>NC_055689.1:19217324-19543061 GCF_017639745.1 Melanotaenia boesemani | reverse complement strand
AAAATAATGAGAGCCCACAGCAGCACACCGCAGTAACAGCATAAACATTGGGAGCTGTGCAGGCTGGTCTATATAAATTAAAACAGATCTTCTATACTGTACATTGGAAGGTTAAAAATAAAAAGAAAGATCAGGTCATGAGATGGCTGGAACATAGACAAGGAAGAAAAATAATACATCGATAGATAAGATGTATAATCAGACAAATGATATCCTGTCACCTCAGGCAGATAATCATAAGAGAAAAGTGCAGCAGGGCTATGTGAGCTCATCACAGTCAGCTTTACCCATGAGCACTGAGTGGCAAAAAACAGACAAAATACTGCATCCTATTAGGAAATTACAATTAGACACTGCATGCATGAGGGTATGATGTTATGTATAAAAGGTTATTAATACATAATTTCTGTTAACTTTTTTATTTTTGAGGTTTTCTCCTAACATTTAGTCCATTATTATGCATTTAAACTATGTTAGCACAACTGCTACATAGCAAATACAGCAGGTAAGAATTCAATCAGTGATTGATCACAGATAGATATTTTGAGTATTATTTTTATTGTTCACCTCCATTTGACACAAAATGAGTGCTCAGTTCACATGTGCTTTTTTTTTGGTTGTTTTGGATATGATATTTACTCTGCAGTAGCTATTTTACTCAGATTCCTCAGTGTTGTCTTAAATTAGCCAAAAATACAAATTATTATTGTCTTTTTACAGTATGCCATGTTTCCAACAGTGTGACAGTGTTTCCTCACACACTGTTGGAAAACAAGAACCCACTCAACAGTCGTTTACTGCATTTGTCATGTGATTTTGCCAATGATCCATCCTGTCTAGAGTATCTCAAAGTATTATCAGTTCAAAGAAACAAATAAAGTCAGAAATGTTTCTGACTGATTCTTTTTTCATATTGTATCTGGAGGAAACACCATGTGATTCCAGAGGAAGAACTTTCTAAATTTTCTTTTTAGCACAGCAACATTTACTGATATAATCATACAATTAAAGTCACAACATGAATGCCATCTGCACAATATTCAGAATATTTCAACTGCACGCTTAGAAGACCAGAAACACAGTCTATTTTAACCCATTAGTGCAGCTTGTGATGTGTTATGTGTATTTGTAGAGGATCGCTGGTTTGCTGCCCCAGTGACAGATAAATGTGTAATTTTAATATGAGCTGTTAGATAATCTCTTAAATGAACATAATGACATAACTGATGTTGTTGGCATGAATGGTGACCAAAACAAAAATAAGCTAAATGATATGACTAATGTTATGTTATAAAACACTGGGATTATCCTTGAAGAAATCCAAAACAATGAAAAAAAAAAAAAAACAAAAAAAAAAAAACAACTGGGAGTAGGAAGTCAGTCCTGCCCTGTTAAAAAAGAAAAAAACAACAACAAAAAAAGCAGAACTGGAAAGACAAAAAGCCGGCTTTTTGTCAGTACCGTAAATAACATACTGTCAAGCTAATTTAATGGTGACCCTTTTTTCTTTTATTTTCCTATCAACTCAGAACAAAATTCTTTAAAGCTACCATCACTTGCAATGAGTGTCTCAACATCACGTTAGTGAAAAGTCAGATGCATTTTCCACCAAACCCTCTAATTCTTTGTGTAATAAGACTAAAATGCAACATCAGCTCAACTATTGGCATGGAAGATGGTTACTGTATGTGGAGAAATAATGAATTACCAGCAGGTTATGAACATGAGAAACAAATGGGAGGTTGCACTTTCACACACAAGATGAAGCAAGTCTCCACACGTGTGAACTGAGTTACCGCTGTGTGGTAGTAAACTGGCAGGAGAGTCATGGTGTCCAGTTATGTAATGTGTCTGTTTTACTTCCTTGTTCACACACTCAAATGACTTATGACTGGAAAGGTTTTAACTGTGTGTGTACGTTTTACAATGTTTCACAGGGCAAGAATAATCCCAGCAGCAGTGGTTTCCTTAATTTTTCCTTCTTATCTTCCTCCATAACTATTCCCTGGTGAACATATCATCAGAATAGATGAGAATTGAGCTGTCATCCACACTCTGTTCTCTCCTCCCTCCTTACGCTCTCCTGCTCATATTAAGTTTTTCTGGCTTCATGCCTTGGTCTTTGTAGGCCATTACTAGTCTAGCTTAATCACTTCCAAATCTTTTTTCACACACATCCTCTCGAAGCTGCAGCCCTCTACTGAAATATGTTAGAACATGGCTTGTCCAGCCTAAGTGTCTTCAGGTACAACAGGGCCTTCTAAACCTCCTCGAAAAAGAAAAAAAGCAATGAGAGAATTTGAAAGGAACGGGAAAGATAATTCCCGACTCTTTTGCACTCACAGGTTCCTTTCTAGGCCCAGACTGGCCCTGCCAACCCCTGGCTCCACCCACAGACAGACATGCCACTGGGCCCTGCAGTTTGTCCTCACTACAACCTGTGCCATCATGCTCAAGGATACAGTGCTGACAGCTATGGGTCATTAAAGTCCAGGCACATGGTGGCACACACTCATAAATGATGCATTGTTCGTCTTTAATCTAACAACTCACTAACATATGAGGACACATCATCAGGTTTAGGCATGGGCAAAGTATTCCCAATGCAATTAGGCTAGAGTGTTTAGTGAACACAAAATCAATTCAAAAGACAGTAAATGATATATAACAATAATTTAATGGGGTCTGTATTGAGGATAATCAAAACAGGGTATGAACTGTGGGATACATCCCCACTATTACACATTGTTTCATCATTACAGTATGTCCTACGGGGTCATGCCTACTTCTTCATAGTTCTTTGTTTTAACAGTATGGAAAAAAACTGTCATCAAAATAAAGTATAAATTCATTCAGCCATTCCTTAACAAGCAGGAATAGTTTTTCTGGAAAGATTCCTATTCTAAACTGTCACTATAACAGAAAACCATTTACACCAATAACTGTGATGAGGAATGACTACTAATATAACATGTACACTACCGTTCAAAAGTTTAGGGTCACTTCCCTATTAAATCCCATGGCAAAGTGACCCCAAACTTTTGAACGGTAGTGTATGTCTTTGGAAATTGAAAATTCACGCAGTCACAAAGACAATTTGCAAATACGTCAAAGCTATACATAAACACACAGTATGAACATTTAAATAAAAATGTGTGTATAGATAGATAGATAGATAGATAGATAGATAGATAGATAGATAGATAGATAGATAGATAGATAGATAGATAGATAGATAGATAGATAGATAGATAGATAGATAGATAGATAGATAGATAGATAGATAGATAGATAGATAGATAGATAGATAGATAGATATAGAAAGAAAGAGAGAGAGAGAGAGAGAGAGTACTGTTCAATTGTTTTCTCAGACTATGGGAAGACACTACAGAGATTTTAACATGTTGAGTACCTCATTTCACGAAGCACATAGAAAGAGATGAAAAATCAGTTTTTGCCAATCAGGCAAATAATCAATGTAAAAACTCCGACCTGCTGAAAGGTCATGGTCTGATTGGTTTTCCTCTCTCGTGAGATCATTTGGATAAATGTATTTACTAAAATACTGATAATATCGCCTTTGTTTTGTGATTTGACAGTCTAAATTATTAGCACAAAAAAGTAAATCGTGATCAGATACATGATTATGCTGCAGAAATGGTTTTTAATATCTATTGAAATCTTATCCTCTCCCAGAGATACGTATTATCTTTTCACTCAGGACACTGGCTGCTCATCAGTGGCATCACTGTGTCACTTCAGCCTCCACATTCTGTCACTCAGCAGTTGCTAATAGCTCGTATACAGCAGCAAGCTGTCTCTGCAGCATTCTATGGTATACAGCTTTGAAAAGGTGCAGCGCTTCACACTATATAGGGAACCTAAAGCGGTTGAGAAAGAGAGGGGAGTTGGGTATTATCATCTTAAGCACAGTACAATAACAGCCTTCCAGTCACAGAGGTTTAGTCTTACTCACCTAGCATTCAACGCCCCTGGGAGGAGCATCAGGGGAGGGTGAAATGTGAGAGTCAGGGATGATGGGAGAGTAGTGATAAGAAGCAGGCTGACAACACCTCCCTCTGATACTGAGGCTAAAGAGGCAAGATGGGTTTGCTAATTGGTAAGCCAGTGAAGGTTTGATGTAGCACAAAAGGTTACAGCTAATTGTGGAGGAGAGCTCATGCATGTGCACACACGTTTGTGTGCATGTTTATGTCAATGATTAATTAGCCTGCAGGAAATCCCACATGTTGGTCACCCTGGGCTTCCCTGTTCATCTGTACCATTGCATAAAATAATGTCTGTCCCTACCAGAAATGAAATGGTAGTCATCAAACTAAATATCTTAAATATTTGTTCAAATATTTATCTGAAAACTATTTTCTGAATTTTTTTTTCTCATCCTATGTATTTCAGGCAGGCCCTGTATAAGCACAGCAGAGTTGTACTAATATTACTAGTTAAACAATCTAATGACAGTTGCCTGAAGGTTGATATGGATGGAAACTAAAAAAGAGAAAACTGAGAGATCACAAAGAAGCAAAAACCTCTGCAGATTATCAGATTGTTTCACCACTCTGAGAAATGTGCTTTGACGAGATTCATTCATTTTCTGAGCAGGATAAATAACCTATTTAATCTTTTTTGGATTGTCAGATGTGTGCTTAATGCAGCGCATAAGTCTATGCTTCTATTTAGGAACACTGAATCCATAAGGAATTCAAGCTAAAATTACCGGCAATATATATATAAAAAAAATCCTAATTATGCATCAGAAATGACAACCAAACACAAAAAAAAAACCCTTTCAAAAAAATCATTCCCATACATTAGATTGCTAGCCTTCCACCGAAACCATGTGTCCTAGTTGTTATTTCTACTAACAATAATGTATGTCTGTATACATGTCAGCAAATTGCTCGATGTTCAAAAGCTGAGGCCTTAATAAGTTAGCAGACTCAGCAGAGTAACGTCTACAGATTAAACATGGAAATGGGTGTAAAACTGGGTTTTAAACAGACAAATTTCATTGGACTGACGTTGTTTCCTGTTTTTTTTTTTTGTTTTGTTTTGTTTTTTTTCTAGTGCTGGAATCAAGTTCAAGTGTATGCAAAACATAACACCACACAGGTTTTGTTTGTTGATTTCTGAACCATGTATAATGATGTTAGCTGCATTATAGACTTCAGTAACATACTAGCAGCACAAGTAATTATACATTGTTCTTTAGTAAAGGATGAATTGCTGACTGATACTCAAAGTGAACAGATGTGACGATATCTACTGTGCGTACAGTGAACATGTGCTACCAATCTGCGTAGACAGATTCGTAAGTGGAGGAAAAGCAGATTAAAGTAGGCGGTAGCAATATTTTCATAGATGCAGTACAAGAATAGCACTGGAATGAACAAGAGACTGGATGAATACCACAGCAGTGTACTGTACTGTGAAATCATTTAACATGTGTATTACTGGTGAGATGAATATAAAGCTGGACAGGCTGAAAACTGCAGCCTGCTTAAGGCTCTTGTCTTAACTTATTTTGCTCACACATGAGATGAAGGAAGCATTTGTCATTCGATTTCAGATACATATCAAAGTGATGTGTTCAGAATTCAGAATGTCATGATCTGAATTTGAGAAGACAATTAAATGACATACAAATGGATAATTTGTATTTTTCTGTTGATCTTAAGAAGACAGTATGGCATGCTTTTAAAGTAAAAAAAAAATGCAAAAGTTTTATGGTGATAAGGCATTTATTGGCAATGACCAAATTTTTTATCGTAACTGATCGCATGACATGTTGCGATTAATCGCGATCTCTCTGGACCTTCCAAAATGTATCTTAATACATGGCTAAAAATGCTAAAGAACTAACTAATGTTTTAAAATATAGATATAATTAAAGCTGCAAGCAGCGTTGGAGGCCCTCGCACCTCTGGCGCCGCTTCGGCCTATTGTACCGCCCCATCAGCCAGCAGCCTCCCTCCAGCGGAACAGGAAACTATTTTAATCATGATGCTGCAAGAAATCAGTTCTATTTTAAACCATGAGTTCATGTAGAATGATATTAATGAGTATGAATTGGTTTTACAGATAATAAAGGGTTAAAATGGTGGGACTTCCTGTTCCCAGGGGGCAGGGCTATGGCGTTGACAACATCAGGACTAGACGAGGCTTTTTTGCATTTCCTGGCATGTTAAATAAATATGCCACATTTCATCAATGTTAGTCAGAGCAGTGGTTGGAGCTGATAGATTAAATATTTATAGGGGGCGCTATAGAGCCATATTACCAGCATATGTCTATTTGAATCAGTTCCAGGCCTGACCACTATCCTCCTTGCCAAGTTTGCTGGAGATCAGGAGTACATTGGATAAGTTACAAGTACTTCATGTTTCATGGCGGTGGACGCCTTTCGCCATGTTTTGCTTGAGGAAGGAACTTGAGGGCTTTTTTCTGTAGTATCATGAAAGGGTTTGACCTTATCTGAAGCACTTTAGAATGTGTGAGACTCATTCCTGAAGAAAGGGACCCGCGTGTCTGAAAAGGGCATTTCCTGTTTCAAGTGGGCGGGGCTTAGGTCAAGACCAGAAGTAGTTGTATGTATCTGTTCAGGAGCAGACCCTGATTAATCACTGTAAGTGTGATGGTGATTGGATGAAAATTGAGGGATTTATACTGATTAATGATGTCATGGCGTCTTATCCAAGCTTGTCATGGCGCCATGGTCTCGCCATGCAGCGCTGAGCAATGTCCAGGTGACAACATCTTCACATGTAGATGTGGTCGGCATGGAACTGAAGTGAAACATGGGCAGATTGGTGCAGACTGAGTGTTGTTTGTCAGAAATAATGGATTCCATGCTTGATGGCGAAACATCAAAACTTGATGAGGCGCCGCCGCTGAACGCCACCTCCTATTAGAAAATTTTCAATAACTTTTAACCACACATGCCTCTGGAGTGTTCAGACTGAGTTTGACGTAAATACAATAAAATCTGTAGGAGGAGTTCGTTTAAATGCAAGGAAAAGAAACATGCAAAAATGACCCCAAAAATGACACTTTTTTCAAAATGGCTGACTTCCTGTTGAAGATATCATATAGGTCCAAGAGGCTTTTTTGTACATCCTTCCAAGTTCTATCAATATACCGGATTTCAGCCATATCGGTCAATGTAGTGGGCAGATATGATCAATTAAATATTTGTAGGGGGCGCTATTGAGCCATATTGCAATTTTTGCAGCAGATGTCAATGCGGCTGAGTTCCCGACCTGACTGCACTCCTTCCTGACAAGTTTGGTGGAGATCAACGTTACAATGGTTCAGTTACAAGTACTTCCTGTTTGATGGCGTCGGACCACTATTCGCCATGGTTACGTTTGGCAGAGGAACTTGAGATTTTTATTGTGGTATCATGAAAGAGTTTGACCTGTTGTGAAGCACGTTCAAGTGTGTGGGTTTCATTCCTGAGGAGATGGACCCCGGCGTCTGACAAAAAGCACTTCCTGTTGGAAGTGGGCGGGGCTTAGGGCTAGTCCGGAATTGGTCATATGGATCTGTTCAGGGCCAGACCCTGATTAATCTCTGCAAGTCTGATGGGGATTGAAACAGAATTAAGGGATTTATAGTGATTTATGATGTCATGGCGTCTTATCGAAGTTCGCCATGGCGCCACGGTCTCGCCCTGCAGCGTAGAGCAACAGTTTTCACCAGATATCATCACCAACTTGTTTTCTGATGTCTGACCCAGTTTGGACCTGGTTGTGTCCAAAACGTCAGATAAGTCGGTCTCCAAGTAAAAACCATGACTTCCTGTCGCCAGGGGGCGTGGCCAATTCATAACCCAAATATTGACATGTTGTTGTGTTCAGGATGGGACTGGCATCATACATGGCCATTTTGTTTCAGATATATTGTTTAATGTGGAAGTTATATCACTTTCGTTTTTCATGGCGAGACGTCAAACTTTGAGGCCCCGCCCCCTCTATGCCCTTTCTCCTATTAGAAAACTTTCAATAACTTTTAAAGACATATGCCTTCTGAACATGCTGAGCTATTTTGGTAGCGGTACGATAAAATCTCTAGGAGGAGATAGATTTTGAACGACGTCAGTAAAACGCCAAAATGGCGAATTTGACCCAAAATGGCCGACTTCCTGTTGGGTTTAGGCTGTTGCTCCAAGAGGATTTTTTGTTCACCCTATAATTAAGAACATGTGTAGGGATTTTCATAAAGATTAATGACGTGCAATAGCGGGGCAACATAAATAGGTGGCGCTCTCCTTCAATTTTGCCCGAACACTCCCGAGCACCCCAAAATACGTAAATTTACGCATTCCCTTGGGGGGGTACGCAAAATTTGGTGAGTTTTTGAGCATGTTCAGGTCCCCTAAAATGCAATTTACTTTTAAGAAGAAGAAGAATAAGGAAGAAACGGAGCAATTACAATAGGCCTTCGCACCGCCTTCGGTGCTCGGGCCTAATAACAAGTGCAGGTTTTAGCAATTTTTCAGTTTTTTCATGGAATAATTGCATTGAATTTTCACAATATAATGACACTAAAAGTACCAGTACTATTTTTTTCTTTTTTGTAAAATCTATATTTCTTGTTATTAGGTTGGAAACTATGGGCTTTTTTCTTTTTTATTTGTTTATTTATTTGTACATAATTTTCACAAACATCTACATTCTATAGAAAAAGTCTGTCTACTGCAAAAGCTTTATATTTTTCTTTATTTTAAAACCTAAAAATAGTAATAAAAATTTGGTTCTTCAAACATGACAACAAATTTCCTATAGTAGATATTTATCAAATATAAATAAAGCAGGATTAGAATCTCACAGCTTCTAGATGGTGAAGAGAGAGAAATATTCACAATATGCACAATAACTTTTATCCATGTACTTTTAGTGGTTTAATATCCAGATTTTTTGCCTATAAATCTAGGCAAAAAAAATCTAGGGATTTATGTTGTCTAACTCTGCATTCTTGGCTTGACTGTTTAGCTTAACGCCCTGCGCCTGTACCCTCCGCTACTGGAAGTTAAGGGCTTAACATCTGGTTTTACGGGTGTAACTTTGTGTGACCACCAAACACAGTTAGGACAAAAACAAATTTAAAGACAAGGTATAAACATAAGTCCGAAAAAATATCTGAACAAAGTATGGCTCCCCATGTTCACCCAACGGCAATATATATATATATATATATATATATGCTGAGTGTTCTTTATATGTTCATTATTTTATTGTGCGTTAATACATTTTTTATCTTGCTCACTGGCTCTGAAAACATTGAGAAACCACAAGCCAGAGTTGGTTCTCCAAGTCCTCTTCCTCTGTGTCTGGTCTACTGTAAGTCTAACGTGAACAAACAGGAGAGAGTGCGTTTATCAAAATGAAGAGAGGCTTAGTCCTCATGCACAATCCACCTCAAAGCTGCAGTCAGAGCAGGAGATGTTCTCCTCTGCTCCAAGACCAGACTGAAAGTGAAACATCCAAAGTTGCCACTGGTTGACTGTACTGTAACATGTTGTAGACTCTTAATTAGAGAACAGCCAGAGCTGTTAATTGAAGTATTTAAAATTGCATTTATTTTCCAGTTCCTTTTCTACTATTTTGAATTGAAATGCAATAAAATGTATTTTTCCAAATATTACAAGACATTGAGTTTACAATATCTGAGTCTATTTTTTAATTCAGTCATCAACTAAAACCCATTAAAAAAATTTTTAAAAAGTTGCTTTATGGGGCAAATATTGTTTTGCGATTAAAATGCGATTCAGATTAATTACCAAACCTCTAAGCCTTAGATTTTTTAAATCAAGTCCCACCCTTTAAATAAATAAATAAATGCTTGGCACCATTAAACTACAGCAGACAGTTGCGTAAGATGACATAATTAAAAGAGGGCCAGGCACTGGGAATTAGGTGAAAATATGAATATGACAGTTCTGATTAATTTATGTACAGATAAATGCAAATAATTCTCACAACTGTGTAATAATAATTTTAATAATAAAGTAACTGTGAATGTGACTATTAACTGCAAGAGACACATGAAGAAATATCAATACAACCATAATCAAGCCAAGCAAACTTCATCATATACATAATACAAAGAAACAACTCTGACAATGTGTACTGCCACTTGCAGTTTGCCAACAAATCTGGTGTCTCATCCATCATAATGCATGATGCCAGGAAGCTCTGTATGTGTGTGTAGCGTGTGGAGACAATGACAGAAATTTTATCCCCAATTGATTAGTCTATTATTCACGACGCAAGATAGACAAACTGTTTTCAGTTTCATATTTTCCCCACAGGGCAGACCACAGAGGCACAGATAAGCATCATGTGTTGTTGTTTGTACTCAATCTTTAACACCATTTATTATCAGAAGCAATTAATGATTCTTATAACTTAATTCAATATGGATAGAACCACTGGGACGTTGTTGGACATTCAAATAGTTCTGGGATACTTCACAAGCAGCCAACCACTTACAGTCCCTTTGATAATGAAAATATACAGTTTTGAGTACATTGATACAACCGAAGAACATAAGCAAAAAATTAAGTGAATTTTATGATTTCTAATCCTGCCATCTTTTTATTCCTGCATTAATAAAGCATCTGGGGTAATTGAAAAGGAATTAGTTCAAGAGGACAGCATCTACAGATATAGTTGTTCTTTAAACCCACCAAAGCACAAGCCATTAAGCAATCAGACCCCAGATCTGTGTTTAAAGCTCCAATCAGTTCAGTTCAGAGCAGAGAAAAAAAGAGGAAAAGGCAACAGCAGGACTTTCACACCAGAAAAGCAAAGGGGGAGAATGAGAAAAAGAGAGCGCAAGAATTAAAGGCTGTGCTCTCCTGATGATGCACGGGGGACAGAACTGGGGGATGAATGAGATTGTGATGTTGCTGCACATTCCCTTGGCCCCACGTGCTCACTCTTTTCTTTTTTCCCAGTTTCCCTCCTTCTCTTTTCTTTTGTTTTGTTTAAAATTTAACAAGGTCTGGAACAGCGGAGGGCTGAAACGGGCATCCGGGGTGTTTTGGCTCAGCTTTGTGTCACATGCAGGGGCCATGTGAACACAGTGGCACTGAGGGAGAGGGAGGAGGAGGGTGAAGGGGTGCAAGGGTGGGAGGGCAATAAGAGGGAGTGATGGTGAGAAAACTAAAGATGGAGAGCCTTTAACCAGTGAAACAGACACTAGGAAACACTGAAAAATAGAAAAGTGAGTGGTGGTGGCATGGGAATTAAAAAAAATGCAACATTTATGTGACAAACACCACAAGCAGAAACAGAATAGGACTCATCCCACAAGAGTAGCATGTGCACGTGACTAAAATCCAAAAGAGAAGCACGTGGTGAGGTGACAGCTAACTTCCTGGTACAGCAGGTGACAGCTCCACTTTTTTCCAGGATCTGGGTAATTATCAAACTGCACAGCTAACAGCAAGAGCCAAGCAAATTGCCACGTTAATGATTGAGACCAGCAGGAGTGATGTCTTCTCGGTGTCTCTGGGTTGAAACTGAGCTTTTAGCTTGACAGATTTCATGCACACCACTGTTATATACAGTGACTTGAAAATTTATTGGGCGCAGCTGTTAACTTTAATGCAATACAGTATTACAACCCTGCTATAATCTTCATCTTTATAAAGTTTGTTTTGTTTTTTGTTTTTTTGGTACATGACTGCAGCTCTTAAGAAATCTGTTTTGATTTGGGGGGCTTGGCTAAATCTCACCATGTCAATAATAGGGTGAATTATATGTAAAATATTTGTCTTGCTGTGAACAACATATTAACATTTACATTTAAAACAGCTCACATATTGGGGCTAAATTTAGGAAATACCTTGGTCTTTATCATCTTTGCCTGCCCTGATCAAGGGTTTAGTCTTTAGTCTTGGGCCAAATTTAAAGTTCCCCCTGGGTTCTACCCCTCGGTTTTGCAGAGGTAAGGTGCTCTATGTTTTAGCAATCAAGGTTTAGTAATCATCTAGCCCTTCATTACGAAGATTTTAGGCCATTTGCATGGCTAAATGACCATTACTGCTTGATCTCCAAAACAAAAATAGGTATTTACCTTCCTGCAAGATTGAAAATGGAGCAATAGAGCTATGGGGAGAAACTTGGAATCAGTCATGGCCTTGTCCCAGCATTTATACATTTTTGTCCCTGTATCGCAAGGTGGTCCTAACCAGGGACACTAATGAAACTTCTGTGCCACAGGGTTAAGTAGCAAGTTTGTAACCTACAGTCCTGGGATGTGGCTGTCCTATATTAGTTAATTTTCAAGCCTTTATCTTATACTCCCTTGCCAAGAAGGACGTATCACACATACACATAAGCCTTATTTGAGGGAGGTGAACTTTAAACTAGGTCATTTCATATCACCAACTCTGTTCCACACCATTAAAGAAACAACTAAACTCCAGCCAAACACACGTTATCTAGCTGCATCCAGATGACACAAACAATTATTTACGGACAGCCTCGATTAATTTCACTGACAATGGTGTTTGGAAAATATATAATCTGCATGGCCTTTTGTTTCTGACAAACCAAAAATGCACTGTTGGCTCTGACAACAAAATATTTCATACAAAGCCGCCCCAAAACTAAACTGATCTTATCTTTTGCATTTATTTAGTGACTGTTACAGAAAATTGAATTGCTAAGATACAAAATGCCAATCTCCCTCTCAGGAGACCGAGGCTTGGTAAAACAAATCAGTGTAAGCATCATTGGAGTGGTGGTATTTAGAAACCTTCCATCCAGGAATTGACACAGTTCTGTCCTGTACATTAGGAGGCACGCAGGGCCTCGTGTTCCCTAATCGGAATTTTTGGGCCTCTTTAATGCTGAGAGTTGCAGATGTTGTCTGGTATTAGGCTGTGCTGCTGCTGATCAAAGCTGTGGATAGTGAGCCCCTGCTGGCTTGTCTCTAATCCTCTCTCATGCATGTGGTCAGGGCCGGGGCTGGTGCTCAGCTCGGGGACAGTCAGCCTACTCCATGACCCTGTTGAAGGGAGAACCTTTTCACTGCCTTTGCTTGTGGGCATCATCAGCTCTAACCCAGCAAGGTTTCTGTGGAACATTTGGCAAGGGCAGGTTGACAGACAGCTGAGAGGCTATACTTCTCCCATAAGGCAGAAGAAGCCACTGCTCCTCCCTACTGCCTTTCCCAATTTCCTATGTTAGATATGCTTGCTTGCAGACAGCAGTGACATATCAGACTGACACTGCTCAACCCAGATTCAGCTGCTTACCATAAATTGCAGAAAGTTTTCACTGTAAACTTCCTTATTCTTTAAACCAACAACCACAAGGGGTACAACCCAAATAAAAATATAAGCAAATACATCCAAACACAGCAAAAGCTGTGGCAATGGGTGCTTTAAAGTGCCCTTAAACCTGTGGCTGTTATTATTTTTTGTTTTACTTTATATTGTTTTTTAAACACAGTTATGAAAGTGACTAGTAATTCTTGGAATGAAAAGCAATAAACTAAGGAAAGGTAGAGATATGGGAAGATAAATGGAAACTGTCAGATGGTGTGAGGGAGGAGGAGAAAAGATAGCAAGAGGAGAGGGAGGAGGATCAATGATGAGAGAAATTGAGAGAGGGAGGAAGATTTGGTGTGAGAGGAGAGAAGGGGAGGGATGTCAGCCAAGAAGGCAATCTACGTATATTAGACAGAAAACAGTTCCCTTGGTTTTAACTGCTACAAGCTGAAAACAGTCCTCTTAACGTCTGCCTCAGTAGATACACGTGCAAATCCTCAGAGGCACACATGTCTAGCTAACTGCTGAGGTTAAAATGATCACATTTTATCTAAGACCAACTTTGCATGCATGGTTTGCATGCAAAGAGATGCAAAAAAACATAAATATGTTGTTTGATTGCTTGCTTATTCTCTTGGGAACACAATTAAAAAAAGCATCAGCAGTGCACGCTGGCACATGTGTATTGGATTTGAGCTCTGGAACGTGTGAAATCTGGTTACACAATTACATAATGACTCTACAGTGGGCTATTTAGAAAGACCATTAGCTGACAAGGATGTAAATGTGGATAAGGTTGCATAGTGGCTCACTTGAGCAAAATATCTTCCAAGAGCCTTTAAAACATGATGATGCTATGCAGTGGTGAATTTCAGTAGCTCTAAGTGAAAGTGACACTTGAATATTACATCTGAAAATTTTTGCAGTGAAACATCATTTGCATTACAAAATTCACTCAAAGTAATCCACTGGAAGGGATGCTGCTATCAGGGTGATCAGTGACTGCTCATGAAATCAGCAACACAAAGCTAAAAACTTACAGCCTATTCTGGCTTTGAAAACTGTTTTCATTGAAATACGAGTGTGTGGGAGCAATCTGGCGTGATGACTGTACGAAGGGAGCAACGTGGCACAGACAAGACAGAGTGAGTGCTTCTCTGCTTAATAGCTGTCACAGAGCTTGCTGAAGAAAGCTGGGAGCTTCATTAAGCCTTTAAACCCTGCAGAGTCTTTTAAGTCATCACGTCACTGGCCGCCGCCTCCTTTGAGAGTCCCCAAGGTAAGACTGCAAAGATATAGTCCTGAAGTGCAATTTCACAAAGCTTGTTGTAATACCTGTAACTATCAATCTTTTGAAAATGTTAACATTTTGAATCTGTGAGAAATATTGCCACGAAAAGTCATTGTGTACTACTAATAGATCTATTATCTGCTTATGAACTGTGGTTTCGTGTTCTGATAAAAAAAAAAATCTATAAGAAATCCAAGTCATAAGTCAGTAAATATAAATTATAACTATGCTTTTATTTCTCTTACAGAGGGGAATAGATGTCCATCCATTATGAATGTTAGTTATACATCATTAAAAAAGATCATAATGGAGAAGCATTCAGCTTTAATGATGAACAACACTTCTTTATTGAAAGAGCTTAATAGGACCATGCTGTATAGCTTCCTAAAAATATAGTATGTTGTGTAGAGATGCTTTGGAGATTCTTCAGAAACACAGGGCAATGTTAGATGTGGATTTGTGGTGCCACCTCAAAGCAATAAACTAAAGTTATTGTCTGGATTTTCTAAATAAGCACTTCAATAACAGTGAACCACGAAGCATGAACTTATTTGTTTTGAGAAATGCAACAAAGAAAACATGTTAAATAAAAGGTGCATGGTAAGAAATTTAGAAAAACCGACCATTCTTATCACTACATTATAATTATGCATTATTTTTCCCACAAATGTGCAAAGCTACAAACATTGTATAGCAGATAACATAAAAATGCCTCATTCTGTGAAATTAGTTTTGAATAAACAATTTCCTCAAGTTAACCTTGGTTGCAGAAAACAAAGCGATTACAACTGAGCGCAACATGCTCAAACTATCAGCAACCCTGACATCCAAGTCCATGTCCAACTACCAGCAACTACCAGCAACCCTGACATCCAAGTCCATGTCCAACTACCAGCAACTACCAGCAACCCTGACATCCAAGTCCATGTCCAACTACCAGCAACTACCAGCAACCCTGACATCCAAGTCCATGTCCAACTACCAGCAACTACCAGCAACCCTGACATCCAAGTCCATGTCCAACTACCAGCAACCCTGACTGATGACATATAAACCGACAGGGAGCTAAAAGGGAATTAATACCTTGACAATATTCTACATTGGTATATCCAAGTGACCTTTCACTTCACATCAAATCTTCAAACCAATTTCTATTTAATAAAAAGCTTGTAATGTGGGTCATTCCATGCCAACTCACCTAATCATCCAAGTCCATGTCCTGGATTTTCTTGGTAGTTTTATGCAAAATTATCTATCAAGTTTAAGGAACTTAAAATTCCTGAGCCCTGTATCTGATTTTTATTCTTTTAACTAGCTATTTCCCTTATTAGCTAAGTTGAAATATCAACAACACATTCACAAAATCGTAAAAGACAGATGTCTAATAAATATAACATAGGTAGAAAAAAGTATAGGTAGAAAAAAAAAAAAAAGGAGAGACACAAACCGCGGGAAAGGGGACGGAGGAACAACGGAGAGAAAGTCGCTGTGCAAAACTGCCTGTTTAGGGTTGAATGTTTTTGCTGCCAGCTTTAGCAAGAGACACCACACAGCTCTTTTAGTTACAGTAGAGTCCCGCGTCTGCTTCACCACTGGTGGGTAAAGTGAAGGGAACTAAGCCTTAAGCTAGCTGCAGTTTCAACCAGGAGAAATCATCTCTCCTCCGCCTCCTGATGTTGGTGTAGTGGCAGAAGGTTTACTTGCTGTTTCTGTCAGAGATTTCACTGATAGTGGAGGCAGCAGACCAGAGCAGCATGGTTACTAAACCCTCAGAAATGTTGCTACAGGAAGAAAAAAATAACAGACAGAAAGACATAATAATGAAATAATGAAGAAATCTGTGGTTGCTGAACATTCCTGTGGATGCAGTATTTAGCTCATGTAGCATAGCAGCTGCTAGCCAATATAAATTCACCCAAACCAGATTCGATCCCGACGTCTCCCAGACCCACTTTCTCATCTACCTGCTAGACAATAAAGGACACTAGAGCTCACACAATGTTAAAAAATATGACAATGTAAAAAACACTTGTTTATGGACACACACTATACAAATTACATCTCATACACGTTTTACAACTTCCCTTTGTAGATAAAGTACTTTTTCCCATTCCATTATTGATAACGTCATGATGGCATCATGACTAATTGACTTAAAAAAAAATCACCTAAAATGCCTATCCCTAATATATACATATATATATATATATATAAAGTACACAGCAGCAAAACCTTGTTACACTAAAGTGTAGTTTCTGCTTATGAACCACAGCTTTACGCTGCATTTGTTTAATGCACTGATATTCAGTACAAACTTTGACTCCATCGAGTGGGAATAACTACAAATTTCTGAGGCATTGGTCATTAAAGAATAGGAAAGGAAAGAAAAACATGTTTAGCACACAATTGTAATCTTGAGGAAATTAATTTCTAAAAGCATATTTGGAATCAAAACTTGGGGATTTTGACAAGGTACCATGCAGTTAATTGAATTTTTATGCAAAGTGAATCTGTGATATGCCCACAGAGATATGTCAAACTAGCACTGAATGGTCCACATGTCAACTTTAACATGTTAGAGAAGCTCATAAAAAGTAGCTGATATACTGAAGAGCATAGACCAGTGCATTTAAAAAGCTGAGTTGGCTAATGAATCTAAATAATTTAGTGTGCTCCAATAGTATCTTTAAGAACTCTGGCTCCTCTGCCTATATGCTAACAGTTGGCCAGTGTGTATTATTTTTTATTATTCCATTTCCTCTTCTTGCAGATTTACTAACACATACACAAAAAAGCCCAACAATCAAAGCACATATATTTTCATTACTTGTTGGACTTAAATTTACTTTACACCAGAGCAAAAGCTGTTACAAAGCAATATTGACCTGCAGCCTGTACTTTTACCTACATGGGCAATTAAACCATGGCTGTGACTTGGTGTACAGACAG
The DNA here is from genome assembly GCF_017639745.1 of Melanotaenia boesemani. NCBI lineage: Eukaryota > Metazoa > Chordata > Actinopteri > Atheriniformes > Melanotaeniidae > Melanotaenia > Melanotaenia boesemani. Next base: position 19,525,518 of record NC_055689.1, on the reverse strand, counting down.
AAAAACATCTTAAAACCCCAAGTCTCCAGAGGAAGTGGACTTTTTCTTTAGCGCTGTGGCATTTTGGGCTAGTCTGCAACAGAATGCACATTTATTGATTAAAGAAGTCTGTATCCTTTTTACCCTTTTCTTTCCACTCAAACTCTAATAAAGCTGGCTGGGAATTACAAGAGACTCCTGTGTGAGCAGCTCTGAAAGGATCACTCATCAGTCTGCCAAAGAGGACAGCGGCCCTTTGATCTAAGCGGCCTTCTGTACATGTGTATGTGTTTGTGAGTCTAGCTGGGCAAAGTGTGTTTTCTCATCTGGCCACTGCAGAGTCGGTGCACTCAAAGCATGACTTGACCCCTTCAAAGTCAAACTGGTCTCTGCATTGTCTAGAGGATCTGTCATGATGTACCATGACAACTCTTCCACTTAACAGCCTCTTCACATCATTCTCCTGCTAGCCAAATCATGCTAAGTACTTCATCTGTCACACATATCAGAAATACAATATAACATTTGGCCTTGCTGACAAACTTAATATCTAGGTTACCACTGAAATTGCACAGTGCAATTATTGAGCAACTAAGCAATAAAGCACTGTTTGGATACTGGAGTTCCGGTATCAAAGGCCACTTTGCGTGCACAGGCATGCAAGCAAAAAGGTCCTTAGAATGACTGAGGTCTACAGTTCTGGCAGCTGTGCCTTAGAGCCAGCCAGTAAGTCAGCTGAGGCCGGCCTTATCTCCCCTATCTGAGGGGAACAACCATTCAAAGTCAGCTCAACATGTGTCAGCAAACTATCCCCTCATACAACCTGCCTCCCACACCCCCTTCTTCCATTTCATTCTCAGTAAACGTGCCTGACATTCTAGAGGAGCTAGCGTACATTCCTTACATGCCTTCATCGCATAAGGAAACAACGGAGGAGCAAGCCGGACGTGTCACAGGGGTATTAGCACTGCTTTCTCTGTACAGTGCCTGTTTGGACCAAAGTGCTGCTCACTGTCCTTCTACGTGTTGCTGAATGAGAATTAGGCCTCTTATGGAGATTGCAGCCTGGGTGTTGAGTGGTGCTCCTGGCTGTGGGGGAGCTAGAGGAGAGCTCAGGTGACCACAGTTAAGCTGTCTCACATGGGATGAAGGCTGTTAGGGCTTCTTTTGCCCGCCCTTAGCAGCTGCTGCTACATCTCAGCTGACTGTACAGACTAATATAAGGTCAATTATGTTTTTTTTTTTTGTCCCTCTAAATGCACATCTGTCTACCTACAGGAGCCACAGTATGAATGTACATAAAGCCTGCCATATGATGGCAACTGTATTAAATCATTCCATCAATACCTCAAGTAAGCTACTCTTTTAAGAGCAAGATAGGTCATGAAGCACATGTGATAGTGAATGTGAGCATGAGGCCATTTCTAACTTCCTGTCGAATAACCTCTAGTTCAATACCCCTTGCGACAGGAAAATACAGTCTGTTTTCCACAATACACATCCAGCATTTGCTTCTGAAACATCTTCATTAGACTCACATTTTTCACCACCCTCCAATTTCACTTCCCACAACAGCAACAGCAGCAGTGCTGGAGGCAGTGGCATAGTGAAGAAAGGGACTTCCTGAGCATTGGAAGAGCACGTTAGTCCAGCTTGGCAGGCATTTAGTGTGACAGTAGCCATGCTGGATGCCAGTAGGACAAGCAGCATCTCTGTGCAGCATCTCAATGACCAGAATTCACTGAGTCCACAGAGAGGGTTTATGGTCCTCCCAGCCATACTGCTCCCACCCCTATTCTTCATCCAACCACAAAGGCATTCAGGCTTTTCATTTAGATGATAATGGAGCAAAAGCCGGAAAGGGCCCCCATGTCTGAGCACCATAAGTTTTGGTGATGGCTTTGTGGCAATGTCATGCGTGTCCATGGGAGCAAAGTGTGCTGCTACAGGCCAACAATGACAGTTCAGGCCAGAAGGAAAAAAGAGAAAAAAATTTTAAAGGATGACAGTGATTTAAGGTAGATTTGGACAACCAACAGCCTTAAAACCACGATCCTACTCATGCCACCACAGTCAAACTTAAACATGGTAGCCCTTAACAGTGGCAAAGCTTAGACAATCAAAAGTTAAATAATAACCCTTTAAATTAAATTACCATAACAATATATGTCTTGTGCAGCAGGAACAAGTTCATCCCCCATGTGAAAATGTTATTCTGCCTCAGCAGATACTAAAATAATTTGTTGCCAATATCTAATGCAATATGATAATTTTTATATTATACACCTGTCCACATGCACGGATTTCATTCTAATACAGGTTGACAACCTGTTAAGGCACTACAACATCAGGCTCAGTGTGTGCATAAAAAGAAGTCCTCAACGGCTTGCAGAGTGAGGAGAAACATTAAATCACAAATTAGCTCAATGTTTGTTTTCTTTTACCTGCATAAAAACGTAACAAGGAGCCGATTTCCGTGTTAAGCCCTTCCTCTTGAACTCTCCAAGGGTCCTTAAATCCAAGCTTAAAGAGAAAGTCATTCTGGATCTGCAAAGGCCTCTCATCTGGACTTAGCCTCCTCACAGCTTCACCATGCAGCTGAACATAGAGTGTGGGGCTGGAATCAGAATTGTGGTGTGCTGTCAGCTCTGATTTTATAGCACCTTGGCCATAGTCCGGATCTTGGATATCAGGTGTATTACCTGCAGAACAGGTTCTTGACAATGAGCCGGCACTACTGCTGAGTGGCAAGCTGCCGAGACTGTGTGGGTTGAGTCTGATTTCTTGTCCGATATTGTTTGGCATGTCATTCAAATGACACTGCTGGTAGTTGGCAGTGACGGCAGTGATGCCGTTAGTGTGGTGTTGGGAAATGGTGTCCATTCCAGTACTTGACACAGGACAGTCAAGCTCCAATTCATCTGATGAGCTTCCGTACATATCATTGCCCTCTGTGGCACTATCAAAGGAGGGACTGAGGATGGATGCCTCAGTTCCCAGAATCATATCATCACTAAGGGAGTCCCTGTGTTCACTAAGTCGGGCCCCAGAGCTCAGGTCATCAAATGCACTGCTCTCTACATCTGAGCCCGAGTTCAATCCATAGCTGTCCATGCCATTCCTGTGCTCCAAATCATCATCATTAGGGGTATCCATGTTAGAATTTAAGTCTGATAGCGAACAGGTTATATTGTCTTGTGATTCTGATTCTGGGGTGAAAAGTTTTCCATCAATGTCCTGTTGCTTTTGCCTATCGGCTGCATTCTCCATGAGCAGCAGTCTCAACCTGTCACTCGGATGGCCCCTTAATTCTGTGGATTCCAGGAGAGACAGGTGGTTGCCTTTTTCACTTGAGTCTTCTTTCACTTTGCTTGAATTATCATTATAGTCATACTTCATATTGCAGTTACCATTTTGGTCGGTCTTAGAGTTATCTTTACCAAAAAAGCGTATAACAGAGCTAGACTTGCTGCAGAGTTTACTCAGTCGGAGTGCCATCTCGCCGGCTGTGGTGTCCATAGTGCAAAGAACCGGCCTGGGATATGAAGACGTCAGTCTATCGTTTACATGTATGCAGCCCCGGTGAAGATCCGCTCTTACCCACTCGCGATCTGCGGGCTGCAGTTGCATGTTCTGTCGGTGCTTCAAGAGAGTCTTCCTATCCAGACTCCGAGTATGTAGAGAGGCAGAGGACAGGGCCGAGCTCATCTTTGCGCTGCAGGCGGCAGTGACAGTTGAGGTGGCGGTGGGTGCAGCTGCGGCGGAGAGGTTCCTCTTCAAACGCCGCCGTCTCAACAGAAGAGAGCTGGAGTTACTGGATGAGCTCCGGCCATTAGACGCCACAGCTCGGTTTGACGCACTAGACCCAGCCGTGGAGACGGAATGAAAAAGACTATTACCGTTCTTTGCCTCTACGCGGGAGGGTGCCAACCGTCCACCGCCATCATCCGCTGGAGTCCCCCGGGCGACAGACAGTCCGTTGGGCTTCTTCATTAACTTGGTTGCGCCTCCATCTGACGCTCCATCCTCAGCAAGAGCCTGCACACTTTCCATTTCTGCAAATGAAAAGTCCCCCACTCAAAATAAATAACGGAGCGCACCAGGTTATACCTGAAAACTCTACATTTAAAAGCCTTAAAACGTGACCACCGTGATAAATGTCCGCCAACTGGGCGGTGTTGTTGAGTTATTCCTCTAGTAGTCATTCACTTCTTGCCTTCCTTTCCCTGTTGAAACTCCCCACCGCTGCTCCAAAAAACCTTTTACTGATTCGCTGGAAAGAGGCAGGGCGCTAAAGGACAGATCAGGGCGGAGACGTGGCTCTATCGTGCGTCCCATTTGGACCAAAATACACTGATAGAATATGAAATGAACGTCGGCCGACCTCCTACGCAAATACTGACTAATATATATTCATGAGGAGGACACAAGATGGGGTCGCTAACAACAACGCGAGGAATTGTGGGAATTGTATTTATATTAGCAAGAGTCTCTCATCTGCTCCTGTTGGAAAGACACTTTACGAGAAATACATTTCCCAATAAGATGTCCGTGTGTTTCGGTTAAGTGAGGCGGTGAACATAGGAGAGGCGTAAACATAGCTCCTATAAAATGTTCAACGTTTAACCGCTGTAGCATGTCCTCGTTTGTGTGCTTCAAGGTTAATATAGGTGGATATCCACCTGTGACAATGAATTAGCCTATCACAAAGCTAAAATAAAGTAGTTCCCACGGTCCGAACGCGAGTTTGCAGTCTCAGCTGTTGAATGTGTGGGAAAACTCACCGTAATTAGGACTCTAATAACAAATAACTCTGAACAGGGAGGTTATTTTCTATCGGTAAAGTCGTTTAAGTTTGTTAAACTTGGCTGTTGATGTCTTTACTTTAGACTAGTGGCGGTGATGGAAATAACTTCGACACCATCTCATCAGGACGCCATTTCACAAGGCCACATAGGCCGGCTCAGTGTACAGCTTCTTATTGTGTTGTATCTTCTGCCATCTAGTGGAGTAAAACATTTCTTGTTGAGGCTTAGGCGTATGATTTCATTTAATGTTTTTTTAAACCTTTTTTTACGATTTTTTTTAAAAGGAAGTTTTCTTATAAACATACTTTTCTGTTTCAATTAAATGATTTGTCAGATCCAAGAGGAGCTCTGCTATTTTTCAAATATTGGTTAAATAAATTATAAGTAAAGCTTTAATAGTTCTTTTTTTTGTCTAAAATCACTTTGAATCTCCATTTTTTCTATTATAAAGTTTACATAACTTTTCATCCTTTCAGTGTGTTGACAATATATATAGAGAGAGAGATAAATAACTATGACAAGTGATTTGTTTTATACTTTATTTAACATGACAGGACATTGTAATTAAAACTCTTTTCCAAGACTGACCTGGCCAAGAAGGCATCACAACAATTGTGTTTGTTATACATCATGTACTTTTATGTTTCTGCCATCTGGGCACCAAACTGTGTGTTAGCTATGCCTACTTTATCAAGTAGAAAGTAGCAAGGCCCTCAGTTTACATCAAGAAGGAAAGACACCCTGGACGTGCTGCCAATCCTTCACTGAACCAAAACAAAGTGGCAACTGTGAACGCTCACTCTCACACCCATGGCAAATTTAAATCACTAATTAACCTATCATGCATGGCTTTGACTTCTGAGAGGAAGCTAGCACTTACAAGTTCATGTCCTGTTTTAGGCCATGAACAGCTAGTGTACTGTATGGGTACACATGTGCCAAATGTACAGGTTGCATAATAGCTAACCTTTGAAAAAACAACAAAAAAACAGCGATTCATTTATTTTTCTATTAAAACTACAATATTTTGTTCAGCTGGCTAAGTAAATACCTTGTATTCCTTGGTTTGAAATGGGATAAGTGCATTATGTCCTAGTCTCATATTATATTTCCCCAATCAGATTTAATTCACTCATGATTTAAGATTGATCATGCATTATCTAAACACTCAGACTTTAATAAACCCCTTCCACGTTTTTCCAAATGGAAATGGTTCACATTGATGCCAGTGAGTTTGTTTGTTCACCGAGGGACATACTTGAGAAATGGAATGATTATTTCACATGTTCCATTACACTGGTTTGTAGCAGAAAACAATCACGATAAAGTTTTACTTTCTACTAGCCACTCCTCATGGTCCAGGGCTATAAAGGGACCACAAAATGATATCTATCTCACATGTCTGCACAATGCCATGGCTGATTGAACCCCAGATGAACAGAGCCACTGGTTTGTTCCAGGTTCGCCTAAACAGAAGAACATACAGGAAGATTAATGTCTATCATTCCACAACCTACAACCACTGTAATAAGGCTATAACACTATAAGGAATAATACAGATGCCAGGTCAGTAATGTGCTTTTCAGGTTCAACAAATCCCCATTTTCCACCTTTGGAACAGATCTCAGCACATTTCACATGCTGCCTCTGGAACTCTATGTAGGGAGAATAGACCATAGTGTTCTCTATGACGCTAATATTGTCTTGCATAGTGTATAAACCATGTTGTCTGTGAACAGTGTAATGAAATGCATTAATTTTTAATATTCTTGACTTGTCATTATCTAAATTTAAGTGTAAATTTACTATTTCTTATCTGAGCTAACATAAGTTAAGTAGATTTCTTCTGGTAATCATTATGTCCCTGGATATTTCCCTTTCTTGGCATTTCAGTGATTGGTCCACTACATTTCCCTAAGTAGTGGGTCCATCACTACTAAAGCAGAGGCTCATCTGTATAACACTTGGAATCCTTGTTGTATCATTGTCATTCAGCAGCATAATTGGGGTCCATTCTTTTTAGTCTTAACAAGTTGCTAGTTGAACAGCCTCAGAGAGCAATATGATAGCTTGCCAAAGAATTTGTGCTTAAGATTCAGCAGCCGGGTGCTTAAAGTGGCTATAAAGCGTCAGCAGCCAACTTCCACAGGAAGATTTACTTATTGTGTTACCTCATCTGCTTTTTCACTCCAAATTTCCTCCATTGTACAGTATACAGGGGTATTTTATGGGGAGTTTGTGTAAATATGATTTAAAAAAAAAAAAGACGAGTGGCAGCAAATTTTCTGACTGGCAATTCAGCCATTCTGTCCTTTACCACACCATCTAAATCTACACCCCTACTCAACATAAGGTGGAGGTTGGCTCAGTATTCTGTAAGTAGAACAAAATAGCTCAACAGCAACTTATCATTACTGCACACACATAGGATTACTTTTAGGAAATGAGTTCAAGTTTAGGTGCAGTGATTTACACTGATGATGCACTGAAGTGTGCAATAAACTGAAGACCAAGGAAAAACTGTGCACACAAGTTTTAAATGCATTCAGAAATGGATTTTATTTGAAATCATGTGTCCCTTACATGGTTGTTCTGCATTTCAGAAAATGAGGGGAAACAAATGGACCACTATGAGGTGCTTTGCCAGTATGTGAAAGGAAAGATTATTGAATTCATGTTCCTCTATTTCAGCCAAATAAAAATTGTCATGCTCAGTCTACTGGCTTAGGTTCTTACTTATAGCTGAAAATTGTATTCATTGCATTTGTATAAATTCATTCCTATTAGTCTCTAAATTTCCAGAATTCATGATTAAAAATAACAAACCTGAATCCTGCAGCAGTTGGTTTTAACACAAAAAACACCTCACATCTCCAAATATCTGTGATGAGATGGCCCAATGAAATTTAGATCCATTCTTCCAAAAGGAGTAATAGAACGATTAGTGTAATGATTTTAATGAAAAACCAATTGAAACACCAACACCCATATTTTTAGCACGTACAAAACATGCAGCGCAAACCTATTTTATGTTGTTTATTCCCTGATTTTACTGGGTCATCCAACACCAAGTCTATCACTGATAAATACCTTGAAAATAAGGGAGAACATACACTCCTGTGCAGACATATTGATTACAGTAGATGGCCAACAGCATCTACTTTTATCTCAACTAAACTTCTTTATCTGAATTTCATTTGCAACTTTAAAAGTAATACAGTAAAAAATGATAAAAAATATTCTGTGCACACAAAGCTTAAAGTATGAGCATTAAAATACTGATGGGGGATCAGTCAGAGGATTACATCTCAGACATTCCACAATAATTTACATATTTGAGAAAAAAAAGCTTAACAGTGCAAAGTATTTAAGCAGTAAAAATATTCAGAAAAGCTAACTCAGAGAACATATGAAAAAATGTGCCCATCATTTTCAATTGTGAATGCATCATACTCAATGATAGTGTCATCAGATCACAATAGAACGTGTTGTTAAAGCTGTCGAAGAGGCAGATTTTTTTGGTGGCTCAGTCAAGAGAAAAAAAAAAATGTGGTACAAGTTCCCCGGAGTAAAGCCTTTCTAAAATAATAATTAAACTCATAACCCTGAAGTACGGGCATTGTGTATATGCACAGTTAAAATAAAAAAAACAGTGGTAGGAATTTACCTGCAGTTGAGCCTTTTCTCGACAAACAAAGGGTATTGCTTTGTCAAAAGCTCAAGTGACGTCTATAAAAGTAAAGTGTGTAATTCAATGCCAAGATCATTACCCATACGCTGGAAGAAAAAAATATTCACTCAAAAAGGTAAGAGACAAAGAAGTAAAGTCATCTCTTGATATTTTCTGTTAAAGCAACAACGTTATAGGTGCTGGAATGTGTAAAGGCATGTAAATTAATTAGGACTAAAATGCTTCAATGAAAAATAATTCAAACCGAATGATTAATATGAACATAATATTTTCCACACTCTGGAACCAGAGCATTTCTGAGAGCTGCAGTTGTTATATTAGATGCATATGACTCTGAAATGATTCAAACTTGGTTAAGCATTATCTTTTTTTTTTTTTTTTTTTCCTTTTTTTTTTTTTTTAAATGCAACTTTCCATCTTCAGTATTAACAAAATGTACATTTTGAGAATGCAGGGACTTCCCAAACTCAAATTCACAGTTAGAATTTAGATGTCAGCATTGCTGGTACAGTCAGAATTGCACAGATGAGGACAGAAGTCAGGACTACAAAGTATTGACACAAAGGAAACTCCAGGGGGTGCTATAGTTGTTGAAAAGCAGAAGAATAAAAAAAAAAAAAAAAACATTGCACGTGACCTTCCTCCTTCCTTCCTCTCACTCTTAACCATTTCCAAAATCCCAGCATGTGCATTGAAGATGGATCTTCTGCTGATATAATGAGATCAGAACAATCAATTCTTCATCCTTGTCCAAGGTGACGGGATAATGAAGGGAACTGAGACATGTCCACTGGTGTTATTGACGAACCAAAGTAGATTTGCCGCAAGTGTCAATCAATTCCAAATGAAGACTCTTCCACTGTCCAGTCACCACAGAACTGAGCACCGGCCTGGGAGCTCAGCAGAGGTTTAAATGAAAGTTGAGCGAATTCCTCACTGGGGCAATGTTAATTAACTAGAGTCATTATGTGCTACAACAGTGGATGGAGCAGTGGGTGTCTGCATCTTGTGGTGTAGTACTGACTCAGTTTTGTGGGTCCTGAAAGGCATTTCAGAAGACATGGCCTTATTGTAGAAACGGGCACCATTTTACTGTCCAGCACTTAAGGTTCTCAGTGGAGCGGAACGCCAGGTCCGGCACCGCTCGAGACAGTGGTGGTCTACTATGGTCTGTGAAACCTGAAAACACAAACATACAGAGTTATGCTTCAAACATTGTATCACATTTCATAAAAGTTTTAATTCATAAGCATGCATGGTCACATGCAAGCTCATTCTTCTGCACATTACCTGGTTAAATGGCGACTTGACTCGTGCACTTCCATCTCATTGCTCTTGAAATCATTGAGTTCTTTCCTTATAGCTGCCTGCAGAGGAAAAATAAGAAGATTTAGAGAAGCTGCATTGGCTTAACACACATACTGCAGACTCTAAGCCCCAAATCTACCTCCTTTCAATGTGCTTCATGCATTATTTATGATCATCTGAAGGCCATGAAGGATTCTGCTCAGCTCTCTTTTTTCACAACACAAGTGCCTAAACTTCTCTGTCATGAGACAACTAACAGCCCTAATATCATAAATAGTGTGATGTTGGTCAACATATTGTGTTTCTTATCATAATGAAGTGCTGATGCTATAGATTTACACTGGTTTGAACACATGGAAACGAAAGAACACAGAGTGCAATCCCTTACAATAGCCAATGCAGTTTTTCTTAAAAAATAAAAATAGGTAAAATGCAATCCAGATCCAGACAAGATTTTTTACCAGTAAGTCACCGCTCCACCAGGTGTTTTGATATTTCACTGGGTAGTTTTTGCATAATCTTGGGGGCTGTTTACACTTGACCACAACATGTCTTTGGTGATGCAATCACAGTTGACCAACTCTGAATGAAGGTGTAAATGAACTCAGGTCACACTGAAAATCCACTTACTCAATCCGTACACATTCCAGGATGCATGCGGCCACATTTAGTTTCATCAGTATAAATTCAAATGCTTCCTGGGCCACATTCAAAGCCCACCAGCTGAACTGACATGTCACCTCATGAGCACTGTTTTTTTTCTGCTAGTAACTTTTCTGCTAGTTGTTTGTGAGAACATGCATCATGTCCAAATATACTGGATGAGTGTATTCATTTGAATTAATTTCTGCAGCAACAATAAACTCAAATGCTGTGAGCAAAACACCAAATATTTGGATCCATTTTATAGGTCCTGTGGTTGTGATCTGACATCTGCCTTGTGATGAGATCACCCAAGATTTCAAAACTTTGGCCTTGTTTAGTAATGGTGTTTTTTTAAGAGGATAAAAGCTCTATTTGGAAATGACAGTCTTTAGATTAAAATGTACACATTTTCAACATGAAAATCACATCTTGAAAACACTGGAAATAAAGCCTGTAGTGTTCTGGTTATTTCAGTAGGGGACACTGTAGTTATACAAGAAGGCCTCGACTCATCTATAATCCCTATTCCAGGAAGATTTTTGAGCCCAAATCAAAGCAGATTCCCATGGAAGATGTAACTGTATATGCATATGTATTTGGTACAATGCCCACTAAATCAATACATCTCTGTGGTTTTGTCTGGAGCATTGGAAGGCTTCAGGACATAAAATTGTAAGCCTGGGGAACCAACTTCCGATCTAAAATATCATGTGGCGGCAGCACAGACAGGTGATGCTACTCCTTTTATTATTTAGCATGATTCAAGGGGACATCTTCAGCCTCAGGGAAGATGCTCTGATGACAACAGAACAAACTAAATGCTGTGTCGGATGGAAGAAATTGGAAAAGAAAACACATCTGAAGAGCAGTGCTGTGGTCAAGGGGCCTGAGGCGTGGCTTATCCAATTCTCTTTCTTATGTAAGGGAGGTTGTTGCGTAATCAAAATGCTGAATCCCTCTGATTTTCACATGAATGATCCTCAGGTGTGACCTGGAGTGCTTGGAGCCACGTCATCCAAACAAAGTAGGCAAAAGATGTGCTCAGCAATAGTCTAGCACTCATTAAAAGAAATCAGAGGCACAGCTCACTGGACAGTGAGCAGCAGGACTGCTTCAGGGTGTTGACTCACAAAAGAAAACCAAACAGCTGAGGTGGAACTTGCCACTATAAGACAGGAGGAACATAGCCCCCTTACCCGGCTCTCTTGGGTTACGGGTTGCGTCATATGAATCATAGATGAGGGAAATAAGGAGCTTAATACTGTTTGGAAAAATTTTAAAAGCAGACAAGGAGAGATCTTGAGAAAATTAAAAGATTACCTCAGTTTAACCAGATTAGTCAAAGTAATACTGGCCTTATCAGCTGCTGTGAGTCTCGTCCAGGGCTTATCTGCTCGTCTGTCATAGTCCTGGGCGTCTGACACCTCAACATAATCACTGAACCTGATGAGTATTTTGGCCTGTCTCAGCTCCTCTACAGTGGGCCTCTGGCTCAGCTGAAACATAAGAAATAAAGAGTTATGGTAAGAAAAGAAAGACATTCACTACTTCTTGTGCAAGTATGTAAAGAGAAGAGCTCAAGATCCCACTGCTCTGGCATTCTGGACATCTAAATAAGTGCCTTCCTTTTAAGTCCCTGAACATCCTCTTCACTGGAAAAAGGTTGTTAAATACAGTTAATATTACACTTTAATGCCATAAAACCTGAGCTCAACTATATAATGGTAAATGGTCTGTATTTATATAGTGCTTCTAACCAAAGTGCTTTACAATATACATCACATTCACCCACTCACACACACATTCACACACTGATCTCAGAAGCTGCCATGCAAGGCGCTCAAACACGACCCATCAGGAGCAATTTGGGGTTTGGTGTCTTGCTCAGGGACACCTCGACATGAGCTCAACAGGCCGAGGATCGAGCCAGCAACCTCTGGCTACAAGACGACCACTCTACCCCCTGAGCCATGCCGCCCCATAAATAAACAGACATTTATTAATTAAAAGAACTTCAATGCTGAATCTATAGAAAAATCTGCATCATGAATAAAGCATAGAGGCATTTTTATGTAAATCTGTGACCTAAAAAATAATTAATTTAACAAGAACATCATTTAGTTTGATTTAGTGAAATTTTTGGTTAATCTTAGAACATATTGGTAGTTTCTGCCATGATATTTCCAATTGTATATCATTCAGAGGACTTTAGCAAAATGGTAACATATTCAGCTAATCACTGTCATGTACGTAGAAATATTTTGCTTGGAAAAATAAAACTTTTACGGGATTCTGCGCTAAGGCTGATAGTTAATTTTCTTTTCACTAAAATACATGTATTTTCTTTTGATTTGTACCATCTTTTAATCACCTTTTTCTTCCATTAGCAACCAGTTATTGAAGTAAAAATTTCCAATATCTTAAAATTTTGGCATGGGGTTTAAAAAGTTTGGGGCTTAGACATAGTTATCCTGGATGGCATTAACTTGGCCTTATGTGTTCCTATAAGGAACCTGGAAGTTATTTTTGACTGGGATATGTCTTTTCACCCATACAAAAACATGTTTCTAAGAATGTCTACTTTAAAATAGGATGCTCCTAATTTTGTTTATTGTGATGTCAGAATTATGCTGAAAAACTATTTTGCACTGCAGCTTTCCTCTTAACATGTATTATTTTATGGTTAGCCATAGATACGTGCATAGGAATGTTTTTGTCTTTGAATATTTATGCAACTCTCACATGTCACTAACTTTGTGTCTTGTCACTTCTGTGTTTTGTGTCGTTTTAATTTCTGTATGTCCTTTAATGTGGTATCTCTCCAGACACGCACATGTCTGATATGCGGTTGTTATTCTGCCCAAGCAGCCCATCATCTGTTGTTAATAAGCATTTTTTCATGTCTTTTTTTTTCCCTTCTCTCTTTTCTCTTCTCATTTTACCCCAACTGGTCCTAAAAACTCACTGCCTCCCCAGAGTGTTTTTGTCCTGGAAATTTCTTCTTCACCTCTGTCATGTATGCTGAAAGGAAAGTGTTTGATTTCCCTCTTGAACCATTCTTTATCTTAAATGCAAAGTATGCTAAAAGTTCCCTTATCTTGTGATTTGATTGTATATAAGTAAAACTGAAATAAAAATAGAAAGTTTCCATTATAAATGCTTATAAATGGAACTAATTGGTAACCTCTAAATTTCTGAGAATGTTTGTTATCTTGTTTTTATTTATTCCACACATGCTGGTCCACTAACAGCTTTTTCTGATGAGCAGTGTCTCTGTAGGTAAACCGAAAGTGTTACTCTTTAATTGACAGTGAGAGGAACATACTCAACACTTCCCTGTGGGGTCAAAGATTTGGCAGGCAACATGCTGAAAGAGCAAGGGCAACAAGGACATCGGTGTCTCCCATGGGAAACCTGAGAAGTACAATCCCAGTCCTTTAACAAACTAGGTTTAACTTCTCACTACCGATGAGTCACCGTCATGGTGTTTGTTTATCTTGGCCTGAAATTTACCCCCCTTCAGGTGCTGGAAAAACAAGTGTGGGTTTGCACCTTTGGAGCTATTTTGGACTCACCTTTCGTGTCAGCCTTCGTTTTATCTCCCTTTTTTCCTCCATTTCCTCCTGCTCATTTCGGGCTGCAAAGGATAAAAGTGGTATATTTTGAGTACAGGCACACAGCAGACTCTGTGGAATGTTTATGAGATGTTGAAGGGGAACAAACACACTATTTGCATAATATGCCTCATTAGATTCACACTAAACTGGATAAGTTCCTCACAGCTTAAAATAGTTTCAATTATGGCTGTTTAATGCTATTAGCAATGGGTGTGGGGAGAGAATGATTGTTTTGTTCCTTTCAAGTTCTCCCTCGTTAATCGGGTCCATGTTTATAATCAAGTGACTGACCCATTTAAGAACAAACTTGTATTTCTTTTAAATGGGTAATACATGAGGTTTTGTCGTCCTAAATGTATTTAATATATGTGCTCTAGTACAGATTTAATCTGCATGCAAACGACAAAAACATCAAAGTCAGAGGAGCATCTCAAAGACAGAGAAAAGAATAAAGAATGGCCACACTGGGATACTGCTTATGTTAACAAAAGCTTTCCTACAAAGGCCACATTTGTCCTTGAACATGATTTGCTATAACTATTTATAGTTTTGAATTCCAGAGGGTTCTTTTCTGAAAAATAAAGTCCTGTTAGTTTAATCTTGGTATTGTAGCACATGAGTGACAGACTTGTCCCTGATTCGTGCTTTTTTTCTTGCACACTGCCTGTCACACAGAAGCCTCTGGGAAAGCAGGGACTGTTGGTAAGTCAGTCTTTGATGTGAGAGCTGCAGAGTCCTAGGCAACAGAACTGCTTCTCTCTGATAATGCATGTGTTCGAGTTAAGAAACCATGTCTCTCTGGACATGACTTCTCAGGGAGCCCTGCTGCCTGCCTGCTTCACATGAAAGGGCAGACCAAGGAGGAATAAAGGGAGGAATGTATGCCACTCACATAAATGTGTCTCCTACATTATCATGCTGAACCACATAAACTAAGTGTGCATAAGAGACTGCATTAACTGTGGACTCATGCAGTATTACAATAGCACATATTTTCGTCAAACCAAAATCACATTTCAGTTGACTTTTGCAGCTTTTGAGTTCATGTTAGATACATAGATTTAACGGACTCACGTTTGAGGATGTTCCTTTGTTCTAGTTCCTCTGCTGTAGGTCTCTGACTTAAGCGTCTGAGGAGAAACATACATACATCGTCAGCACATAACCAAAGGGAATATTTCAGCAAGGCAACACAGAGGCAACAACTGATAAAAACTCTAATTCTAATACAAATAACCTTATTATAATACTTATATTATTAATCATAACTAAAAAAAAAAAAGAATCATCTTACAGCAGTGTAATACAAATACAAAAAAGGATCCAATTACAGAAGATCACATCAACCATCTTACTAAAATTAAATAGAAAAAAGAAGTGATTTATTTTATTTTGACCTGTCATATTTATTTGGAAAAACCAATTCACAACCATCATAATTTATGCACTGCTTTCATGGGTTTTCTCAGATTAGGGAGAGAGAGAGAGAAACAACAGCATTCAATGAGCTCAAGTATTGCAGAAAGCATTGCCACCTTGTCCAACAGCACTCAGAGGAGGATGGACAGGCTGGGTCAGCCTCAAAGAAAGGATTCTAGTCTTCAGTTAACAATTCTTGACAAGTTCACAGTAAAAGATCTCAAAATGTACATGTGAAACCTTCATGCAGATGGGCTGCAGTGGCAGAAGAGCATGTCGGTTCCACTCCTGTCAGCTAATATTAGACAGCTGAGGCTGCAGTGGGCACAGACTTGCCTAAACCGGACAGCTGAAGACTAAAAAGATGTAGTCTTATCTGAAAAAACTTTCACTGAGGCTGCAGATGATATAGTCAGGATGTGAAGTCAATAGCCTGAATCCATGGACCCAACCTGTCTTATGTCAACAGTCCAAACTGCTGTTGGTATTATGTTATAAAGAGAATTTTATTTGCATAACTTTAATATTAAATCAGTCATTTTTAAGTGCTTCAAGCTATATTTATTATTATATATAACTTGAAGCTATTATATAATTATATTAGCATATTATTGTTGATCATTTGCACCCTTACAGTCACAATTCAACCACCTTCTAATAGATACTTTAAGTATAACAGTCACAATCCAAACATTTCACATTAGTTTATATGGATAATAAATTCTGCACACTTCAGATGTCAGAAGGTCTGAATCCAACACTTTTGTGATGCAGAACAAAAACAAGATAAATCCTATATTTTGAGGAAATTTGAAAAAAAAAAAAATGAGGCATTTGAGAAAAAGTTGGACGCAAGATCTTGCCTCATGACATCCAGACAGGTACACTTAAAAAAAAAAAACCTCATTCTGGTATGATCAATTCCAAATCAATCATCTTGTCACAAGCCACTGATGCAATGCAGTAATTAAAGCTTGCAAAAGCCTGGCAGTCTTCAAGACTCTGCTCTCCTGTAATAATGCATGAAGTAAATGTGACTGTGAAACCTTTAAAGGCCACATGAAAGGTTTCCTCACATATCTACGACACACATGTAAGCTAAGCAAATCATTTTGGCTTTTTTTGACAGCTTAAGAGCACTGAGCAGACCACCTCCAATCTGCTGCATTTTTAAGTGGCACAAAAGATTTACAAGGTAAAAACTGAAAGGGTGATCAAAATGTTTTCATTTAAAAAATTACAGCCCTGTGCAAGGATTAAATGAAAGTAGATCCACCACTAGACCAGTAATTTTTTTGTTATTGTTTGATATGACCACCAAGCCTGAACTGCTCAGCCCCAAAAAACTACTGCACTGGTACACGAGATGCTTGTCTTTTCTCATCTTGTACTATTATTTCTTTTATTCAGGAAATGTTCCCAAAGTTTAGCTTTGCTCCTCTCATTTAAGCCTGTGTGTCAGATTCATGTCAGTAAAAATCAAACATCCATAAAAGTGGTAAACAATTTAAACCAACATCTGTCACAACCAAGATTGCATTAAGTCATTTATGCCTCATTAAAAAGTGCACAGCTTCATGGAACCTGAGTATATTTACAATATTTTAAAATGTAACAGTCTTATACAATTGTTAAAAAAATGTATCAAATACCTACATGGAGGTTTAGAGGACTGAACAATATATTGAAACTATCATTACTGCAACATCAGCATGCAGTGATATAAGTACTGCAATGACAACCACAAAACACAAAGGTATTTGACCTAAAATAGGACAAGCATGGCTGCATGAAGGCTATTAGAGGAAGTTCTGCCTTTCTGCATATTCTATACTCAACAAGCATGCATAGGTGAAGAATCTTAATGCAGTCCTCATTAACAGACCTGAGATTAGCACCATATATTGAAGCATTCATTTACTGTATGTCACAAATCATATTGGTATTATAATATGCAGTGATATTGTATGACATTGTAAATTTTTCCTAATATTGTACACCCCCAAATATTGTGTTTAAAGATGACATATGGAGAAAAAGGGGCCTTATCCAAATGCTTCCACTGCCATCTTCTGAGATGGTTCTGTGTTACAAAGCATCTGATGTATCCAGTTATTAATGAAAGCCTGTAATCATTACCGATTTAACCATGCATGCTGCATTGACATGGAAGTAAAGAACAAAGTTACTGTCTACAGACACACAGTACAAGTCAGTGAAATATCAAACCGGCCAAAGACAGATTGGTGTTGATCTGCTTTCTTTCTCAAAGGTTAAAGCTGAAGCACTGGGCAGCACTCCCCACGGTTTCCCCAGAGAATCAGGGCAACAGCACTGAGCTGAGGTCAGCATGTCCTCAAATATTATTACATTCAGTTCTGATTACCCTGGCACAAGCGGCCGTATTACAAGACACAATGTCGCTGTTAAAAGACGGTGATAATGAAACGTGTGCATTAGATGACACTGTGCTAAGGATACCGCCACAAAGCTTTTTGGGAGCATGACAACTAAGTAGGCAGGCCTTCTGGGAACATGCACTATGTTCCAGTCACAGTGCAGAATACTGGCTTGCGTTCCAGTTTCTCTTGATGATAACATGTCCCTGACATCTTATATCTTATTGTATGATGACTTTCATGTTTTCCTCATGCTTAGTGATCATTTCTCCTTGCAGCAGATCATTACATTCTCTTCATTTAGCTATGAAAGTCAAATTTAAAAAACAAAGTCTACTCGAATTCTCATTTATAACCCCAAGCTGTGCATTCAAATTCCTATGATTTGTACATACTGCGCCAATGCAGTGTGAGAATGAAAGACTGCTGGTAAGAAAAAGCTTGCGTGGTGCTGCTGTGTGGAGGAGTCAGGTGGAGATAGTTTGGCACATGCATCACCGTGGTGATTCAGTGAGCGAGGGAGGAAGTCAGGCAGGAGGAAGAAAGAGGAGAGATAGTGATAGTGAGAGCACACTAGAGAAAAGACAAGAGAAGCAAAAGAAGGGGAGGGTGCATTGTTGAAATTAGGTCAGCTCCATTTTCAGAGACTCTCTTTTAACGACATAAAGAGTGTACCCTTATTGGATGTTGGAAAGGAAAACAATGTAAGGATAAAAAAAATAAAAAGATCCCAAAAAAGAACAAATAAAAGGGGAGAGACATCTGTTTTGGAGTGAGTCACAATTTGGCTGAGAAGAGTCATTGCAGGTGCCAGTCAGCTGTTGTTAGGGTGCTTACAGCAAAATGTGTTTGGTTCAGTAAAAATACACAGCCCAACCATCATACATGTATTGTAATTGCATTCAAGATTATAACAAAGATCCGTATGTCTCACCTGGTGAGTTTGGTGCCTATTTGCTGCCTCGACTCCAGTCTCTCCTCATCTGTCTGCATGGGCAGAATGTTTTTCTCTTCTAGCTCTCGTTTGGATGGTCGGTTACTCAGCTTGATGGCCAGGGAATCTTTTCTTAGCACCTTCTGAGCCAGGGAACCTAAAGCCAAACACCAAATATGTGAAGAGCAATAGGCACAAAGTAAAAGAGATCATGTTGTGCTATTTTGCAAGTTCACAATTTTACTTTGGGGGTTTTCTAGAATAAATCTACATGCTTCTATGTTAAAAAAATGCAAAACTTTTCTAATACTGCACATTGCTGCAGCACCTCTTATCACATTGTGCCAAAAATGCTCAGTTTTAGCTCTTGCCTTTTTTAAGGCCTACTTCCTGAAAAACCTCTAATGGCATCAGAACTGCTTCTGAGCTGCTGTGTTTAGTTTCACATAAAATGCATCTTACAACCATTTTACGAAGATCAAAAACATCTAGTAAAGTATCAGCTGAGACTTACTTGTAAATATAGAGTCATCATCTTCATCATCATCCTCATCATCATCCAGATCATCCTCCTCATCCTTGTACATACTGGGCAGATCTTCATAGTCAGACTCATTGGGCATGTTTTCCTTGTCATCCTCATAGTCGATGATCACTGATGGCACTTCTCTTCTATCCAGTGGAACACACTGAACACCCCCATGCAAAGCAGAGCTAAAGAGTGAAAATAACAAATATGATGAAGGTTTTGACCCAAATCTGGCTATTAATGTTATATTTCTGTGACCATATCATTTCCAAAAGGGATAAGCTTGTATATCCAATTATTTTTATTTTTTCAAATAGTATTACTGATAGAGCATTCAGAGCAAACCTTTCCGATCCAGAGACTGGAAGTGGCTTAACACAATAAATGGGCTTCTGGCTTATGGTACAGAACGTAATGATAGCTTAGTGAGCTTTTAATCCAGGTATAAAGGGAGGGGGAGATATACGGTATAAAACCAGCTGAATGAGACAAAGAACCTAAATAGTGCAGTCCTCTGCAATGCCGTGCAATTCTCTGAACAACAGGAAGAGAAATGCAACATTATACCGTCGGTCTAATTCCAAACCAAGGTGAAAAGAATAAACTACACTTTCAGGAGCCATCACCGGTTAACAGGTCACATATTTGACATATTGATTATTAAACATCCTGTTTGAGGCTTCTCATGATGAGCCGCTATTATGCAATAAGTCCAAGCTTTCAGACTAATTGTGAGCTATGTCAGGAGCATTACTTCCTTATCTCTGCCCAAATAGCTTTGGTGAAAAAGAGATCCTAATGTAAGAGCTTACATAATGTCCAATCCGCTACTGTGTCCCTTTTCTCAAAACATGAAGAAACTCAGCTCTTGTCAAGAGCAGCTGGTCATGTTATGTCAGGCAAACTGCTGGAGGGACGCCTACTCCATGCGCTTGTGCCCACACATACACACATTTACTTAAAAATTAGGCCATGCTGCCCTGTGAGGCAGTGTGCCGTTTTAGACCTGTACAACAAAACTGGCAGGATGCGACCTCAATAATATCAGAATAAATTCTAAAGTAAGTTGCCACAAAAATGAAAGGCTCCAAACAGGCCGAGCTACACTGAAATCCAAGTCTTTGTTCATCTTTCTTTTTTGGCAGTCAGATTAGTGCTGTTTTAGCAACAGTATTTAGTAACAAAAGATCCTTGTCATCATAATGACCAGAGGCTTATCGAATAATGGGAAATCCTTCTTTGCAGAGGAAATGTCCCCAGTACAGCCTTTAGAAAAGTTGGAGCCAAACTAGAGATCTTTTACATAAGATCCATCTTTTTGTGACGTTCACTAAGAATCCAACTAGGATGTACCATGTGACGTAGACAGGCTGATAGAGGCCAATCTATAATCCGTCCCTGCCTTTGCACAATCAGATTTAACAATGAGCGCTGATGGCTACTAACCTTTCAAACCTCTGCATGGAAAGTGCCAGGGTTTTATTGAGCTCCTCGATTATGCGGCTTGGGGCGTGCAGACTGCCATACTGAAGCTGGAGCGGGTGACCGTGGCTCTGGTGAAACCCAGATAGCCCGGCGAGCTGAGAGGGCAGCAGGGTGCCGTGGTGAGGCAGCACGCCCTGTTGAGGGACACACTTTGGAGGGAGGGTGCTGAGCGGGTTAGGGGACGGAGAGGAGGAGTCCAGACCCCCTGGAGGCACACAAATCATCACTTTCTTCGGAGGCAAGGGTGGAGAGTGCTTTCCTCCAGGCATGCAGGGCAACTTCATTGGCTGGCAAGAATCTTAAAAAAAAGGAAATAAAAAAGATAAACAAGGATTGTATTTCTACTGCAGTTTGCTGGTGGAGGGAGATAAACACAGCTCATCGATTATCAGACGTCAATGCAGAGTGATGGGAATTAGGCCAGAGTAATGCCACTTCTTTCTGCTGACAGATTGACAATGACAGAGAGAGCCCAGCAGAGCTAAACACGGGGGGTTTAACGAGACTACTGTAATCCTATGAACATGTGTGGCAGCACAGGTGCAGCTGAAAGAACGAGCAGTCACACCTTGTCAGCTGTTTTTAAAAGCAAAAAGTGTATTTAATGATAGCTCAGGGAAACACTGCCTGGAGTCGTTAGGGCCATGCAAAGCTGAAGCTGACCTGTGCTATGGTTTGGAATCCTTGAGAAAGGTTTTGGAGGGAGAGCAGGCGGCTGTTTGTGGTAAAGTGGTGGCTTGGCAGGGGTATCCTGATGGTCGCCTGGATAAGTGACAGATTTCTTGGTGGGCAGGACCATAGATGTCTTAATAGAGGGCTCCTGAGTGCAGATGCTGCCATCCATTGAGGACCGGAATTCAACGTTTGCTAAAACAGAAGGAGGAAACACAAAGTGAACATCAGTACCAAAAAATGTTTATGACTGCAGAACCAAACCTCCCCTAAAAGTCAGTGCAAACAAAGTTGTTAAAATTGAATTTATGGAGTTTTTCCTCAAAACAGAGGGTTAAAGCTGTTCAACAACCCCAGAGCTTTTTTTTATCAGCTCACACCAGACCATGGAACGGTTTCAAAAAACCAGTTTGACACAACTTTTACTTCTCTGCCAGAGTTCTGAGCAATTTAACAGTTTCTGAGTAATCACATATTAAAGCTGCTTGGAAACAATGCATTCTTCTTCCCAAATTTAATCATAAATGAGCAGTTTTCCAAAGAGAAAAATTACAATAATGCTCTTGAGATTTGAATAAAGGGTTAGTTTTGGTTTTTAAG
Organism: Melanotaenia boesemani; assembly: GCF_017639745.1. Classification (NCBI taxonomy): domain Eukaryota; kingdom Metazoa; phylum Chordata; class Actinopteri; order Atheriniformes; family Melanotaeniidae; genus Melanotaenia; species Melanotaenia boesemani. Next base: position 19,503,432 of record NC_055689.1, on the reverse strand, counting down.
CATTCACAACTTCCTTCCAGGGAGTTATTTTCTTTTTAAAATATGTTTTTTTTTACAGAAGAATGTTGAACTCAGGTATTTCAGAAAACTGTTACATACATGGGTCATTTTAAAGCCTCAATTTTGAGACATGATCTTAAGGGTCTGGTTGTACTCCAACTTTAACTTTAGTTACTGAGATGACAGACTGCTTCAGCAGACTTAGAGCTGGCCTGATTTGTAATATAATAATAAAAAAGAAAAAGTAGAAATAAGCCAACACAGTTCTTCATCTTCATTCTGTACATCTTGGCAAGAGTCAGTGGACTTTTACAACTTCTCCAACTTTGTATTTTTGTCCTGAGGGATGGAAGAGCTTGCTGTCAAGACTCTAATGCAGGCTTTGCTCTAGCTTTGAATTTGGGATGTCTAAGGCATGTCAAATTAGGATCAAAAGCTTTAGAATTTAGAAAATGCTACAAATGCTATAATGAAAGATTGTATCTGTAGATATATATGCTCCATGTCTAATCTTGAAGACTGAACATCAGAGGCTGCTGATTAATGAGCAGATGAGGAACTGGAGAGTTTTCAACTTAGCACACCACGTCTATCCCTTTTGTAGTTTCTATTTGAATCCAAGACAGTTTCTGGTTGTGCTAAATCAGACTGCAACTGCATAAAAATAAGCTCACCTTTTTCAAAGATTTCCTTCAGCACCCCTCTCTTGATGAGCTCGTCTCTGCTCTGTCGCAGCGACATCTTCCGTTCCAAAGCTGAGAGCATAGGAGAAAAAAAAAAAGATTGCTACATGCATAAAGTTGTCAATTGTTATTTAAATATATAAAATACAGTTTCCTCCTCAGTTTTGTACATTACTGCTGCACCTTTTGTCTTCCTCAGCCTGAGATAATGATCTCCTTCTGTCTCATGTAGACACACCTCTCAAAATGCTTAACCTAGTCAGAGTGGTCAGCTGGTTAAAAATTACAAGTACAAAACAGTTCTTTGTTCTTTGTTGAAGGTGTGCAAAACTAGCCATTATGCAGACATTATCCTACAATGGAAAGACATGGTGATGTTGCCTCATACAGGAAAAAAAAGACTACATTTTTTTGTGGGAAGAATAACTTTCTGCAGTTGATCCACTGACCTTCCAACCAGAAGGTCAGTGGATTAACTCCAGGCTTCCCCTGACTTGGGCAAGACACTGTACCCTGCATTGCCTCCTGATGTGTCTATTGGGTTATGAGTGTGTGAATGTGACATGCACTTTGACTGGATCAGTTGGATGTGGCTACAGTGACATCACCCACCGGTTTATGAGCAGTTATTCTGAAACCTGAATTGAACACCACAAGAAGATGGTGCTGACACCAATACAGCTAAAAAAATATTACTCTATACTACTTAGCTAATGATTCACCAAACAGGTGCTCATCTTACGTGGAAGATAACTTTTTATATTGATTCATATTTACAGGTTTTGCTCTAACCACATCAGATTCTGCAATAAAATGTCTAAAACCTTAAATGTCAGCTTATTTCAGTTAGCTAAGAAAAGTCATTCAAAACATTTACACATGACAATCACAGCAAAACATGCAAACAATAAAATCCTGCTTATAAAAGCTGAAAAAAATGAGGATGCATTTGGCTGTCAATGAATGTCTTGACCAAAACATACTCTAAACAAGGGGTCCAGAGAGAAAAAAAAACATGGGCTTTCTAATGCATTACTAAAATTTATAATCAGATCTCTGAAGAGAAGAAACTGTTCTCAGGCAAGGCAAAGGCACAGTTCCACTAAGCTGTGGCTTTTACTGGATTTTCCACAATTGATTAGATCTGCAAGGACCTGAGTGATATCTGGACACCACACTGAATACAATCTTGACAGCTTGAGCTTTTTTTTCCACATGCTGCTCCTCTAAGTCACATTGAGCTTCTGTTGCCAAAAGAGTCGATTTGTCAAAACACGATTTTATCTATAGTTATATCATTACTCGAGTTGACTCTGCAATATTATCTTGACACTCAAATCGAAGAAATGTCTTTTTTTTGTTATAAAGATAATAAGCTGACTCTTCTGAACAGCTATAAGTCCTGATCAAGATTAAGAGATGTTCCAGCAACACTTTTTATAGTAATACATTATGCACAAGATGAAACGTCTCATAGCTTATGTTATCTTCTATTTTTAGGCTTCAAAAGATGAGGCACTCTTTCCATCGGTTGGCTGAACAAAAGCAGAGAACAATCACGTGGTTATTTTAAAGGCCTAACCTGCACAGGAACCAGTTAATAATGTAAAATGAGGAAATTGGGATGTGGAACAACACTTGAGTTTAGAAGACTCCCTCCAGCCTTCTTTACGGTCGCTTTTGCTTGAAGATCACAGCTTCTGCCATCTGTGCTTTGCATGACCTCTCCTTTATTTGCCCTTGGTCATGATACAGTAAATCTAAAAGTAACTGCTGAGAGTCCAAAGTTAAAAAGCACAAATGTCAGGCAGGAACACCTCCGGGCAATTATGTGGCTAGTATGACACTTAGTGCCTAAAAATACCACAACAGAACATGTAAATATTAAACAGTGTGTCCAGTTATGAGTTCCTTCAATATCACTCCAAACTTCAAAAGTTTAGCTCTGAGCCAGGATTTTTTTTAACCAAAATATCACCAATATTTCTCTCAAAGAATCACCACCACTAGAGCGTCAGGAAGTGATAAATTGAAGATGGCGTGAAATCCAAGTAAATTGTGCCATTTATAAATACTATTTTGAGATGCTAATGCAGGCAGCTCCATCAAAAACCGATTTTCTCCCCAAGAGGGACCAAATTTAACATTAGGTCAAGTATATCAAGGGGATAGTAAATAGACTTATCAAAGAGTTGACCCAAAATCATCACAAGACTTTTTTTTTCCTGACAGAGATAGCAGCAAGTTCATTAGTCTGTTTTGCCAGGATCTGCAGAGCAGGAACACATATGTGGCAGATATGCACTGTCTATTTTCATTTAAATAAAAACAAAACCATTACACTTTCACTACACACCTGACTTACAATAGAAAGAGTAAAAAGTGCTGTGAATCAGCTGAAATTAGTTTTAATCTTTATTTATTTATTTAATTTTTTTTACAGTTACAGATTAATATTTCGACTCAGATTCTTTTCCCTGCCTTATTTTATTGCAAACGATAAACAGATTTTCCTTTTTTCCCCAAATCCTTCAATAACCCTTCAGTCTGACGGAAAGCATCAAGCACAAAGTCAGCTTTAATAAGAATTAAACATTCCTGATTTGTGTTATTTCAATCTACTTAAGAAATCTCTTAAACATCAATGCTGACTCTTTACCAGAGCGGGGGAAACCCAAGGCTAGAGGTCAATATCAGGCTGGCCATGCAGTAATGTGTCCAGGGATTATACTGCAGTTTCATCCAAAATGAAAAGCAATTACTCAAAGCTCTATGACATAACTGCTTTATCTGTGTGCACTTACGCAATACCATTAACTCAAAAGCTTTAATGAGAATATTATGTCTTGAAATTTGACAGGCAATGCGCATTCATGAAATAAAAGAGGCGGACATTCGAACTGAAGTGAACACGTGTCAAATACTAGCTGAACATGACGATAACACAATGCAAAAAACATGAATACAAAGAAAACGCATTTGATTTGTACTTAATTGTTAAGAGCATGCCACCTCCCACTCACTCTAAATGTCTAACTTAAATGTCAGGTGTCATTAAAAAGGAAATCATAACATCTTATTATTCTGAATATGCAGCTGATGTGCATTGATTGGAAAGACTAAACGAGCTTGATTAAAGCTCTTTTTATATGGTAAGAATGTCCTCTAAATCAAGTTCTGTTAGTTGGCTACCATGGCCCAAAAGGGGTCATGGTCCAACACTCCGGCCAATCAAATCTGCACTAAGAGGAGAAAATTAGACACTCATTGGGGAGACTCAGCTGAGAGCATAATAAATTAAACTGGCATATACAAGCACATCCTCTATTGATTTGAGAACACTGCTTAGTTTTTTAGAATAAGATATTCCACTGCGAAGTGACCCAGATAGTCAGAACACATCCTACCAACCCTGAGGCTTGGTTAGCTCAAAGTGGAGCCATTAAACAGAGGCAATTCTCTGAGCCTCACAAAAACCGCATTAAACATTTTATGGACTTTTTAAAATCAATGAGGAGCTCATGCGTGAGAAACTCAGGCAATGCTAAACAAGACTTTGGCACCAATGTTTAACGGTCATGTTAGGCTTGTAGCAGGACATGTGGTTTTCCTTCCAAAAAAGTAGATAATCAGTTGTCAAGTGTGAAATCTGCTACTGACACTAAGATTTATTCTAATAATGAGCAACAACATTGAACTTAGATAGCTGTTGTACACACAGGAAGCTGTGCTAATTGGATTAAAAATAGCCAAGATAGCATCAGCATACCAAACACCTGTTCTTTTGATAAACCTCTGCATAGTTAGATCTCTTCCTGATACAAGTTTTGCTTTGGAAAAAAAAACAAAACAAAACAAAAAAAAAAAACTAAGCACAATAAGATACGCAACTGTCAGGCCCTCCCTTCATCCTCTCTGAGGTGAAGAGTGCTGGAATTCATCTGCTTAATATCACACCACAGTTATAATCCACTATAGTTCTCAGCATCCAATTATCCACAAAAACATCTGCATACCCAGTACCAGGTCTTCTTCCTACTGATGCAGGAAACATAACCAACAGTTAGGTATCTAAGACCACTGAGTTCATGCATTAAAGTCCAAAATGAAAGAAGTGATGCAGGACATTATGCATCTGCTTAGTTTTAATCAGATCTCGTAAAGTATAACCACAGAGGGAATTTTTCCTGTCTGTTTAATTAACAAGTTTAAGACTGGCAAATAAGCAATAATACCTCTTAACTCAAACAGTCTGCTAATAAAGTGTGAGTACAATAAATTCAGCTGCATGTTGAAGACGTCTTCTTGCATATTTTAAACTTTGTTCATGTCATCTAAGGTATTGAGGATGGTAATAACGTTTGGTCATCCTAACATTAAATGGGGGTAAAATTTTAAAAGCAACTATGGTTAGTGAGGCAATAGGTCCTGAAAGTCAGCTGTGTTCCTAGATCAGATTAACCAACGTTTGTCGTCTAAACACAGACTTTATAACAACAAAACAACCAGTGTGCTCTCTTTCTTGGAACAGATCTGACAAAGCTAACGGTTATGTCTTATTGCTCTGCTTAGCTTCGCATACATGCTAATGGATTCATGCTAAATGCTAAAAACTAAAACAATACCATGCACTGACCAACAACAGAGCACTCATTAGCTTCTGTTGTTTCTGGCTCCACTGGGTTCAGATTGTACAATTTGAGTAAATAAATCTAAGCTGTTTCTAATGTAGTTTTTTTCTCTCTTTTTTAATAACTTTGGAGCTGGGCTTTTCAAAACCAATATCAAATTTAGCATCAAAGATATTATGGATTGCTCGTCCCTACTGTCAGATTAACAGGGGGAATAGGCAATTTGTTGTTGCTGCAAAAGATGATGGTAAAATCTGTCATTGACTGGTGCAGCTTTAAATCTTACCAGAAATGCTGTTGACTTCACAATCTCTGCTGCCATGTCAACTTACTACAATGGTGTTGCTTTCTGCATAAATGCAGGTTACATCCAACTTATTTGGGGTCAGTTTTGTGCATCATACTGAAATGGCTGTGAAAGAATACTGTACATTGCAGCAGTGCGTGTTTGGCTAACTCAAATGCCTGAGCTTTGGAGCCACTTGCAAGACCACCTGTAACCTAAAACTATGCAGAAATTTGACTGAAAGGCGATCCAGTGAGATATGGCACACCATATTCGGCCATCAAACATGGCTGAATAGAACAATGGTGGCACAAGAATTATTTGGAGACAGCTGCATTATGCAAGCAAAACAAGTGGATAACAAAAGTGATGAAAAGAGCCATTTCTCTCAGCTCCACCGTGGATTAACACCAAATAAAAAATTAAAACATCTTTTGTTGCCCAGCTTTTGATTAATGCTCTTCACCACAACAGGGGATGACAACAGTTATCAAAGGGCATACATGAATGTACCAATGAGGACACAGCCTCTCCATAATTGTTTTATCAAGTAGACTCTTTACTGTAGTACAGTAAAACATAAAAAGTCAAGAATCTAAAGCTAAAAAATGTACTTCATCAGCTCTTTTGTATCTAACTAAAAGCACAGCTGTTCAGAGAGTGTGAGAGGAACTATGTTAGGGATGGAGATACAAACTAGAACCAAGCCTTGGCTGAGAAGTAGAATTAACCACAAAATGAATGTTTATCCCTTCTGATAAGTAAAAGAGAGTAAGACTAGGATAAAAACAGTGTTGTTAATGAGAGCAATTTCAAATCAGCCAAAGGCTCAACTACTGAGGAAAGTCCCACCAGGAAACTGTTAATTTCATATTACTAAGTCAGAAAATCCTGTCCTGTACAAACTGGATTCAGGTCCCTGAGTCATTGTTCATTCTCTGCAAAGGCAAGAATTCTGCTTCCAGCTTGTGACATACAGTCTGACAAACTGCCTCCTCCCATCCAGCAGGCTGACTGTAGAATTCAGGATGTGTCAAGGATCGAAAAACAAACACAGCCCCATCTGAAGAGTCCATGTCCTTCACTCATCCCTGACAACACTGGGCTGCAAGATCAAATAAACTCTGAAGAGACCTCAAAAACTCTCCTATGAAATCAATTTACAGCATTTTTATCAGCCTGAGATCCAAAAACATAAAAGCTTTCCTTCTGGTTAAAAGGTACTAAACAACCAAATATCATAGTTGCTACACATATGACACCTAAGTGTGTTTTTAGTTTTAAACCAAAATTATAAAAATAGGGGAAAATATGTACCAGCAGAGGTCTGCTTAAACTTCTCACTCTTCTTCTTCCTCCATTTCCAGGGTTTGAGGAGTCTCCCCAGAGTAGCAAACTTGCTCCTATGACGGATGGGTGGAGTGTGGGTACCAGAGACCAAGGACTCAGAGCGCATGGCGGACAGTCTGTCAACCTCCTCAGCTGTATGGGAACAAAAAGGAAAAATACAGTAAATGAAATCAGGGTCTGCTTCAGGTTGGATGATATTTCGGAACGTCGTCATGCAAAGAAACCAACAGTGAAAACAGAAGACACTTCGTTCTCCAAAGATCCCTGCAGCAAGATTATGTGCCAATTGGTCTCCTAAATTCTGAATTAACTGAATTAGGCTGAACCAAGAGCATAAACAAACCTGCATGTCAGATACTATTATGCAGAATATGCTCTGAGGATAAACAGTTAGAGGCAGCTCCACACCGAGCAGTTGGCACGACTTGCCAAAACACACTAAACAAACTGATAAGCAGCTCATTAAAAAGAGGAATCTTCCTACTCTTCATAAAATATTCACAAAGCCCAGCCTTCTGACTTTAAAGTACTGTCTGACTTCAAAAGCCAAGAAACTAAAGCATTTTGTCCCAAGACAAACTATTACATGAGGAAAGTGATGCAAATGAGAAAGGCTACAAACTGCTCTTCTCGCAAAACAAAACCTGATAAGGGCAAACAGTGCAGGGATCCAATTGGGCCATTTGATGAGAAAACAGAAGGAAGATCATTCAAATTAAATCTAAACAAAACAAATACATCACTACATATAACATGACATTTTGGATATTCAGCAACCAATTATTTATTAATCTTTCTTTTACAAAATCCTCCACTGATCATTTCACAAGCCCAGTTAAAAAAAAATTGTTTATTTAAATATATATATATATATAATTTTAAAAAGAGCCAGAGGGTTCAGAAACATTTGGATAACATGCTTTGTCATTGTGGCTGCTCTGGAACTTGGTTTTTTCTGTGTATATTTATATAATTAATACATTTAATATAGACCTCTATAAAAACAGGTGATTCAGAGATAATTATTAGATGTTAATTATTGATGTTTTGTGTCTCATAATATATAAAGTATTTTAATCAGATACTCAAAAGCAACAGCACAATACCTGTATTGTTTACCAGCCACCAACCACCCTGCTCTTTTAAATTATCAGCGTGAGCCATTCAAAAGTCCACACTGGTTGATCACCCTTTAGTCTCATTACAGCTAACTTTGATTAATTCTCAAAAGCATAAAAGCCAAGTAACATTTTCAGTCTTGCAAGATTAGAAACTTAGGAAAGTATTTTCATATCCAGAGGCAAAATGGTGTCTTTTGACAGCATCTTCTCCACTTTGACTCACTGGCATTCAGTAATCTCTGTACTGCATGAAGTTCAAGTCACTTCAAATTGGTTTTGTCAAAATGTAACAGCATCACAAAATAATTCAGACCAATCTGCACTTGCAGCCAAGCAGCAAAAAGTCTTGTACTGCCAGACATACTGATATGAGGATAAAAACTGACTTTCATAAAACTAAAACTTTAGATATAAGATAAATTCACTTGGTAAGATCTTTAAATACAGCCTGGGTATTACTACACTACAGTTATTTTTTAACATATTCAAAAATGTCTGAGCACACAGCGCTGGCTAACAGAAAAATAGAAAACAGTTTACAGAAAAATCCAAACAAGTCCCCCGAACCATCAGAAAAGATTGAGTGTTAAAAGTAAGGCGTCTAGACATAAACAATGACCTCTCACGCAGCATTTCATGTTAACCATCAGTGTCAACACAATGTCCCCAATGTCATGCTGTCAGTTAATGCAACCATCAAACACCACCTCACAATATTTGCCAACCATTATCACTTTACTGGGCAGCCTTCTCTCCAGGGAAATGGGACATTGAGATAAATAATGTGCCAGTAATGCAGGAAGGACATCAGTCCCATTAACCATTACTTGAATGCTGTGGAGCCTTGAGCTCACCATCTTAGCAATCCTGCCACCATACCGGTCTATAATTTACTTTACAGCTCATTGAATCCACCAGATTCAAAAAGCTTTATACGAGTTTTAAAGGCAAGATAGAGACAGAAACCAACTATAAGCACAGGAACATCAACATGACAGTAGACTGTATGGGTGGGACAATGATGGCAATGACTCACTTCTAGCAGCTGCAGTAATGTGTAGAACCTAAATATTGGCTCAGAACATCAAACAAATCTTTGAAGGCTCCATCACTGCAATATGTATTACACTTTAGAAGCAAATGTGGTTTTGAACGTAAATCAAAGTGATCTGGTGACTTTTTATTTGAACATTCTCTATATTCCCCATCCAAGGGATCCACAGGTTGTGTAAATAATACTCCATAAGCTTCATCTTGTTTACAGAAGCATTTCCAAGCAGAAAAACACCCCAGTAGTGCACTTTAAGTATGTGATGACAAAATCCTGGCAGAGGAGAAACAAGCTACTCTGAATTTTAAAAGGAAAAATAAGATCCTCTTCCAAGTATCCCATTAAGAGTAATTAAAGTGTGTTTTCATGATAGGTGATCATCTCCCTGACTTCAGTCTTACACTAGCGTTTTTATCCCCTTTTCATCGTGTTGCACATAACCTACATTCTCCACTGCTGTGATACAGTGAGGCTGGTTTTAATTAAAAACACTTGTTTGCTACCAAGATGGCTGAGTGATGATGTAATAACACTGATTCAGAAGGGGCTTTGTGCAAACAGACTGCATAGCTTTACACCACAAAAGTGACATCTAAACAGGTACATGAAACACAAGAAAAACACTGAATTACGAATGATTCATCTGCATATCATAGCCAAGCCCTGCTGTGAGAAGTTCTGATCCAGACTCTTTCCAAAAACAGCAAGAGTAAATCAGTGTTTTGCATTATCATTTTAATACTGGAAGGCATCGACTAACTATCATGGGTACTGATCCTCACTCAAGGAGAGACATTTAAGTAGATATGACCTGCGTCTAATCTGGATATCAAACGTGCACATGAAGCCTACGGACATAACCATCGCCTGATAACGAGGAGTATCCTATCCTGGATGCCATGCTGCAAGGCTACTAGGGGCGAAACCACACAAGCCTACTCACCGTCCTGTGTGTTGTTCCCGCGGCTGCAATTGCTGCAAATGTGCTTTATTTCTTTCCCGATCTGACAGTGGATCGTAAAAGGTATATTGTTGTTGTGCTGCGGATGCTGGCCGTGCGCCTTCTTGTTGCTCAGAGACATTATTTTAACCAGGCTAAACGTCTTTTTCTTGGGTTTCTCCACCGCCACGGGCGTGTTTTCTCGGCACCCCGTGGTAAGCCAAGCACCGTGCATGATGGTGGGCGCAGGATCCACCGCCGGGTAATTGGCCGTCTTGAACATTGGGAAGCTGAGCAGTGCTTTCAGCGCGCGGTGTAACTACGCTTGTGGGTTTGAAATTAAAGGGCCATCAGCTGAGTCCTACCTGACCTACAGTAGCACATTCGATCGAGCAGAAATCGGTCGCTCCTCTCTGCTGTATTTCCACACCTTTACCTGAGATCTAAAGATATACAGCCTGCTTGGTTGCGCAAAGCAAAAGTCGCAGCCGCTGAGAAAAAAAAAATAAAAACAGCAGCGACAAGATCCAAGACGGCTAATAATAAATAAGAGGCTGAGTAGTGAATGGCAGTGACTACCTCTGTCCTACAGCTATGGACTGCAGTCGGTTGTGGCTAATCCATGATTAGTGGAGCTGAGCAGTGAGTGCCTGTGATTGGCTGCACACTGCGCTCCTCTAATAGGCCAGAAAAGTTGCTTCTCTTTTACACAGGATGTTTTCATAGCTTCACTATATGGCACTTTACGTATTGTAACAATTCTACCACAGACGTGTACTACCTTTCATCACACGTAGTATTAAATAAAAAAAAAAAAAAAAAAAAAAAAAAATAAGAATGGTGAATACTGAGAGAAGATTAGGCATATTACATTTTAATATATTGTGTGAAAGAGGCAGTCACAAGAACAAAAAATAAATACATAAATAAAATAAAATAATAATAGTAACAAAATGCATATCCTAACAAAACAAAACATTCTCAAAACACAAAAATGCAACAGAAAACACTTTACAAACCATTTCCTGTTTTGTTATTTTTTTTGTTTCATGAAATGCTTTTAATCCATTGTGTCTTGTGAAATTCTTTGTTTTCTGCGTTGTTGTGTTTTCTTAAAGGCTATTATATGTTGTGTTTTGCATAATCCATTGCAGAATGAAATCTTCAGAGCAGGAGTACACGAGACAGTGCCAATTATAATCCTTAGTGAACTCTCATAGAACAGGATCACTGAGACCCATCAAATGCTTTAAGATCATTCACTGTGATATCACTAAGAGCTACAGTGTAAATGTTCTGATATACAGTAATAGTTTCCTTTGGTTTCATGTCTTCAAAAACATCAAACTTAAGACAATCACTTCTTTTTAAGTATTAACCCTTTGGTGCACAGTGTCTTCTACAGTGGACACATATTTAAAGGCTGTTTTTAAATGTATGTATGGGTGTGGATCGTACATCAGCAACTTCATTGGACATTAGTGAGTCACCAATACTCTGCCACGTATGAAGAAAAAATACATTTGATATAGTATATATACATACATTGTAATTACCAAGTTTGCCTCAGTGATAAACAGGAAAAGAAAACGATCCAGGTGTTTTTATAAAAAAAATATATTAATATGACAACATTTTATTTTATAAATATTTTCATAGATAAAGTAGAAGTACACTGAGTAAATGTTAAAATAAGATTAAAAAACAGAAAAACATCAATGTGCATGTCTGTAGAAGTAACATATTTTATTAAAAAAATGTGGTACTGTTTTGTAATAATTCATGCACCAGAGGGTTAATGGGTTGTGTTAAAATAAAACACACCTAAAATAATTAGAAAATAAATTAGAAAAAAAATAATCAAATCACAATTAAACAACAATTAATAATTGACAACTGTCTCTACACTCACAGAATATATTTAAAAAGATGAAGAAAACATATAAAAGTACAAATTTAAGTAAAAGAAATAAGTTGGTTTAAATGGCAACAAAGTAACATGGAAAACCAATATTACTTATGCTAACAGTTATGTAGCTCAGTCAAAAGAGTATTTAGATATTTTATCTTTATTTCACAAACTCCAAATTTTCACTCAGTTTTTCCCCAAAGTTATTGCGCATTTTCTGGGTTAATTGCTCATATTAATGGCCGGGTAATGAGCTATTAATCATGGAAACGATAAGGGACCCTAGGGCATTTCCTGAATTTCCTGCAGAGCAATGAATGGTTGTGGACTACTGGGATAGGGGTATCTTTGATGTTCTTTCAATGAGCTGCAGCTTATTCCATTGGCATCAAAGCCCTCTCTGAAATGAGGTACAGAGGCACAAAGATTTACTCCCACCACAGTGCAATGCAGTACTTGCCCTCAGTTGCCTACTTTTTTGGTGCAGTATCACTGCCTTTCCCTGATATGCATAATAATAATAATAATAATAATTTATTATTATTATTATTATTATTATATTAAACACTGTTTGGTGTTTTTCCAATAAATAAATACAAAATTACAGCCTGCAATTAAATTGATTGATTGATACAACAAAATAGACCAAAATGGTGTGAAGTGAGACTATATATATATATATGGTGCACGTATATTTACTAGCTTTGAAGCCCCTACAGCTCTACTGCAATCAGTATAATAAAGTCCACCTCTGTGTAGTCTAGGTCACATGATCTCAGTACCTGAATGACACTATAGAATCTACAACACCACTAATTAAAAGACACTATCAAAAAAGTAGCACTATGAAGACAAAAAGCTCTTTTACCAATCTAAGGACAAAGTTTTGGAGGACAAATCAGGTTAGAGTCCTGAAAAAAAAATGTTTGAAACTTTGAAATTCCCACAGTGTATAAATCCACCATGGCATTATATGATTACAACAAACCTGACTAAAGAGGCGCTGTCCTCCAAAACTCTTTTAGCAGGGCATTAGTCAGAGGGTAAGCCAAGGTAGTAGTGCTCCACAGCAGAGACTACGGTATCTTTCCATGAAACTATTAGCCATAGATGTACACTCCATAGAGGTGTAAGAGTGGTCAGAAAAATACCATTGTGAACAGAAATATTTCACAAAAGACACGTGAGTGAGATTCCCCAATTACAAGGAAGAAGGTTTTCTGGTCGAATTAGCCAAACTTTAACATTTTGTCTTTCGAGGGCAATGCCATCATGCTGGGAGGATGTTTTCACAATGTTTTAGTGTGTTTTGGTCAGAATTAAGAATTATTCTGACCAAAATTAAGACCAGAATTAGGAATTATTGTAGTGTTAAAACAGGAAAACTTTCAATCAAAAGCTGCTAATTTGTCTTCTACAGACTTGAAACTAGAATGGAAGTAGACCTTCCATCTGGACAATGTCCTCAAGTATGCTGCTAACATAGCACTTCCAGCAAATGCCTAAACGCGTTGGAAAAGTCTAATCAAAGCCCTGCACAGAGATCCCTTGACTGGACCAAATGAAATCTGTGAAATGACTAAAGCATTGTTGTACACCAGCAGAATCCATTCAACTTAAACTGGAACAAAATGGACAAAAATCACTATTTTTAAAGAATGTTTTCTTTAATCCATATCTTTTTCCTCTTTCTTTTTCCTTACTAAGACCAATTTGAACTATTTTGTAAAGGTCTATACGTACAACGAGCCAAAAATCCGCCCTAGATCAGCTTGAACCTTTCGAGGTTAAACCAGGTGAACCCTCTTACATGTGGACACATAATTCACTAAATGGTATTGTCCGTATTCTTTCAATAGTCTAAACAGAAGATGTCACTTGCTTTGACAGAAGTATGGAAGCTTTGATGGAATCATTTCTTGCAGGTTTTAAATACCAGCTTCTTACACCTGATTAAAATTAATTAGACCCAACAGCTTGTCAGGTTTTCAGCAATGACCTATTAATTTCAGGTAGGTATGTTGATGCAATGCATGCTCAGGTACCTCGTTATACTTCACATAAAACAACAAAAACATTGTCAAAATGGTGGGAAATTACTGCATTTTTAAGGGGCACTTAAAGACACCATGAAGTCATTATCACCACCCACATGCCTGGTTTTGTAATCGGGTTCCCGCACACCTGATTCAAATTAAATGGCTCTCCTCAGCAACTAGTTGTTAAATACTGCCCATGTTGGCCCATCAGTCTGATTCAGGTGTGCTGCAGGCAGCAGGAAACATTCAAAACCTGCAGGACAGGAACCCTTGAGGGTCCACTTTGGGCGCCCTTGCTTTAGAAAGTGGTTTAGAGGACAACAACTAGTGACAACACAGTGGTTTTAGTTTTAGACTGCAGGCAAATTTGTACATCTCTTTTATCATAGCTGTCTTGGATTCCCACATAGTAAATCCAATGTGGCATGTGAAAATTAGCCAGTCGTTATTCATCACTGTTTTTATTATTGCAAAAGGTTGCAAAAAATCTGGAGGTATACAACTGACAGAAACAACACTAAAGCACCTCCATCAATGCTGTTATAATATATAGGGTTATAATACTAAAGATATTTTTTGTCTGCAGGAACATATTGTACTCCATCTCTGCCTCTCATGGCTGGCTCTTTTGATATCCTTACTGTTCATTGTCTTTTTGTTTTTATGTTTTCAATTCCCCTTTGTTTAATCAAATTATTTCATATTATCTTGCTCAGGAGCTGCACTTAACTGGAAATGAGTCAGAATAATTGTTTTTCTTTTGTTTGTTTTCATTTCAGACCTGAACCACTGCTTTTACTAGATAATAAAGTTAACATTAAACAATACCTGCCTCATTCTTCATAAAATTGACATTTCTGTACAGAAAAACTTACATAGGAGGTTTGTAGAGACCTTTTGACTTTAACTGACTCAACATAACACACAGGGATGGTTCTTCATGTGGATGACAACTCACCTCACACTTGTCACAAACTGTCACAACACTACAATTTTTACAGTAAGCTCACACACAGCCTCTCAAGAAGAATTTATCAAATCTCTCTCACTCACATCAGATAGATATACTGCTCACAGTCTCACAGTGTTGTTTCTATAAACCCTCAGAAAAAAACGGCATTTTGTACATCTATGGCAAACATGGATTCTCATAACAACGGTCTGATATTCAAAGAAACTAAATGGGGAAACACCAGCATCGTAGTTATTGGTGGTGCTTATTTAGAGGGAAAGTTTACTGTGCCAGTTATCTCATGTTTTGTATTCTGGTTCACACTGGTTTCCAAGGCTTTGATGCAGGTTTTGAGCAATGCAATCTTACAACTTCCGACTGAGCAGCCTGTCACAACAAATGTGCTGTTCCAATTCCCCTCTTATCTCTGTCTCTTCCCATCTGTCATTGTCTTTCTGCACTTTTAGCCATCTGACTTGCTATTAGTAAGATGGTATCACATTCCCTTAAAACAACCAGAGGGACAGTTATTTAGATGGTAAAAGTGCAGCGCTTACTCTTCTGTGAAACACTTCTAATCTGAATATGATTTCTAGCCTTTTATGCAGTTCTTAGCTCCACATTCAGTAATAAGCTTCATCATTTTCCTGACAGGCAGCAGAGCAATGTGATGTGATTATGTAAAGGCAACAGACAAATACTTGTGGAACCCCGATGTGTTCATTTTGGGAAGAAATTAAAGAGACTAAGAAAGGAACAAATGACAAAGAACTCATGTTTAAATATGGCTGTTTGTTTTTATTGTAAATGGCTTATGCACACGAATACCATCCCATCTTGGCATTATTCGCTATGAATATTAGCTCAACCACTGAAACCAGCAAAGATGGAAGAGGCTTGTATGGTTGTCTCTGAAGATCTCCTACATTTTCTACAGTATATTCCCACGCTTTTTACATTTAAGTGAAATTTTTAAATAAATAACCAACAGAAAAAGCTTGAATATATTTTTGTTATGAATATTTATAGTTTAATGGATACAGACAAAAATTATGATGATGCTGCTACATTTTTAACACACATCGCAACATAAAAAAAATGATGCAGTATCAGCTGGCAGAAGCCTCCTACTTGCTGCAAAGCTGGCTGGCTTACTCATAAATCCTGCTACAATGCTGCCATCTTCTGGTACTAACTGCACTGTAAACAGCCATATGATGGTACAACAGAAAATCTGAATTTTTTTGACTCTTAAATATTAATCATGAAAACTGAAGCCTCTCTTGCAAAGTTGGATATAATGTGAAGATGTGTAATTGCAGGCTACCGTCTGAATTTGTTTAAATTACAATGCACATCCTGTTAAAAATGAGCATAGGCATGGTACATGTGCAAAACTCAGCTGCACTTTAACCTACTCTGGTCCCCTTTTCTTGCTAAGAAAAGAAACTGTTCGGAAATAGGCATTTGCTCATTTTCATTTTTAAAAAAGTGTGTTATATAATGTAGCACTCTAGGAAACATTTCCTTCTATATAATACCTTTTATTTAATTTATTTAATTTTGTTGGCCAGATGTATCTATTTAGGTATTCTTTGAATATTTGTTTCCTCAGGTTTTCTTCCTGTGTCGTTTCTGAGACTCGTTGTGCCTCCTCTGCAGCTTTTATCTGCAGCTCTGTGGGAGATTTTGAAGCAAGGAGCAGTGAAGTAGCTACCATGGCCTGCTGGAGGAGTTTCTTACCACGGTTTTGGAAACAGTGCCTGAGCTGCTCACTTACACAGATACAACTACTTATGAGCCTACATGCGAGGGATAAGAGATCAAATAATTCTGTATATCTGCTACAAGCCTTTTCATCATTAATGGGAGGTGAGGTAACTATTTTCAGATGTCTAAAAACCCTCTTTTAAAATTATTTTTTTAAATATATATTTTTCTGCAATTTTTGTCAGTGTTGTCTGTTTTGCTGTTATTTTGAGTTTTCCGTTAAATATTTGAGTCATTTAAAGTGTACTGAAAGAAAATCCATTATTACAGCTTACTGCGTACCACGCAAGTAGGAGACATTAGATCATCAAACTCCAAAAGAACCAGACAAAAAACAATGACAAAAAAAAAGGCCAGCATCATCTTCCAGGCCATGTAGTCTTATAGCTTATGTGCTCGTTATCACATTTAGACACACTGATACAAAAGTAGAGGAGCTTTTCATACAATAAAATCCAGATTATGTAACTGCCATTACTGTTTTGTCCATGTTGTTTAGCCTGTGACTTCATCTCCCCATGCACACTCATACTCAGTGTAAAGCTCTAGTTCTCATGTGCAGTGTGAAACCATTTAGTGATGAGCTTTACCTCCCACAACCTCCTTTTGGGGACTTTAATTGAATTACTAGTCCACGGTTCAGTTGTTAAGTTGTCTATTCTGTTGGTGCTCCTACAGGTGGTGCTAGAATTGTGCCGCAGTGATTTTGCCTGCCTACAGAACATTCAGTCTTATCTCACAAAATTAAATGGCTCCGTTACAAAACAGAACAAAGCGGTAGAGTCTCCTTTTAAATCTCTGAGGTCATTTGTGTAATTAGCACTTCTGATTGGATGTTTTTGTTTTTCCTTTTTGAAGGAGTCTGTATTGGAGAAAAATGCATCAGTTACTTGTCGTTGATCAAGACCAGGGGACTGTTTTATGAGGTTGGTTAGCTGCAAGTTGGTTTTTCAAGAGTCTTAAGTTGTGTCAAAAGGTTTTTAGTCTTTTTTGTCTTGTCTTGTCCTTTTGTTTCTTTCTTTTTTTTCTTTTCTTTTGTTGTGTTTTGCTGTATTATTGCTTTGTTTTTGTTATATTTCAGGAAATCTTCCCAACAGTGACTGTTCTTTAGACGCCCCTTTGGCTCAGTCTTTCCCCTGCTACATTAAAAGAGTGTGCAGACTTCATGAATCAGCCTGAACATATAAATAAACTTATTCAATATCACAAACATCATAAGCCTGAAGATCCACAAGGTAGTTTTTTTAAAAAATAGATTTACACAGATGGCAAACATTCTAGGAATTTTCAACCAATTACAAAGATTTTTTAATTCTGCTCAAATACGATACAACCTCAAGATAGGACCTTGTTAAAAGCGAAATCCTGTTCTACTAATTCCACATTGTATTCCATGTTCCTCTGTATTTTCCATTAATTGAAGATTTGTCATTTTTCATAGTTCTGTTTTGAGGAAGTCATTTCAGAAATGGCGGAAAATGCAGAGCCAAAAAAGTAACGTTTGACTGAACAAGAACCCTCTATTGAAGTAATACTTTTGATGAAACAGAGTCCAAAAGGAATGATGACATACAAGAAAAATTTTTCCAGCATTTAAAAAAACTCACAAAAAGAGATCATCAAGAATCTCCAAGTGTCTTGTTTGTTGTCAGGCTCTTGGTTCACAACGCAAATTAAAAAGGCCCCTGTCTAAATTTCATCCTGAGCATTAGATTCCTGTCAAGAATTATTCCTCTGAAGATGAGAATGAGCTTCCGTCAGTGGCAGTGGCATCGACTCACAATCAGTCAAATTTCAATAATCACACTTACTCTGAACACTCTCGAGAGGTTTTTCATGTTTGTGGGAAGGTTTTTTTTCCTACTGAAAAGCACCAGAGCATTTGTGTGGTCAATAATGAACAGCAAATGGAAACAGACACACTGTGTTTTACAAGCTCAGTCGATCAGTCTCAGCCAAACCCAGCTGTCATAACAGAAGAGCCTCTCCTCAATGAAACAGATACTGAGCATTCATGTGCTGTACTGCAGGAATCAGTATCTTGTAGGGAGGTATTTACCTGTTCTGCTGACTCGACAATGCCCATGAGCTGCCACACTTAACAGAACCCTTACTTTTCTTTTTCTTGTAAACATTTGGATGAGTTTCAGGAGCGTGAGGCCCATCAAGAAGATAAATGCAGAGTTTCAACACAACATCTTCAGGAAAAGAATGAGTCCATGCAAGAGCGGTCTTGGTGTAACACAAACAATAAGAATCAGGAGAAACTTGATGTTTTCAAGGGCACAGTTATGGCAGACGCACTTGCCAAGCTCTCAGGCTTCTAAATCACCCCAGACGTGTAGGAATGTGGCCAACATTTCACTTATTACAAGCATTTTGAGCAGCATCGTAGAAAATGTTCTTTATAGAATTATAGAATTCTTTATAGAAAAAAATGGGCAAACTCTAACCTCATTGTCATAAATGCTTGTTATTTCCTGTCTGTTGAAAATGTCAAGGAGAGCCATGCTAATAAAGGTTCTGAATCAAAAGAAGGTGAAGCAGCAGAACCACAAAGACTATTTACTATATACACTATTAAAAATACCCTAAGGTTAGAGGGTTACGGCTCTGTCCTGCATGTAAGAGAACCTTAGTAAGGTTGCCTAAAAAGCTCCAGCATCAACAGAATTACAAACTGTACCAGTGCTCTGGCTGCCGGAAATGTTACTGCAAGCCTAGTCGACTGAACAGTTGTCAAAAAAAGTTCACAGTACAAGTGCAACTCACTTGTGAAACGTGTGGGAAAAGCTTTAAATACCTCGCTCATCTGGTTCTGCATCAGCACATACATAGAGATGAGCCACTCTACACTTGCTCTTGCTGTGGGAAACAGCACAGTACAAAAGACTGAGAAAGCATATGGTGAGGTACACAGGTGGTTACTCATGCCAAGGGTGTAAGAAAATTTGATCAAAAAATAAACGTTAATGGCATCAGTATAAACACACAAGGAAAGAGCTGTACCTGTGTGACACAAGTGGGACAGGCTGGCTGAGTCCAGCTCAGCTGAAGAGCCATATGATTAAACAAGTGTGAGGACTGTGGGGCTTGTTACAAACGGGGATCCCATTTGGTTGCCCAACATCAATCCAAGCATGTTAAGCTGAGGCCATTTTTGTGTGACGCTTGCAGCAAAGCTTTTAGATTAAACTACGTACTTACAAAGCGCATTAAAAGTTCACATGGAGAAACAGCCATTCACTTGTCTGAGATGTGGCAAAATCTTTTCAAAAATAGCTCAGCTTAGGGCAAACAGAGAAGAAGCATGTGTGGAAACTTCTGCTGTTTATGGACTTGTACAGTACTAAATCCACACAGTTATGCTCCATAGGCTCCATCATCAACAGTGTCATTATACATTATGTATAGCCATTTTTTATCATTTAGAGACAGATTTATAACATAAATAAACTGCAATGTTAATGTAGTGATTTTTATTTCTGTGGAACTAAAAACTGTGCAAGCACTCTTTTATGAAATATGCAAATCTGTTCAAGGTTTTCTGACAGCTTGAAGAAGCTCAAATTAGTATAATTGCAGAGGGAAGATGCAGACACACAATCAGGATTAATCCAAATCAGATGATATGATGCAGAGACTGTAAGACAAGTGATAAAATATACATGGCTATGTCATGCTTGTGCTTTTGGAAGTGTGGTCATGATTTGAAACCTCAAAAAAAAAAAAAAAAATGTCTAAGCCAACTTGAAAACTAACATCACTGTTAAATGGTTTCTATGCAAGCTATGACAAATACAACAAAACAAAGCTCCACTAGAGAGCAATGGTGACCCAGGAGTTGCTTCATCTTCACCAGTCAAGTTGAACTGTGGTAACAGAATCTGTCATTTTATATGCTAACTCCTATGCAATTATAATTGGGCAACAAAGCTTAAAAAATGCCCACTCAGCTATTGAAATCACAGTTTCCTTTAAATTCTACAAAGACAAAAATATTTTTAATCTGTTAGATTGAGAGGTAAGATTTTTATTATAATTTCTTTATTAATTTTGTAATTTGAGCTTTTTATGCATAGTCTTTCAGTAAATTAAGACACAGTGTAGCAGGCGAAGTGATTAAGGGTTACAGAGTACAGCTTCTTTTTACATAATATTACATAAAATAATCTTCAAATAAGAACACAGAGGATGTTTGGCCTTTATAATTACTATATAAAATTTGTATTAGAAGAAGTGGCATGCTTTACTTCTCTGCATAATAGAGAGATATTTTCTGGAACAGGTTATGATGTTACACAAATGCAACTCGAGAAGCATTCATATTACTTCATAGCAATAAAATCTGAAAGAAAAGAAATTGCACAGTATGAAAGCAATCTCCAGCAAGTGCTTCCATATATACTTGTTTGCTGACTGCACCACTCCTCTGGGGCATACGCATTGTCTCTGTCTGCAGACATGCTGTTTTGTCTCTGGCAAGTAAGTTTCTTGTTTCCTGCTCAGTCAATGAGAACACACACTATAGAAGCGAACATCAACTATATAAAGAACTTAGGTACGCTCTGACCTCTTTTTGTTCTGCTGAAGTTAAAACAACAATCCCTCGTTTTCCGGAACATGTAGCTCAGCATTTTATAAAGTCTCACCCTCCATGTTACTCAGGACTTGTGACTATTGTAAAATACAATGTCATAGCCTTGGGTGAAATTTATTATGAAACTAACATCCTCTGAATTTGATACAGTGGTGATGCTTGAAGTGATACCAAATGCATCACACAACAGTATTTTAAAGAGGCTCAAATGAGAAAAATCTTAACACAGCTGCACAGAATTTGCATAATACCTATTTTTAAAATAATATAACCTAAAGCCATTTATTTACCTTATTGACTGATCTGAAACCAGTAGGTTAAGAGTCCTTTTTGAAACTGTGGAAATCTTTACATAATATTCTGTTGAAGTACAAAAAAATATTTTAACTCATTTTATGCACAATATAAAACAGTGTCCAAGTTGTAAGTATTTCCATTTGAAGATTTTGCTACTGTAAGTTTTTAGAATTTTATTATTGTTTAAGCACCTCTTTAAGGTAATGTAGGAACAACCACATTTTTCAACGCAGGGACAAAATCATCCTTTAGCATTTCACTTACAATGGGATTTAAAATCAGTTTACTTTGAATTAATCTCTAAGATTAGCTGGACAAACAATGGGTGAAAAACACCACAAAATAAATCTGACATTGTGTGGATGGCTTTCCCTTGGCTTCCAGTAAGAACCTGGAAGTTTATTTATTTATTTTTTCAGGATCTATTCTTCACCCATTTAATACTGGCAAAACTAGAAACACCCTATCTTAGACTGATGCAGAAAAACAGTCCATGTATTTGTTATACATTGGGCTACTGCAATTAAAAAATAATGTGTTAATGGTGGTAACTAATTTATGTAATTAATGTGCCTCATCAATCATTTTTGACACAATGCAATAAAATGCGTTAAAAATTTTGAACACATTTAATGCATATGCCACATCTGTTATGTATAACAGCGAGACATGGAGGTGTCTAAAGCTAACATGGAACAAGATAAGCTGGCTGGTTCTATGGATTTGAGGGTGTCATATAGCTTTTCAGTATCAACAAGATTTGCTAGTAACATCTGTAAAATCTACTAGTCATTAGACAGCCATGCACACATCTATTAAGATGGATCAGATTCAGATATCTAGTGAGAGTGAAACAACAACAGAAAGCAAGGAGATGTCTTCTCTAAATCATTGGTGCTGTGAGGTGGTTGGAGGCACAGGTCTGATCATTTAGGGGCCATGAATGTGATGAGAGAAATTCTGAACAGGTTCAGAGATACAAGTCAGAGCAGGACCCTTCACTAACAAAGTAGCTGACAGGTGGTAGAGAGGATTTATGCTTCTGCTATGTAGGGGTAGGTCTAGAAAAGTTTTGATGGGGGGCCAGGCAGGGTTACTGACCACGGAAAGGTGTTATTAAGGTTTAATAAAGGTCTTGATTTTATGTAATATTATGTAATATTGAACTGATTATTACAGCTAAAGTGATCATCTAATGTAAAAAAAGCGAAGAAAAACCTAGGTGAAGGTCAGTTAACACTAAATATCTGCAAGCATTGGCTTGCTCTGTCCATACAATACAGTAAAAATGGGCATATTTCAGGCACAGTTATGAATTGTGATTAATTTTGATTAATTTGTAAGCTGTGATTAATCTGATTAAAAATTTTAATCATTTGAAACCCGTTATTCTTTTACAACAGGACTTTGAAACAATGATATTCTATTACAAAATGGCTGGATTATTGCAATGGATTGTGTTTTTGTTGAATAATTTACCTGGTTCCACACTATGCATTTATTTCCTGTTACGCATTTATTCCCCCTCACAGAACCTCAGGTCAGCAGATCAGCTGGTCTTGGAGGTGCAGAGGATTTGGCGGAAACTCAAAGGGGACAGAGCTTTTTCTGTGGCTGGACCACGACTGTGGAATTTACTAACACCGCAGGTTAGACAAGCCCCTTCACTGTCCAACTTCAAATCAGTCCTTTAAACCCACCTCTTTTCATTGGCGTTTCACCCAGTATGAGAGTTGCTTTTATTGCTTTTATTGTACTATTTCTCTTATTTCTTTCATTTCTGTTTAAATTTTTATGTTTGATTTTTTTTTAATTTTATGTCTTTTTCTATTTTTTAATGTTTCAGTTATTTTATGTTCAGCACTATGTTCAGTTCCTGCTGTTGTAAAGTGCTTTTTAAATAAAGTTGGCCTGGCTTGGCATTGTTGTCATGATGACTGGCGCTGTAATGCTTCCTTACAGGAAGTGCACTCAGACTGAAGAAAACACTACAGGCTACTGAACACTCACATTGTACATTTTCTGAAGTCATTGCAATGAATGATAATCAATAAAATCTTTGTTCATGAACTCCTTCATGTAGGACAAAAACTGTGTAGACACAAAACAATGTTAGAATAACTTAAAGATGAAAGACATTTAATCAAGTATTTTTTTAATTAGGCTACTCAGTTCACTTGAGTACACAGTGGACAAGGTAAACTAAGGTAAACTTAACACAGTAAGCTAACATGACGTATGGCTTAAAGCTTTGCCCTTTGCTCTATATTTTGCTTTTTTTTATGGTGTTTTAATTTGTATTGAGTATGTGGTGTGTCTGTGTTAGCGTCTTGTAAAACAGTCTGGAGATGCTTGGAACATCAATAAAGTTTAAAACTGGAAAGTGATGCATACTCAATCTGGACGTTTTTCTGTATTTGCTCACAGATTAAATAAGATGGATTGTTTGGAAATTTATTCAGTGTAGCTTAAAGCAAATAAAATGCATTCACAAAAAAAAATGCTGTAGGAACTTCAAAACCATAGATGAGACTTCCACCTAGTCTTAAGCCACTTCATGTCATCTCCCCTGAACGTCTATAATCTGTCTCCACAGTGGACTGACACAGAACAAACTTTTGACATATACTGATGAAGTGAATAAAGAACAGTTTTCTTTGTATTCATAAAATTCAGACCTCAGAAAAGGTTTTGCTATTAATAAAACCAACAGAGAAATAGCACTAATTTTAAGCAATAAAACACCACAGAAATGAATACAATGACAGGCAGATTCTGCTCGTTTAAGCTGTGTGGGTTCTGTAATGAGTAAACAGTCCTCTGCATTACAGCAGGATGTTTGTATATTTGGAGAATCTGCTGGACATTATTTATGGTAAATTGGCTAATTAAACACCTACTGCTTGACACTGTGGCCACTTACCATCTCAAATGTGCAAAAACATTTGATATAAGAACTCCTTATCATCCATCACCCCTTCTATTAACAGCATAGTGAACAATGCTGCTATTTTCATAACAGTGCATACCATCATTAAAAAACATTATAAAGCATCAGTATTTCACATACTTCTCAAACTTCTCCTAAGCTAATTTTTTCAGCTGAACTAAACCTTTGTTGGGGTAACTAAAATGAGCATACCCACAAGAAGGCTGAGGCAACCTCATTGGCCATCATCATATCTGGCTTTCTGTTGGCTGGGAGACTTTTGGTAGGATCATCATTGGTCATCATCGCCTGGCAGTGGGCAGAAAATATCTGTGAGGATAAATTTTGTGAGTGCAGAGCAAAGGTCTGAATGCAGAGGGAATGGGTTCAAACTTTAGTGAGGGACAGATGCTTGTGGGAATTTGAAAACAGAAAGGTGGTTTGGAGAGTAAGCATAAGGCATATTTGAATGCAAGCAGAGATTTTTAAGTGTGAGCTGAGTGTTTTCAGAAAGAACACTACAAGATTTGAGCTTGAAAACAACAATTAAAGCTCTCAAATCTACGAATTACACACTTGATAAATGGCAGGATAATACCCCCATATAAAACACCATTTTAGTTTTTTATTTCCATTTGTTATTCTGTTGGATATTGTGATTTTTTTTTATTTCAGTGTGTGTATTTGTGCTATGGGTAAATTGTATTTATTTTTTGCATATCAGAAAGAGCATAGCACAGAAGTAATTCCCCCAGGGACTAAAGAAAGTATATCTAAATATGAATTAGATTATCTTCACACAGACTTATGTAACTTTGCAGGCGTAATTTACCTTATTCTTTTGTGGTGTAGAGAAAACACAACATCCCTTGTTTTCATTTTAAGAGTACTTCAAAGAAAGTGATACGCTCTATCACAGAATGCTTCCATTCATAAATTTCAGCCAGTAAAACATACAGGCACAGCTAATCACAGAATCAGGGGACTGCAATACTAACAATTTTATAGCTTTTTTTCCACTTTAAAATGAATAATGAACTGGTTTCAAACATCTCCTGTAATTTCTGATATAATTTTGAAGGAGTGCTGAGTGGTGCAATGCAGCTTTGATTGAACTAAGTTTCAGGTTTGCAGCAGTGTTGAGGGGAGTCTGACTCCGTGAAGACACTTACTCAGCAGAAAGGTCCTAAAGAGCTGCTGCACCATGGGGACTGCATTGGTGACACTTGCAACAAATGCCTGTCTTTAAACATTCATCATCTCTGCTTAATGGATGGAAGCTTATGCTGCGTGGCAGTATTTGCAGAGAATATAAATTTTATCTTCACTGTAGATATGGGCCATTTAATCCACCTATCCCCTGAAGCATTTTAATTTTATTCCCCCAAATGAATAAGTTGTATGTTGCTTTAAATTCTGTAGAAGCAGCATTTGAGCGTAACAGTGATTCAGGCAGAGCTCTCTTCTCTACTACAATAATTCCTTGGCCACGCTGCCTTTCATATTGCAGTGGAATCTTCACCCCTCTCTGCTCGATGTAAATCTACACTTACTATAAATATGACCCATAAGCACATCATCATGCAGCTTTATTCAGTTGGGAGGCTTTTGAAAAGGGCGTTTATTTCTCATCTGGCATATAGAAAGCAAATCACAGCCAGAACCCTTTCTAGCACTTCCAAGTGTGACTGAGAGAAGGAGGGGGAGATACAGCTTCCAGCAGGCTCTCATAATAAAACAGCTGCCTCTTTTTCCTCTTTAAAACCATCTTGCTACAGAGGTTGGCAGGTGTTCAGACCAGGTGACACTGATGGTCAATGGAAATTTTATGCAGCAGGAGCATCCAGTAAGAGTCTAGGATATACTGTTGCTATTTTATGCTCTGATTTTCCATCTCGTGTTTTATTTAAACCCAAGATGCTTCAGCACAAGAAGGCCAATTTGCAGCCAAGCGAGGGAAACTGGATGCTTGACATATTATTCTGTTTTTTCTAATCATATGCAGTGCTGTTTTTCTCTCATATAGTCTCAAATGTCTGCCATGTGCATGTGTTTTAGAGATTAGGATGAGGGCTTTCAAATGGAGATAAATTGACAAAGACTGAGAACTGACATAAATCTACTGCTGCTAATTGTCACTGTTTTAAAACATTAGCTAATAGCCCATAGTGTCACTGCAAACAGCTAACATTACCCATTCATTAACCTCTGCACCAGCTCCAGCCCAGCAACATAATCAGAAATTCTCTTTCCCTTTGAGAAAAATGACTAACTGTTTAAACCGGGGATTGCAAACACTGCTTGTTCTTTTCCTTACAGCCACCTTCACTTGCCTTTTGTATATTATTCAAAACTGGAAAATCTGACCAGACCTCCCATGAAGGTGAATATAAATCATTTCTAAATGCTGTGCTGTGCTGGAAAAGATAATGCAAGATTTCTGTGCACATTCCTCTTAGAGAAGCTTTAATATCCCCATATCCCTATGCATCTGTGTAAAGCGTTTCTCTGACATATTGTGAATCGTCAGCTGGCACACAATGCTCTGCAGCAGAAATTTGCCATGTCCCACCATGCATCTGGGGTGTATTGATTGTTCTCTTTTGGACAGCAGTGCTTGCTATGCGCTGGAACTGCAACAGAGAGAGAGCAGGGAGGGGTGGGAGGTGAATGAGTTTTTTATATATATATATATATATATATATATATATATATATATATATATATATATATATATATATACATATATATATGTGTGTGTGTGTGTGTGTGTGTGTGTGTGTGTGTGTGTGTGTGTATATCTTATATATAGCTGCAACACAATGCCAGATCTTAACATACAAATCTGATTTATGTAATGTTCAAACTGCATCTCTTTGCATATTTATGTGCAACATTAAAATACTATCAACATGTTTAAATTTTAATGCAGTGTATGCATGTTGGGTATAGGCAAACAAAGCATTGTGCTAACTGTCCATCTGCAGTGCAGCTATGTTTTGGCTTCAGCTTTGTCTATTTGCATGCGGGTCGAGCATGATGGAGGAAGCTCCAGCTACTGGCATCCCCTCACAAGATTCAGCTGTTTGGCACAGCTGGTGTACAGCAAATGTGGAGCTCATCAAACAGAAACATTTAAAAACTCTAAAGTTGACACGTGTCTTAAGACAGTGAGTTGCATAAAAGCATCACAAATTGTAAAGAGAGTTAAAGTCATTACAGATTATGGTATGCCATATGATTGTTATAGACCTCTTAAAAATCTGATATGGTGGGAAAAACATTGTGTGGAAAACTTGCTGTTTTTTCATAGATTACAAAAGTGGCCTCGAATAACATATCAGCGCTGGAGGAAATGCAATAGAATAATAAAACACATTTCAAACCACAACATTTATTTCTGTTTTGTAAAATTATATTGCCTGTTTTCTTTTTCTTTTTTTTACATGTTTTGTTTTCTTGATATGTGTTTTGACCAGATTCTCCTCAATGTCAGTGCATTTTCTGTATTTTTGTGAATTCTAAGGTGTTGCTTATGTTATTGTGTTTTCTGTAATATGGTTCTACTCTTGGTTTTTTCTATTTTGTCTAATGTTGTGTTCTTTACTGGCACATTAACGTTAATGCACTCATACCAAACACAGTATGAGAACCACAGACTCATTACATACATTGGCCTGCAGGTTACAAAGAGGTTTATTTATACTGAAGTCTATATGATGATGACTTTTGAATTGATTTATGACCATTAATGTGCTTATAGCTCTAATGGTTAGTTTCCCATCATATTGACTGGTTGTGATTTTGTGAGTTAAGTAAAATGTCTTAGTAAATTAGATGCTAAAGAAGTGCTTTAGTTTGGGCAATATTTCATTAGGATTGAAAAATTGCTCCCCTAATGAGAGTGCAAAGTTTCCTCAGTCCTTGATGCCACTATTTTTGGCACAATTAAAAAAAAAATAAAGAAAAAATAAAATAAATTAACAAAAAAGTAATTAAATGTTTCCTCTTTAAAACCACAAGTCATGAGTATGCAAAATACACAACCCAAATGCTATCAAATTCAGATATAGCTGCACTAATAATTCAGCATTCACTGGGGTTACTGTATCTCACAATTGCAGATCCATTAGTTTTATCTAGAGAAAGGATGGACAGAGTGAAGAGTTTTTTTTTTGTTTTTTTTGTTTTTTTTATCATGTAAACAAAAATGTTTGAAAGTGCAAAGATGCAAATGTCTGTGGCAGAGGCATGTTCGTGATAATGGGCTGAATTTCTTGTGTGAAGCATGAATCTGCAGACAGAAATGAGACAGGACTGCTGCTGAGTTAAGCTTCTGAATGATGGACAAATAAAAGTAAGCAGACGGTCTCCTCCAACCATACAAATGCTGTGTCAGCAGGAAACGCATGCACATTGCACTGACAAGGAATTTATGTTTATGGACATTTATTCTGAGCTAAGCAAAATGCACAGTGAACTGATCACATGTCCATACATCCTTAGCAAGCTGTTGTTCCACAAACACTGTCAGTTCTAGATGTTTTTTTGTGTTTATTCATGTATGTGTTTGTCATTGCTAATGATATTTAGCTTCACAACAGTTCGATACAACCATCCCAACCACCCAATTTCACCTTAGTCTGTTAAAGGATTTTTTTTTTTTTTTGCAGATGACACAGTGGTTGAAAGATGTGCAGTAAATGATGCCATTATAGTATGTTGTTATGTCTTTGTGACACTGTGTAAAGTAATTTAACTGTGGAGCAAATGAGTTCAGTGCCAACTCTAAACAGGCCAGAGAAATAAATCCATGCCCTCTGATTCCAATAAAAGCCCGCAGGGTATGTGCTGTTTGTCTGCTTCAGCTATAAAAATCAAAGTTGACATAAAGATTGAGACCTCACAGGTATGACATATCCATATATGAGCAAACTATATAGATTTTCTCCATTATTAAACAAAAATATGTAATAACATTCAGCATGGTAGTGTCTTTAGTATAGCCTGATTATGTTGGCTAACGAAAGCCAATTTTCTGCATTTTATAAAGATCCAGTTCATTGTTAAAAACATTGGTTCAGACATAACTTGTAGAGATAAAAAAAAAAACATAAACCAAATTAGATCTTTTCACAGTTTTCCACACTTCATGAAGGCCTTCATTGTTATTCATGTTTTAAGAACATTGTAATGAGAAGACAAAAAAAGAAACAACAAAGAGAAAGCAAAGCAGTTGGCTGGTCATGAAATA
The DNA here is from genome assembly GCF_017639745.1 of Melanotaenia boesemani. Lineage (NCBI taxonomy): Eukaryota > Metazoa > Chordata > Actinopteri > Atheriniformes > Melanotaeniidae > Melanotaenia > Melanotaenia boesemani. Next base: position 19,473,620 of record NC_055689.1, on the reverse strand, counting down.
CACAGAGATAATTACTTAGTTCTTGTTTTGCATCCTCAGCAGCCTGGTTATTTATCATTATTAAGAACCTCAGCACACAACCACAAGGCTTTTGGTTTCCTTGGCAATAAGCAAGCTAAAATCTGCTCCACTTCTTCAGGTGGAAGTGAGTCAGCTGAGCTGTTGTACAAATCGCCCCCGTACCATACTTGTGCTTTGTATGAGCTTGTTGTACAGTAGGGAGGAACAGGATTATAGAAACAAATGACAGTCTGCTGTCATCCACAACAAGCTTGTCTCCAAAGGCCAAATGCTCACAGGCACTAGCACAGTATTTTAGAATAGTCTTTTCATTCATTCATCCAAGAAAACATGCCTTTTCAGTATAGTGGCTGGGCTCACACTGTACACATGGAAACTGTCAAAACAGCTAAATGAGCAGCTGCACAAAAGCCCATAGACTGTCTGGTTTCGAGATAACATACGCTCTGCATTTTGTCCTTCTGTTAAGACCATATAATACAATATATGATGAAATATTAGTTTATTAATCAATTTGCTACACAGCTCTTTAAATCTGTTTTTTATAGATATATTAACAAAGCTCTAACAAGATATTTTGCCACAAAATTCTTAATATACAAATACTAACAAAAGATTTTAGAATGAGAAAACATCCTGCTTTCTTAGAATCCTCAAGTCATCTTTTATCAACTGGCAAATTACAAGATACATACAGCACATACGCGGCACTAAACATCACACCACCACGGCCTCACAACAAGAAGTTTGCTGGTTCAAGACTTGGCTGAGGAGGGGTTCGAACAGTGAATTACTGTGTGGAATTTGTATGTTCTCCACCTTTATTTGTGGATCCTGGTGCTCCGGCTTCCTCCCATCATCCAAAGACATACATGTTAGATTAATTGGTGATTATAAATTATTCCTAGGAGAGAGTGTGAATGATGATATTGAGATTTGTTTTAAAAAAAAACACATATATATATATATGTATATATATATATGTGTGTGTATATGTGTGTGTGTGTGTGTGTGTGTGTGTGTGTGTGTGTGTGTGTGTGTGTGTGTGTGTGTGTGTGTGTCTGTGTATTTTATATATTTATATGGGAGCTATACATGGACAACATTCTTACATTTCAGTATGGTATTCATCTCATAAATTTTACTGCTGGATGATGGGCGTGACTCCAGCAAGCTGATATTGTGGGATGATCATATGTATAGTGGTAGCAGCGCTTTATGGTTGTTTAGAATTTTGTGTTTCAGAGTCAAGACAGCAAGTACAGTAGCTAGAATTAAATCTTTTGTCAGACATGGGCACACTGATCCCCACAGTGAGTGAGACTAATGAGAGATAAGCACATTGTAAATGAGGCACAAATATCACAGCTCATTAAGAGTTCATAGGAATGGCAGGGCTATCATTAAATCACAGATTGTTGGATGCAGTGTGTGTCTCATTTATACCGTAGTGCAAAAGATCTGAATCTCGTTGACTCAGCCAGCCAAGTCGCCATGGTAACAGTGGATGCAACACACATGGTGATGGAGCGGTTAACCAGAGCATCATCGCGTAATCTATCACAGTATGAAAAACTGTGATTAAAATGTGAGAAAAAACAGTAACAAACCGGATGTTCATTTCGATGCTGTGCTCCACAAACACGACCAAAGCTTGAGCTACGAAAGATCACGTTGGAGCTTCTTCATATTATGTAAGTGCGTTGAATTACCAAATCTGACGGAATCAAAATTCACAAGAGCGGTGTTCAAGCAAATCCAGTTTAACTTCTTAACTCATACATTATTATTTTATTATTATTATTATTTTTTTTTACGCTAAACAAGCCAGCAACCCAAAGCGTAGTCTACAAAGTTGCGTAACATTTCAGTTACATTATCTTCTGTCTTGCAAGAATGTCTGAAGCTTTTTAGGAAAATTAACCCCCGAGTAAAACTATACAAGTCCACAAGGACAACAGCAACACCAGCATATTTTAGCATAATCGCACCCAGCCCATCCAATCCGACACCAGAATCTTCTAACAGCAGATCTGAGAGCAGGATGGGTATGCGTCCTTACCTGTCCGCAGGTTGAAGGAAAGTCGGGCTTCAACGAGGTATGGGGTATCGCTCTTAGAGCGTAGTCTCCTTATCGGTCTTCGGTCTGTGCTGCTGGCTGGAATAGTCGCCATCAATTTAACCCAGAGTCCAGTGATGACTGCTGGCCGACTGGGGCAGAAGGAGAACCACACGGCCACTCACACGCTGGGAGGCAGCTATTGATGAAGGGAAAGAGGCAGTTCACACACACGCGCGCGCGCGCTGGAAAGGGAGAGGGTGCGTGCGTGTGTGCGTGTGTGTGTGTGTGTGAGAGAGAGAGAGAGAGAGAGAGAGGCGTTGGTTAGATGTAGAATGGTTATACGGTGAAAGGAAATTACACACAATTTCCATAATGATATGGAGAAACTGTCCCAAACGAAACAAGAACAAGTTCTATTTTGCATCAGCTTGCTGCTCACACCCGCCAAATATGTTATAATCAGACATATTCAGAATATTACACAATGGAATATATATACTGGGTCAAAAACGATCCTAACACCTAACAACACAATGGCTATAATTTTAACAAGGGCATTTTTCATAACAAGGGCATTATATATAATAATAATAATAATAATAATAATGATACATTTTATTTAAAGCGCCTTTCAGGGCACCCAAGGACGCTGTACAAACAAATAATAAAACAATAAGAGTACACACACACACACACACACACACACACACACACATATATATATATATATATATATATAAAGATGCTCTTGTTAAAATTGTAGCCATTGTGGATTAGGGTCTTTTTTGACCCCGTTGTAAAACTAAAATTATAAAGCAATGATTAGAGCCACTGTCATCCAACACACTGACAGTCTGCTCCTTTCCCAATCATTTGAGCTTTTGAGGATTCACTTTTTGTGTTGTTTTCCTGTTTACCTGCACAAAAACAAAACAAACACGGCTGGGCATGTCCAGCATTGACTTGGTGCACATTTCCAATTTGCAACATTTTCAGTGAGTCAAGTTCTGGGTAATATCTTTGGTGAAAATAAGCAAACAAGCGATATACAGATGAGTGGCTTTCTGAGGAGGAAGACAATGAGGAGTATCATCCAGAAGACACATCTGATGAGTGTGGAGAGGAGGTTATTGTTAGTGAAGTTGCTGCTCCCTAAAGATCCAAATCCAAAGATGGTAAAATCTGTTGGAAGTCAGTACCTCATATTACAAGTCAGCTACTGCAGATGTCATCAAAATGACCCCTGGAATCAGAAGGTTTGCCGTCACAATGACATCAAAAACATGTTTTGAGCTGTTTATGCCAATGTCAGAAAAAAGAAGCATTCTTGCTTTAAGAAACTGAAGGGGAAAAAAGTGCTGAAAAGTTTCTTGAAGCAAAGCTGACCTGTAACACCATATATGTTACCATAGTTAATGTTATTTTTTTATTTTTATTTATTTATTTTATGAAACCAAGTAGCATACTGAAAAAAATGTCCAGACACCACAAACATTAAAGTCAATATTTTAGAAAGTTGAAGAATAAAATTTGGATTCAAACTCCCCGGCTTTGTCCTACAGTACTTGGTTACAGTCCAACTCCCGCCCTCTCAATCAGTGGGTTGAGGAAAATGAATGAGTCTTCCCGAATGAACAGCAGTTACGAAGATCTTCCGCTAGATGGCGCGACCCAAGCATCCATCGTTACCCAACGCCCGCTTTACGACAGTGTAGTTCATTTACGGCCACTGTTGTTAATGACAGACTTCCAGGTAAACAAGCACATACGGCGTGGTTTTGAACTCGGACAAAAAGAACATTACACAACGAGGTATGTACATTAGAAACGCAGGTGTAAATTCATGTATCTAAGTTTCCTTTAGTTAATACAATGTAAAAAGATAAAAAAAAAGCAGTTTGTTTACGCGGGGTACTTTATGCTTATGTGACAGCAAGCACGACTAGGTTTGATTCTTGGCAGCAGTCACGTAGTTCACGATTTTAAAGGAGCCCAGTGTACACTTAGATTATGTTCGCAGTTTTGGTTGTGTTTTCACACATTTACACAAAGTATAGATACATTTTATGGCAATATATTTGTGTAGGAGACAGCTTGTTAGTTATCTCAAATGAAAGAGACAAAAAAATTAAGTACAGAAACAGAGGGTGCAAACAGGGATCGTGCAAGCAAGCTGAATACCTCCAGCTTTTAAACCAGAGATTAAGCGAAGTGTAATCCCTGAGCTATAAAGAAGAATTGGCCTACTGTTTGAACGCATCTGACTTGTTCTAAATAATAATAGTGTTTCTGTGGATTTTTTCTTCTTATTCTACAGTTAACTTCTATTTGTAAAATTGTCTGTGTGTGCCCATTCCTGACCTTATCAGTGTAAATAAGCTCAAGACTGTCTCAGTTTTGTTGCAACATCATGTTACATATAAAACCTAGTCTGGGTTCCCTAAATGAACTTGTTGCATTGAATGTATTTTTACAGTCTTATATTGTGTTGATTGTAGCAACAGTTAAGATGACCCAAAGGTGCAAAACTTTAAAACAATATATAAAACACATAATAATTAAACAAGTTGTACAAAAAGAAAAAAGAAAAACTAAAATTATAACATTTTACAAAACACTGCAGCAATCCATATTATAGTACAACAAATCCATAATTACAAAACTTTTAAGAAAACACAACAAAACAGAAAAAACTTATAAATATCAAAGTGATAGTTGTTTTTACATGTTATTTTTTCTGTTTTGTCAGTGTGTTTTCATGACTTTTTTTAATGATTGCACTCTTTTCTTTTAGGTTTTATGCAATTTAATGTGTTATTTGAAATGGTTGTTTTGAAGCTATGACAGTAACAACAAAAAAATTCTTAGCTGCAGCTTTGAGTATATAATTCAAGCTTCAGTGCATCCAATATAAACCAAAAAACATATCTAATTGCAAACAAGTTATGTGTAAAAACTGAAACTTTTCATTTGATTTTTGTGTTCCTTTACATCCTTTTTCTTTTCTTCATGTTATATCTGGTCTTGTAGCAACAATGCTTCTCCAAAATCGAGCTGCCATTTCACTTGGGCTTCGCATGTTCTCCACACATGTGACAACAGGACCAGTGTTTGACACAGGAAGACTCAGTTCAGGTAAAACTACAGCTTTGCATGTTCATTAAAGAGTTGCTTATAGCCATTCTTCCTGACAGATACGATACATAAGGAAATCATTCAGAAAAATTCTGAAAAACCTCTCTTTTAGATCACTGTGAAGGAGTTAAAAAATTTTTTTAAAAATGTGATTGTTATTGCAACACCACTGTAGTGCTAACTGACAGATTGTAGCTTCCAGACGACCACTTCCTTGGGTTTTGGAAAAGCAGAAGTAAAAAAAGGCACTTAAATGGCACCTGATTTGAAGTCACTTCCATTTATTTTTGTTTCTACTTTTTTAAAACTCCCGTTTTTATTCAGACATGACTGAATTCCGCAAGGCTTTTTCCAAAGCCAAGCACATAGCAATCATCACTGGGGCTGGTGTGAGTGCAGAGTGTGGAGTACCAACTTTCAGGGGAGAAAATGAAAAGTGGAGAAAGTGGCAGTCTCAGGTAATTTCACAAAATAACAATTCACACAAAAAGTGTTTTTTTTCTTAGCATTTGTGGATTTAAATTCAGGAAAACATTAACAGTTACCTCTAAGTTAGAAATAAAAAGTCCCTCCCTAAGTGAGAAGTTAACTTGAAATATGCTGAAGGTTACATGCGTATCATGTTACGCTTTATCCTTTAAACATTACCCCTTTGTGGATGTATCCCCAGGACCTAGCCACTCCAGAAGCCTTCTCTCGTACCCCGTCTCGGGTCTGGGAGTTCTACCATTACAGAAGAGAGCTTGTGTTGGACAAGAAACCCAGTGCTGTCCATTTTGCCATAGCGGAGTGTGAAGCCCGTCTGAAGAAGCAGGGGCGCTCTGTGGTCGTTATCACGCAGTGCATAGACGATTTTCACCGACAGGCCGGGTCCAAAGAGGTGCTCAAGATTCACGGTGAGAAACATTTGGAACTATGAAGAACAGCATACTCATTACTTAACATTATTATTTCTGCATATTTTGATTAAGGGGAGCTTTATGTTGCATTGATTCCTAATAATTTCATGTGTGTAATTTGCTTGAGTGAGTTAAATTTAGTGGTTAAATATGTCCACTGGGATTAGAGATATGCAACTAATCCCGAAGCATAGTGGTGTTGCTGAAACGTCTAATTCATAGATCTCTTAAACAAACGAGCCCACAGAGTTAGTCAGTCTGACCATGTTTCCAAAAAGGATTTTGGATTTGAATTTAATGCCATAGTCATGTTTTAGAAAGGTTAGAACATCCGATGAAGGAAATTCTCTCAGCTGGATATAAGGAGAGTATATCGGAGAAGCTGATTCTTCCAGAAGTAAAAATTAGGAGGGGTTCACCACTTTGAAAAACTGTTTAGAGAAATAGTCCAACAGTCTAGGAATGTTTTTCATTGTGCATAGCAATGATGGAACTTACTGCACCGAGTCTTCAGGGTGTGTGTTGAGTAATCCAGGAAGTACTTTCCTGAAGCGCACTTGTATCATTTTAGAGGAGTGAAGTCGTTGATGACATCCGAAGCCTCGCCGTACCGTGTGACTGGTTTGGAAAACAGTTCAGATCTCGCTGCGAGCTTCGTCGATGTCTTATGAAAGAATGTTTTCAAAGGCTGGAGGAGTTGTCCATCACCTACAAAAAAAAGAAAGAAACTGACTAAATTCAAATTCAATCTTGTTTCATAATAAAATATAAATAAATAAAATCTCCACTGAAATGTAGATCATTGTGCTGGTTTAAACCAGCACTTTCACCGTCCTCTGCCTGATTAAAATAATCCCATTTTTCAGAAGTGACACAGAACACGTTTTCTCCTCATGACCTTATTAAATCATAAGAGACTTCATGGCAATACAATTTTGGCCAAATGATCAACTATATACACTATTGTACATGAGTGTTATAGCTCAGGTGATTGGAGTATTGCTTGCAACACATGAGGCCCCCATGTATATTGATCTAGTTTTATCTCATGTATATGATCCAATATAAACATATTATACATACATACATTATACAGATTACATGTATGTATACATACATACATTATACAGATTACATGTATGTATACATACATACATTATACATATACATATACATTATACATATTATACATATAAATGTACTCATTTCATGTACAAGATGATTCAAAATGGCTTACATGAAACATTAAAAGCATTACAGGGGGCAGAAGAAACATTAAAAAGTACAAACTTTTAAAAGACATTAAATGAAGACAACAAGCTAAAGTAAAATAAAATACAAGAAATAAAAGTTCCAGTGTTAAAATTAATGGTTGCTTTGATATAAATTGGGAAATAGAAACGTTTCCAGTCTTGATTTAACCCCTCAACTAAAGTCTTTCTTCAAACAAGGTATGATTTAGAGCAAGAGTCATTTTTTTGTAAACAAATTCTAGGGAGTGTTTTCTGTGGGCCCAACAGGGCCAGATGAAAAACAGCTGTGTTTTCTGTATCGCTGCAGGCAGTCTGATGGAGACACGCTGTGTGAGTTGTGGGCAAGTGACCGTGAACAAGCGAAGCCCCATATGTGCTGCCTTAAAGGGCAAAGGGTAGGCGGTACCTCTTCAATATATAAAAACTGATAAACGTTCAGACTTAGCTTTGCTATTTTTTCCGTTTGACCCCTGCAAGAGTGACGTGTTTAACCCAATGTGTGTGTTCCGTTAATGTGCAGCGCACCTGGCCCAGATGTTCCTGATGCACTGATTCCTGTGGATAAACTACCAAGGTAGGATTACTTTCACCTCATTTCTGTGGTAAAGACAGCCACTCTTGGACATTTTTCTGCCAATAAGAATTTAAAATAAAGAAGAAAAATTATAATAATTAGCCTGAACAGCAATAAAAAAAAAGTCACAGTACTTGAAGATTTTTGCACTCTTTACAAAAATCTATGTTTTGGTGTTTTTTTTTTTTGTTTTTTTTTTTGTTTTTCTCATTTAGTAAAAATGCCCAAATATTTTTTTTTGCAGTCAAACACTGTGTTGCAAGTATCATGCTATGGTCATGTATTTTTGCAATAGATGGTGCAACACTAATAAGGAAAGAGGAAAATGGATGGGGAAAAAGAAAATTGAGCAAAAATCCTTTCAAAAGTACTTAGACAAGCACTGAGCATAACATCTTATGAAGACTGTGATACAGAGCATACTGACAAGAGAACGTCTGAGTGGTTTAAACAAGCAGCCACCTCCGGCAGTGAAATATGAAGCCTATGCGGAAGAGCAAAAAATTGCAGTTCAGTCGTCATCTGCTAGGGGCTGGCTCCAAAACAGAGCACAGACTCCCATGTTAAAAAGGCAAACTTCACAGCAGAAATAAACGTGTTTAAAGCCTGGTCAAAAAATCAATTTTAGGATTAAAAGGTCAAATTTACCTCCATGAAGGATGTTATTTAATCTTGAAATTTGGCATAATTAGGGGCGTGTCCTTTTGATTGACAGATATCCAATATCTTTGGCAAGAAGGGAGAGTGTAGCACAAACGTGTTTTTTAGCCAGCTAACAGCACGCTTTAGCTTTAGCCCACCTATCTCCATTAGCTGGTTAGCTACCGTTACCTCGGTTAGCGCTTAGCTACAGGCAGCTTGGAGTTTGATGGTTGTCTATCATCCAGCCCCACCTTCACAGCCACCCCCCTCAGCTCCACCTTTTTGCCCATTTTGGATTTTCCAGGAATAACAACACATGTGACGCTGCTAAGATGGCGATGGTGGAACCTGCCCAATGAGCTTAATTCAGCTCTTCAGAAATCTACAGGTGAAGTCACAGAGGCTCCGTCCATCTTTTATATGCAGTCTACGGGTTTAAGGAAAGCACTGTGAAAGTCCTGGAGTGACCCGGGACATGTCTGAACTTTAACCTGCCTCAACAACTCTTGCTTTAAAGTGCACTGATGCCTCGCTTATACCTGTTTGAACTTGAACTTTTCTTTCAGGACAAATGAGGGAAATTTCTAACAGACAGATGTGCAAACACTGACTTCTGTTTAAGAATGTGTTTTGTTACGCATCTTATTTAGCTATCTAAAAACAAACAAGCAAAAAAATAAATAAATAAAAACAAGAACCGAATCTATTAGGAGTCTGAAACAGGACAAATTTGTATAACTGGATGATGTCTGAAACCTTCCATATGCACTGGAAGATGACGGGATCCTTCACTTGAGGGCAGTGGTGTGTTAGTGTAACTTCTAAAGGAAAGATGTGCAAACATTAGCGTTCATTAAAGAATTTGTTGTGTTTTAACTTTAATTTTTCTAGCAGTTCTGATTCACAGCTTGATTGAGTGATAGTTTCTGTGTTTTGGGCACTTTTTTCTGTAATAAAAAGCAATTTGCTCTATCAAGGTGTGACGAAAGAGACTGCCACGGTCTGTTGCGGCCCAATGTGGTGTTTTTTGGGGAGACTCTGGACTCTCATATCCTGACCAAGGTGGAAAAAGAAATGGAAATCTGTGATCTTTGTTTGGTGGTGAGTGTTTTTTTTTAATTATTTAACTAACATGGCACCTATTCCCTCTGCATCACACCATTTTGTGTTACAGTATGTCTTCAGAATTTAGTAAAGGATCTTGAAATGTAATAATTGTACAGAATAATTTAAAGCTGAAACTTGAATCATTTCTTCTTGTTTACTTGTAGGTGGGCACATCTTCTATCGTTTACCCAGCAGCCATGTTTGGACCCCGGATTGCATCCAGAGGCGTTCCAGTGGCAGAGTTTAACATGAGCACAACACCGAAAACTGAATATTTTACGTAAGTTAGCAATAAACCATATGAAGGAGTGTAAAATTGTAGCACTTGTTTACTTTTGCAGTGATGATAGCAAAAGAAGGCAGCAGTATGCAAGAACATTCATTTTGCACCATCCACTGTTTCCTCACAGTCACCTATAAATAGTTTTCAACCCAGTATGGTACCTTCTAACCTAAAATCTTCACCTTTTAATGTTTTCCTTTTCTTCCTGTGTGTGTGTGTGTGTGTGTTTGATGTTTCACAGGTACCATTTCCAGGGTCCATGTGGAACTACACTGCCTCAAGCTTTGGCTCAGCATGAGTCAGAGGTTTTTTAAGAGCCACCAGGCTAATCTTTTAGACATCAGTCTGGTTTCTTATACAGTCTCATGCAATCCAAAGCTGAAGGATTTCATCACAGTTTTCCAAGTTTTTGTCTAAAAATCGGTTTAGTTGTTAATTCTTGGTAGAGGGAGAATTGTAAATAATTTAGCTTTATACATTTTTTTTGTGATGGATCTCCTAATACTTGAATATCTAGCTCACTAACTGGAATCAGGCTGGAATAGTTTTTTGTCTTTTACTTGTTATGGAGCTTGATAGAAGAAGGAGATTGTACTATGCATGTAGTTTGTATAGGAAAATATCTTCTTCAATTTTAGATCCAACGTTGGCAGGAGGTTGTGACATTTTTAGTAACATGCTTTAAATGATGCTATAGAACAGAATGTGTTACTTCTTGTGCCAATGGATGGTATTCCTCTTTATATCCAATGAACAGATAAAGAGACATAATCTTGTGCCTTTCCAAACAATTTACACAATTTTGACCAAAAGCTTGTTTTAAAACCTTAAGTGCAAAATAACAAATGTTGCAGAGATTTAGTCAAGTATTAGTTTGCTTAAGGGTAGAGGGTAAATCCGCATAATATAGTGGCGCTGATGTTGTGCGGTTTCACTGTGGAATATGTCGGTCAGGTTACATGTCATGTATTATTCATGATGCATTTGAAACATTTCTATATCTTTTACTGTCTTCTAAAAATGTGTATGTATTACTATGAGGATGGAAGTTGTCAAAAATGAAAATGATGATCTTCAGACAATATCTCATATATTCCATTACTGCTCCTTATGCATTTATTCAAAACTTAGTTATTAAAGCATTACATGGAAACATGCTAAATTTTGTTGATTGTGTGTATTTAAAAGGAGAGCATTCATGTCTTCCTTTATCCTTATTAGAGGATGTAGCCTGTATGTCCCCAGAGTGACCAGTAGATGCCAGCATTTAGCTTCCTACCCCAGTGTTTGTTTTTTCTTGTTCTTGAGTCACAACAAGCTAGGATCCATTCAGACTATTCTCTTAGTATGCATGGGCGTGAGGAAAACCAGATTTATTAACCCCGAGGCCGGCAGTGAACTCACACGGCTGTTACAGACGAGACGAGCTGAGGAAGTGTTTCTGGCTCCGTCATTATGCTGCTGAAATGGAAACAGTTTGAAGTGGAAAGCTGTCAACAGAAGGTGACCACTGTTTGCACAGCTGATCTCTTACAGAGTATTACAAATATTAATTGTGTGGCTTTTTTTAGTAGATGACTACCAAAGCAGAAGTGCAAGCTACACTGGGGAGTAGGGCAGGGCTTCTTTTTAAAAGTTGTGTTCACTCAAAAAACTGTTGACTTTAACATTTCATCACCAAACAAATATGGCTACTGACTTGAGTTGTGTGATTTACTTTACTTATACACTACCGTTCAAAAGTTTGGGGTCACTTTCCTATTGCGTCCCATGGCAAAGTGACCCCAAACTTTTGAACGGTAGTGTATATTTAAAAAATCTAAAGATACAACCCTGGTTTTTAAAGGAAAATATAGGGTACTGTGTAAAATGTAGATTTAAAGTGCTCATTTACTAATCTCATAAACTAAAATTTTTAAATTATTAAATGTTTAATTTCGAACATATTAGCATATTACTGGAATTATTACATATGACATGGAACATTGCTAACCAAAACATTTTTAAAGGAGCAAGAAGAAGCATGAGCTTATTTAATCTCTTATGCCATTTTACATCAAAAGTCTGCTGTTAAGTCTGCTCTAAGTTCACTTCATGTTTTAACATGTTCACATTATATACATAAAACTTAAACATATACTAATAAATGTAAACCCCTTATAAACAAACTTCTTCTGCATGCTTGGACATTGCTTGAGCACCCCACTCAATCCACAATTTAACTCCATGTACAGAAACACAAAAGGTTTTTATTGCTGTATGAGCACAAATAAGTTTTAAATTGAAATTTTCCCTTAAGTAATACCCACCATCTCTGAAAAAATATTTTTTGAATATTATTAGGGAGTAGGTTAACAATAAGTAACTTCATACATGATTTGGGCTGTTTGAAAGTTAACCAGATTACTGAATTTAAATATTTTTGGTTTTAAGAATAGTGGATGTGTGAGATCTCTATAAAGAGTCTTAGTGATCATTTCTGATGTAAAGTGATTGTGGTGTAGTTTTTCCCAAACCTCTGCACCATAAATTAAAATTGGTGACACCAGTGAACAGTGCAGAATGTAGAGTGATTTATGGTCCAGAACATGTTTTGCTTTAGTGTGTACTGACATGCTTCATGACAGTTTGTGTTGTACGTGTTTTATGAGTGATTTTTACAATATGTTTGTAAAAGTGTATCATGTCACGATTAGAGGAGATTTCTGATGTCCCCAGAAAAAGAGATAAGAAAGATAATAAAAAGAGATTGATTCTCACTAGGCTGGGAAAGGTTACAAAACCAACTATTATAAAAAGGATGGATTTAAAAGAATCCACAATCAGAGAGACCTGCACCACCCTGTTTCTCTGTGAGTGGTTGTGTGACAAAGTTCACTCCAAAAGCAGGGTGTGTAACAGTCTGTAAAGTAAAAAGATGAAGTCAGGTTAACTTCTAGGTCAAACAAGGCTTTCTCAGAAGAACACTGTTCTTTTTATAAGGACCAACTTTAAAGAAAAACAGATTAATCCACTCAGTAAAACATGGTAGTGGTAGTGTCATAGTTTGGGCTTCTTTCATTGCATGTTAACTTCTGGGTCAAAAAAGGGTTTCTCAGAAGAACACTGTTCTTTTTATAAGGACCAACTTTGGATGAAAATAGTTTGCAAATTTAATCCACTCAGTAAAACATGGTGGTGGCAGTGTCATGGTTTGGGCTTCTTTTATTGCATGTGGGCCAGGTGAGTTTGCAGTGACGGGTGGAAAAATTAATTCTGAATGACTGATTATTAGAAACTTATTTTCACTAACTCTTTCCATATGGACACATGTTTTTGTTTCTGTATTTGTTTGTTTTCATAATTACCAAATAACGTTATTTTAGTTTTATTCAAATTCAAAGATTTTTTTTTCCATTTTTATTTTTAACATTTCTACCTAGCTCCTGTAAGTTCACACTAAAATAAATAAATATTAGTGTCTCTGCAAATAACACAAATTTTAATACTTTTGCGACCTTACAGAATTAATTTATATATAAAATAAATCACTTTGAAACCAAGACTGATCCCTGGGGGACATCGGAAGCAATGTCGAAGCTTGATGACGTATGTTTGCCCAAGTTCACCAATTGTTTTCACTTTTTTAAATAATTTCTCACCCAGTGCAATACAACCCCATAAGCCCCCTGCCATTCCAGTTTTAATTTTCTTTTCTTTTCTTTTTTTATTAAAATGATTGAATGTGCCAAATGCTTTCTTGAGATCTACAAATACACCAGCTGCATACTTTTTTAAAAATTTGTTGCATTAGTAATTTCCTCATTTACTTCAGTTAGTGTGAATGATGTTGAGACGTTTGCTCTGAATCCATATTGACAGTTCAAGAGTTTATGTTTGTTGATGAATGTATCTAATCTGTTGTTGAATAATTTCTCTAGAATTGTGGAGAATTGTGGATGTAAAGACTGGTCTATAATTTGTGAAGTGGTGTTTATCCCCAGTTTTATAAAGCGGCACAACTTTGGCTATTTTCATTTTGTTTGGAAATTTACCAGATTGGAATGATAGATTGAAGATGTACAGAGTTCAGTGAAACATGGAAACACATCAAATGTTAAAATTAAGACATTTTACTATTTCATGCTAAATATTAGCTAATTTTAATCAGATAGCAACACATCTAAAAAAAATTGGGACAGTGCCGTGTTTAACACCGTGTAGCATCCATTCTTTTGGCAACAGTCTAAAACCATTTGTTACTTTAGGAAAGATATATTGTCCCATTTTAGGGTAATCTATGATTCCAGCTGCTAGACATGTTGCTGCAGTCAAATTTAAAATGAGCTAAAATTTTTCAGTAAAGTGTCTCACTTTCAATGTTTGAAATGTTTTCAATGCCCTGTTGGGAAACGTATGTTGGTTTGAGGTTTACAAAGCATTTCATTGGGCGTTTATATACATCTCACACCATACCAGAGTTTTACAATGAAATAGTGTAAAAAAAAAAAAAGAAACTGACATCTAGCAATCATCAGATTCATCTTACGATTGAATGTAGGGGTCCCAGCCTCAATGATTGGAAACACTGGCGTGGTGCATGCTAAAGGCTAAGTGTCCAAAGTATTTATCTTCATGGACTGACTTGACTAACATTGTTAAGTCATTCAATGGAAATGACAGAGACTGGGGGCTAGAGTCGCACAAATTAGCCATGGAAGGTTATGTTCATTAGACAGTGTTCTGTAAATTTGGTGGCAGTTATAAAGGAGCTATCTCAAGGGACTTATTTTGTGTGTGTATGAGAAAGAGGATGGTGCAAACACACAGGTACCATCTTTACTGTCTCGGAGGAGTCTCTTTGGGTTGGTTTGTTTCATGTCCACTTTTAGCACTCTCATTATAAATTTTTTAGTTCACACAGCATCGCAGCACCACAAACACTGCAGTTGGACCACAGTGACGAATGGCTCTTGGAAAAGTAGTAATATTTTTCCAGCAACGGTTCTCTTTGTTTAGCATTTAAAATCCAAAATCAAACCATATCTGTCACAAAGTATCTGTTTTTATATTTTGCCAACATTGACATGATTATATTTCTTCATTTGCCTTTCTATTACTTCTCCCTTACTTGAAGGAAAGGTAAGACCAAGTTCCATTTGTCATCAAGAGAAAAGTACATGGACAGGCACTCAAGAGAAATCTCAGCTGTCTGATGCAGTCGTTTCTGGAGCTGATGTGAGCGAGGCTGCCAGAGAGCAAAAGACTTTACGACCATGTCCTGCAGCTCATTCGTGAATGTAGAGGGGAAGAAAAGTCACAAAAGTGGAAACGTTTCTCTCAGACCCCACGCCCCCTTAGGTTAATAGACTTCTCATCACATGTGGCAATTCTCCAAATATTTCTCTGCCCTAAATGATCAGATATGGTGTCGGTTGAAAGGTTTCAAATTCTTTAAATTTTCTATAGCTCTACATAAAATATCAGATTTTCACTCAAGTCCTAAACGTACTTTCAAAACCAAACAAATCATGCGTGACAAACTATTAAATATTGTCTTTAATAATTTGAGTAAAATGATGCATTTTAACATATCTGTGTCTGGGAAAAGCTAGTAAGCCTGCACAATTAGCAGTTAATTTGAAAGCATGAGTAGGTATCTTGTTCAAATGTTAAAAAGAGCACAAAGAATTGCCAAAATGAAGTTTATAATATGTTTGTAAAAGTGTATCATGTCACGATTAGAGGAGATTTCTGATGTCCCCAGAAAAAGAGATAAGAAAGATAATTAAACCCAAGCATGTAAGACACTCTGCCAAGGAACATTTAAAGGAAAATAAAGGTTTTTATTTTTAATGTTCAAGTGAAAGTTCTAACCTAATCTGAAAGAAATGCTATGAACTGAGCAGTCCATGCTAAAAAAAAAAAAAATAAATAAACCCTCCACCAAACATCCCAGAATCCAGAATTACCAGAATTGAAGCTGTTGTATGGAAACATGTACTGCAGTTTCTCCAAATCAACCAAGTTACTGGAAACGTTCAGTTGTAGCTGATCCTACACAAGAATCTTCATAATTTAAGAGATAAGGCTTCACCTTGACAATCGCCCTATTTGCAAAAAGCTTGTTTTGACAACTGCTCTGATCTGCTTGTCCAATACAGAGAAAGTATTTATGAGCTTCTCCACAGAACCAAGTTGCTTGATGGCCTCAAAGGCACAACAGAGGTTTTCAGTGGTCTCTGGAGTGGTAGATCTAAAAGATCAGTTGGTAGATTAAGAAGTAAGCAATATGATTATATCACAAGGGACTGCTGCATGTTCAGAAACAGATATTTATATCATTTTAAAGTTTCCAAGAGAAGGGCCGTGTGTAGTAATTGTGTGACCATGTTGATGGGTGGACCAGAGATGTCCTCAGAACAGTTGTCTGGATAAGAAAAACAAACTCGGATGCATTCATGTCATTCTGGTTGTAATAGACCAAATTCATTTAGAAAGTCACCCACACATGTTGTAATAGGTATATACTTTTGAGTAATTTTATAAATAACAGCAAGAACATTGTTTGTTTCAATAACCTTGGCTCAAAAAGAGGAACATCACTATCTGGCAAAGTTTTAGCCAGAGATAAAGTCTGACTCATGCAATACAACAAAATCATTAACAAATAAAGACTCATTGGAAATTGACCTGGGATTCCACAGGCATCTGTTCAAAGGTCTGTTGTTACAGTGACTGGCAGATATGGCCTGTACTGTAATTAGAAAACACTTGTGAACCTTAAAAACACATAGAAAAGAAAGGTTAAAAATGTTTACATAGGGGGTGGCACATATATTTGTGTTGCCTTTCATGAGTCCCTGTACTTGAAAAAGCTGAAAGTGGTGTTTGATAATACCCAAATACTTTTACAGGATGAAGAGGCTGTGTGTATGTGTCTACATGTTTATACTGTCTCTGTTCTGTTGAAATTTCTCTTTCTGTATACAGAAATGTCAGACTAAAGCAGGTCAGGCTGGGTGGAGAGCATGGACCTTACACAGATACATACTGTAGCTCTAACGTTACGCGCAGCATGTCAACATCTGTTTGCCATGACATGGTTCATTCTACTATTTTAGAACTGCAGTATCTTATCTTATTTCAGAGTTCATGTTTTCATATTTAATGTTTAAAGGAGTCATCATGATAACTACTGCAAGTCCAAAAGGGATAGCATTTTATAGAAGACTTTAAAGATTGTTTAAGGGAAAATGACTTTGCTAACACATTAATAATAGAGGGTCTCATCATAAGATCCCGTATGAACTGATCTGTTCTGGCTTTTTTAAGATGATTTGGCATAGTCTAAAACTCCCCCTGTTATTCAGGATGCTTTCAGCGTCTGTGTCTTTGTATGTGTGCCTCATCAGTTACTTGAATGCAGAGAAAACTGTGATCTTGAACTTTTTTCAACATTTTTTCATTTTTAAATGGGAAAAACGTTAGGCTTTTTTTCTTTAAACAATAGAGTTAATATTTATCAATGGAAAAATCACTGAAACTTAAAGTAAACTAAATATGCTGTGTGTTAAATTAACTTAATAGTGACATCCTTAAAATAGACTTCAAGCTTTTAAATCAGTGGTTTGGTTAAGGCTAGAGATGCCCAAAGTAGGGCCCGCGGGCAAATTTGACCCGCTAATCAGTTGCGTCTACCGCCAATTAAATATCAAAACTTTTTTGAGTATGTCACACTTGAAAGATTGACTCACATATCCTTGACAATAAGCCAGGTGCAACCTAACATTAACAGCCTAGTAATGTCCAAAGATCAACTTCATGTGTCTCACTAGTGTTAGCAATTAGCCTTGTTGAACATGCATTGTTTGTTGTTGATAAAATTTTTTAACTATATTTGGATACAATTTAGCACAATTATTGTTTGTTGTCCTTCTTACTATCCCTTTATTGTTACTTTGCCATATTGATGTTTGTAGCATGTTATTTGTGCAGATGGAATAGAATGCATTTTCATGGATAATAATTAAAAGAACTATGATCTGCATTTATTTGTGCTTCACCGTTAAAATCGCCCTATTTGGCCCGCAGCTCACTGGTCCACTTTCACTTTGGCCCTGGGAGGCAAAAAGTCTGGGCACCCCTGGTTTAGACTCAAACAGAACAGCAGTGGCTTATGAAGGCTCAGGTATTTTCTATTTATAGCAGCTGTCAATTCACAGCTCTAGAATGGAGACTGTCTCGCATGCATACTCACTCACAAACACACACACACACCATCAGCACTAACAATGCATACTAATCTTGTCTCTGTCTCCACTTTCTAACCTTTCCCTGAACTCTGTGTTGTTAACAGACCCAGCTACACTAACAAAGGTTTTCAATTAATCCTACTGTTGTCATAATAGCGATCTCAATCTAAGAGTAGTATCGTCACTTATCATTGTGTCCATGTTCTTCTTTCAGAGATGAAAAAATGTGTTTTTATTTATTTCATTCTGGTCCTGAGGGGGATGATAGCTTGATATTCCCCACAGAGAGAAAAACAGTGAACATGAGGACAGTTTTCACTGAGATGTCTTACTCCCACACTTATTACATCTCTGAATTATGCTGATGTTGGTGCTTCTAGGGGGCCTAACTGAGAGGGAGCTGTTGTTGGAAAGAGGCTGAGATGAGGGCTCAGGTGCAAGCTAATCTGCTCTAACCCTGCTCTAATTAGGATCAAGGCTAGCGGCCACTTTCTCCTGGCTATTGATCGCTAGCTCTGCCTTGCACAAAGAGGTATTTGGCTCCAACAAGAACAGCAGCACAGGGCACAAATAAGAGGAGGATGTGCCCGCCCTACCTGCTGAATGTTGTTTGTGTCTTTGTAAATTCAATAGCCAGTTCCTATTCAACATTATGCCTTTCCAAGTGTTGTATCTAATCTGTTAGGCCTCTAATCAGCATGCTCTGTTTTTGTCTGTTTCCTAGATTTGACCTGCTCAGTATTTATTGTATAGGTGTCTGTTGATAAGCTTCACAAGTATTTCTTTCTGTTTTAATCTCTTATTATCTCTATTTTATGTCGTTATCTATATTTTATCTTAGAGGTGTTGGTTTACGTTTAAGTATATTTTGCATATACGATCAATTATCATTTTAAATAGAGAGAGTATTTCCTGGCAAGACCTAACAGAACCTCATCCAGTCACCCATCAAATATTTTCTAAAGTGGTTTCCAGTATGGTTCTATGGAAAGTTGGGATTCATATGGTGATCATGACAGATTTTAGATTAATATTTAATAAGATTGAATGATGAAGGAATTGCATTTTGTATGATAAAGGTTAGAGTCCTTTATAAAAGCTTGCATTTGTTGTTCTTCCCTAAGTCCTGCAGGACTTTTTTCCATTGTCTTGATTCAAGCTGAAGTAAGTGTGTCAGTTGGGAAACAAGTTTGGGAAATCATTGTTTCTTTATTGAAGCTTTCAGAGTCTGGTTCTCTTGAAGAGATTTTGATACTAAGGTGACAAGTCCCTTTTTTTAGACATGTGACCCCACCTTTTGTATCTTTGTGTATTTATGTATGTGTTTGTCTTTGTCTCTGTCAGCCTCACTCTGTGTCTTTTCCTGTCACCTATCACATGTACAGCACACTTTAAGCACTCTGATTCAGTAGGGCACGTGATACTTTGGAAGACAACTATTGTGGGAGGAGAGAAAGTCACATGGACTGGATGCAAAAGGCCTTGCTCACACATACACATTGCCTCTCCCAGATTACTTGAATTATCAGAAGCTTTAAGAGGATTTCATGATGGGGGGTGTTGCACTTGAATCTCATGCACCTGATGGCTATTGATCCATCTTAAGCTCACTCATGGAAGCCCAGGTGAAACAGGCACAGTTACTTCTTGTCATCATAAACAAGATTCAGGTTTTGTGTCTCATTTTTAAGTGTTTTGTGCTTTTAGAGGTTCTCTTTCGACTGTAACCTTCTCTGATAGATACAGGTGACCAGTACAATACCTTAAAATAGCAAAGCCTCAATCAGCCCCAGTCACAAGATGTGTTTGTTGAACATAAAAGAAATTTACATGGGCAGATGGAAAAGAAAGACTGAAGTGTTTAACTTTTTTTTTCCAAGCAGCAATTTAAATAAAGCTATCCTTACACAGTACAAGTCTGCTTATTAACAATGCAGGTGTCAGATTTAGAGGGTGGTGCTGACTGAGTCTGTTAGATGTGTCTGTTGATAAGTGAAAGGTTGCAATCAGCAAGCTGCCAAGTGAGAAAACATGATCATATCAGAAAGGTACTGTGTTTGTTTTTATTCAGCCTTTTGATGTAGATGCATGATGCAAGAGGATGAACCTTGACGCTAAATATTGCTTATACTTAAAATGATTAAAATACTGAAATATTTAAGTCTATTTCATACAAAGCCTGTAAAGTTTAATATCTCCCACTTTATATTATTAGATAACATGCAGACTAGACAGCTTTAATCACTGACTATTGTTTGACCAAACAATTAAGACCTGCCACCTTCTTGTTGTTGAACAGACAAGTGTTGCTTGTGACTGTGGAGGACACAAATCATTTTGTTCAGAATGAAGGATAAGCTTCTGGAATCAGCCCCCCTCCACCCAGTCCAGTTTTGATTAGCTGATTATTAGTGTGTTATATTTTCAGCCTTGAAAAATGGAGTTGTGCAGGTTCCAGCTCAAGGCTGGATTTGGAATAATTTATTTTAGATTTATGTGAAACGTCTGGGCTATTTACGATTTCTTTGTTTTGTTTTATGTTTTATTAATAACAAAAGAAATAGATTTATTATTTACTTTACTTATGTTTCAAAGTAAATTAGAATACAATATGACATATTGGTCACTCCATCACTGGAATAATTTTCCTATCCCTCCAAGCTGTTGCCTTTTCTCTGTGGTCAGCACACCTGGCAGAAATTGTAAGAAAACCTGCTTCTTTTTTCGTTTGTTCTAGCACATTTTAATTAAGGCTGGCATTAGCTAATTCACAGCATGCATCACCAGATTCTCCTGGGTTTTTATTGGCTGTTATATTTGCTGGTGTTAAGCCAATGTGTCTGTGATCATAAGACCACCCATGTTTCAAACACATCTGCACACTGGTAGGACTTGATGGTTTACCTGCCAATCATTACAAATGATCACTTGATGATAGCATAGATGGAGACAAAATACCTCAACATTGTTTTTGGTATGCTTTTCCCTTTCTTTTCCCCATGTTGCAAAAGAAAAAGGAATTTCCCCTCAGATTTCAGGCTACTGAGTCATCAAGCTGTTATTCAATTAACAATTTTGTAATGTAAATATGTCAGTGACATAGTCAGCTGTTTCACATCATTTAAAACACTCTGTCTCAGTCTGAGAGGCTTTTTTATGTGATGAAAGAGTTGGAGACAGAAATAGACTAACAGAGAAGAAGGGATGATGAGTTTTAGAAGAGGAGCATGCAGTAGGAAGCTGGCTCCTTCCGTCTCCTTGTCCGATGCCCTTGCAGCACAGCTTTGTGGTGTAAACTCCCACAAGACCTCTCTTTGTTCTTTGTTCTCAGAAGATGAGGACTGACAGAGTGTGACCATCCACTTACACCTGAAGCCATCAAAAGCAGAGGGAATAACATGTTTGTACCTGGCTAAAAAAACTGGTCAAAGGTCTTCTTGAAACACTGCACATTTTCAATCAGATGCAAAGAAATAAAAACATAAAAGTTATCTTTTATATGTTTTATATGTTGTTTATTTGTATCTTGTTTTAATGTACAGTTTGTTATCTGTGTGAAAGGGATGTAAGATGTCAAATGAAATTGAAAAAGAGCAGTGCTCATTATTGGGATTCATTTAGAAGGTGCTACATGAGAAATATTTAAATATTGATCAAAGGAATGACAGAAAATCAGTGCCAGATTAATTAGACCCTGGTCGACACACAGCAAATGACAAAAGAGTGTCATTTCATTTGCATAACCTTGGTTAGTGACAGCCACTGAGAGGCAACATGCAATAACATGAACGTCATGTTTATGTGTCAGCTAATAAAGGCCGGTGAAGGTGACATGAGTAAAAGTCTTGTAGATTGCACAGATTATCAGTCTGAAAGCAATGTGTCCTACATCCTGTGTCCCACATCTCTCTCTCAGAGGAGCAGGAATAGATAACACAGACATGGCAAGCGCACAAGAGGGAGAGGTGAAATTGTAGACACAACACAAATGAATATTATGATGAGTCATTTTGTGTTACAGCTAGCAGGTTGGTTTAAGATTTTAAAGTTTATATTTGCAAGAGCTCCATCAAATAATAAACTTTAAATCAATATTATCAGTAGTGCTTTTGTATGCATATTGCATTTTACGTGTTATTTAACTTAAATATCTGAGAATTTTTAACCCCATGGTAAATGATGCACATGGACAAACTAATACACAAAAAATGAGATGTATGGATGACAAAACTGAAAACACAACAAAAACACATAAACTGTAAACACTACAAACCGAAAAATCAGCACACACAAATTGCTAATGCATTTATTAAAGCTGTGAAGCTTAGAAACACCCAGGCTTCTTCCTGTGTGTTTATAGCAGAAAGCACAGGAACAAAACAGAAAATAGTATTAAATTAAACAAAGCATTTCAGAAAATATTGCCATTTTAGTGGTGTGTAAAATGAAATTGTATTTCTCCTTTTTTCTGTTATGCTTTCTTTTTCATTATATTTATTATGTTGAAAATTTGTCTTGTTTATGATGTTATTGTGTTTTGTCTAATATTGCATTATAAGGGCCTCCTGAACTGGTTAAAACAATTTTTAAAAAACATCAATATCCTTGTTTTTGCTGTTTAAAACAACAAAACATATATTTTTTTTAATTTAATTAAACATTGCAAAAATAAATAAATAAATAAAAATAAAAAAATAGAAGCTACAGTCTATGATCTTGATAATTCAGAAATGCTTATATCTTACCACCCAACCAATCAAAGCAACTGTCATATTTCACTCTGGTAGAATAGGCGACAACTTTCTTAAAATGTCTCTTTCTGTCACAAATAACTTACCTTGATGTTTCTCAGTGAAACAAGTCTTTTATAGAGCAGTTTCCTTTTTTGTCTCAGAATCTGGTTGACTGCCCAACACCTTTCTGTTTCTATTTTCAAACCGCATCCATTTCATTGTCTTTGTTTACCTGCCACTTTCCATAAAATCATTCCATAGTAATGTTGGATCACTGAAAGCTAGAACACATACAGCAGAGCCAAAGAGACACTGAGAGTGAGAGCTGCTGGGGAAGGGGGTGTACAGAAGGCATGTGAAAGTCCTGGTAACATAGTCTAGTGCTGGGCGTTGGAATTGTCCGACTATTTGTCACTTTTTTTACACCATCTCAGGCCCTTACGGATCATGGCAATGGCAGTGAGTGACGGATGACTAATCTTTCCTTAGTAATGAACGAGACACCTTCCCCTGAATGCCAAAATGGTGCTGGTGGCAACACAAGTCTGACGTGAATTGTATGCAATCACATTTGTGCCAAACAAATAGTGGCGTCTTCCAGTGTGTGTGTACGCGCAGGTGAGAGTGAAAGAGGCAGAGGGAGGAACAGCAGAAGTGGAGCTGCAAATACTTGATTGCGCGGGCTTTAATGGTGGAAACATGTCGTGTGCAGGTGGAAAAAGAAAAGGGACACTTCCATTATGGATGATGATACACTGTTCTGTGACTGGCGAGGGATGCTCTGTAACCGTACTAGTCAATTGGTCTTGACTGTGTGTGTTGAGTAGCTCAGACGTGTCTTATCTTTACCTCATAATGCGCAGGCGTGATCCTATCTGAGCCCCGCAAAAAGCTGTTACCATCAGAACTAGACGTCGTGTCCATTGCTCCTCATGTGGCGCTCAAACGAATGCTAAAATTTTGATCGGCTAATCCATTTAATTGATTGTCTTTCAAAGACAGTCGGGGAATGAAGATTTGCCTGCTAGCTGATGTTGTCGGACAAGACAGTCCAACCTGTGGATAGTGTGGAGCGCGTCTGTGGCCACCGGCCAGCCCCCGCGATCTGGGACGCTCAGCCTTCATCCTACTGAGCGCGTCTTTCGCCGTTGGAACCGGTCTGTCTCGGCGTGGGATCCGGTGTTCCGCTTGAGCTAAGCTGTGTGCAGGAATTCAGTTTATGAATGGCACTGACATGGAGGAAATACCGTTTCAGAAAGTCAAAACCAGGCGGAAGAGAAGTCACTGTCCACCGGGTGTCCCTTTGACCAAAATCGTGTGTGAAGACGAGTTCGACTGCAAAGAACTCGAGTCCCTCTTCCAGAACTACAACCTGAAACTGGAGCAGACGTCTACTCTTAAAGCCCTGGCGATTCTGATTTTCATGTCCTCGACATTGGCCGTAGTGGAGTTGCTGACCGGCCCCAGCCTCACCATCTCCAAGGGGTCCCACCCGGTCCACTGTATCATTTTCGTCTCCCTTTTCATCGTAACTAACGTCAAGTACCTGCAAGTGACTCAGCTCCAACAGATTGTCAACCTGACGCTGCTCTTTGGCTTCACTTTCTCATTTCTCTGCTGCCCCTTCTCACTGGGTGCGATGGGGATCGAGCCCCCGACGTCCCCAGAGCAGGGTGTGTGGCAGCTCATCCTGGTCACATTTGTCGCCTACGCGCTCCTACCTGTGAGGACACTTTTGGCTGTTGTGTTTGGAATAATGGTCTCCATCTCACATTTAATTGTGACTGCCACTTCTGTCACAGTAAAAACACAGAAACTATGGAGGACGGTAAGTATGTTAATTAGTAATAAAGATGTATTGCACTGCAATATTGGATATTTTTATTACTAGTATGTCTTTAATAACCAAAATTCTAATAATATACTCACCCAAATGCAATAGTCTTTAGTATAACTTCATTCATAGGTAAAGATACAAGTTGGGCAACAGTTCAGCACCTAGGACAGCTCCCAGATGTGAGACTTGATCTTTGCTGTTCAAATCTGACAAAAAGACGTTAACAATTACTTTGTGTCACTATATATAAATATAAATATAAGTATAAATCTCCATAAAGGGCCATGAAGAAGATTCTTGCATCAGAAACTTAATTTCCTGTTTGCATAGTTTCAACAGCAGCTTCCTCCCAAAGAGGTATATCGTGGATTTACATATTGATGGTAAGCGAGATCATAACCGAGGCAAAGTGTGCCTGTAGGCCAGAATAAAACATTAACAACACAAAAAAAAAAAAAAAAAAGTTGAAACAAAACAAATAAATAAACCAGACAGTACATCCAGGGAAATGATGCTGCCCCAAAGGTGTTAACTGGAAATGAAGAACTAGAGTGAAATCCTGCTGGCACCAAAAGCAGGTCAAATTGAAGGGACACACACACACACACACACACACACACACACACACACACACACACACACACACACACACACACACACACACACACACACACACACATGCACCACTTGAAATAAACTTTATGATTCAGATATGGAAATGAGGACAAAGCCATGCATGTCATTTAAGAGCTGCAAAAGAAATTAGTACACCACTCTGTATATTAATATCTTTGCACCTTTTCTGTCACAATTTCTCTCGCTCACATACACACATGCGCAAACGCACATCCACATTTCTGACTGTCATCAGGTGTGCAGGAAGAAGATATGTCACATCAATCAAACCCTCCAGTAGGAATGGAACATTAATGCCAAGTTAGAACATATGACATGAAGATTGTGCAATTGTTTGAAGTGAAATATGAGATCTGATCACTTGATCATACCCTGGATGATGACAGAGTAGTCGCAGAGGAGATTGTTTTTCTGTATGTAGGCTATGAGTTACCTGTATAGCCATGTGAAGGACACTGTTAGCTGAACTACCCGAGATAGCTAATCCATTAAGCTTAGAGATGAGCTGTGTGGCATGACCCCGCACAGCCCAGGCTTGGACCAACCACCCACCTAAGTTCCAGGCACTCAGCCTACCTTGTCTGCTTCCACAGTGCAGTCTGTATGAAGTATCTTCTTAAAGAAGCAGATTTTGACTTTAGAAACAGGGATTAACTGGATCTCTGCTCTTCAGCTGTAATTTTCATGTCCTACTTTACAAAACATTTTTTTAAATGTTTTCTGATGAGAGTAGTGCTGCGACATGTTGGTAACAGAAAATATCACAGAAATATCACAAATTGTTATATTAGTTTACAAGCTTGTTTGAAAAGTTAACAAACCTTCAGAGTTTCTCTTGAGAACTTTCTTATTACCATTAGATTTTGTTTTACACAGCCCTGCATGTCACTGTGCAATGCATTGCTACAGATATGCATCACTATAGAATCTTTACTATCTTTTTTTTTACTAATTGTAAGATAATAATCAGAATTTTATCACTGCCTGAGATTAAAAGAGCCTCCATAAAAAGGTAAAAAGGCCGCAAGGGTTTGTAAGCCTGCATTAAGTTTAGTTATAGACAGTTTCATCTCAACAGATAAGCACAAAAGTGTGCTTACACCAATTAATTGATGTTCACATGTATGGACTTCAGGCTGGAAAGTAACATGAGCATCCTTTGAGCATGTTTATGTTCACCCCAAAAAAATGTCAGACTGCTGTTGGTACTAGTTTGTCAAATTTTAGTGGAGATGTTTATATTGTTTGAAATTTGACAGTGTATTTATAATGCTTAGAGAATTTATTTCTTTTTTCCATTTCTTGAGCCCACGAAATCTATTAATTTTGACTTAAAAAAATACTCACAATGTAAATATATTAGTAAATAATTTATTGTTTTCTACAATTATACGATCATCATTACAAACACTTCAGAGGGTTATATTTGTTTTGTATACAAAGTCAGTGACAGCCAGCTCCTGTCAAGTAAAATAAAGTTGTGTCCTGTGCAAGGTCAAAACCAGTCATGCTGCTTCTGCATCTGTTGTGATGGATGATCAGAGCACAGACTCTCAAATGATTTACTGCCACAGATACACAATTTTATAGGGAAATAGCCTCCAGATCTAAACTAAACTATCTTTAAAATAAGATAACTTAATCAAGACTCTAAGTTAAAAAACACACGTTGCATTATTTATGTTTTAAACAAATACTCTAAATATCTGCAGAAACACAAAAATGACAAAAAAAACAAAAAAACAAAACAGAAACTTGAACAATGTCAATATAATAAATTAATTTATTGGTATTATCACATTCACAGCTTTCATTAATGATTTACTAAAGACTATCTGTAAAAACTGAAGAATTAGCACTGTCTCTTTGTCCGTTTCTTTTCTTATCTGCAGTTGGTTGCCAACACAGTGCTGTTCACCAGTGTCAACCTGTCAGGACTGTTTGTGCGCATCCTGACAGAGAGAGCCCAGAGGAAGGCCTTCCTGCAGGCTCGCAACTGCATTGAAGAGAGACTCCGTATGGAGGATGAGAATGAGAAACAGGTACAGGCATCTACCCACTCTTGAACTGTGGATAATATGATGCTTTTTTGTCTAGGACATTGTGTATTGTCACTGACAGTATGTCCTATAATAACTTTGCTGTGTTCCACTGAATAATACTTTACACCCCCCCACCCCTCTTCTTTTTTCACACTCGCACACACACACTTCTGTACTTAGGAACGCCTGCTAATGAGTCTGTTGCCCAGGAACGTAGCTATGGAGATGAAAGAGGATTTCCTGAAGCCCCCTGAAAGGATCTTTCACAAAATCTACATTCAGCGTCATGATAATGTCAGGTAGGATCCTGTAATATAACATCTCACATCACAGCTGTACACTTCTTCTTGTGGCTTTAAAACTCTGCTTTGCTGTGAGCTGGCTGACTCAAGTCTTAACACTTTTAACCACAAGATTTGGAGATATTATGGGATATTTGGTTCCTTGAGGGAAAATTTCCATCTGAAATAGTGGAACAAACACTGTCTTATTTCATTAAATGCATGCTAAAAAAGATCTTAATTAAATGAACAAACATGAAATGAACAGCGTTTGAAAGGAGCACTGAAGGCTATATAATGTGCGTTGATCTGACCCAATATTGTCTTAAATCATTTGCAGGACACCAGGCTGCAGAAACAGAAATATTCAGTTCTTTATACTAAATATCATTTGTAGTTTAGATAACACTGAAGTTTTGGGAAAGACATTATTTGCATTTACAATTTCTATAATGTAAATAGCTATTATAGCAATGATACAGAAAAAAATGTAAAATTAAAGGAAACGTAGCAACACAAGTCACATGTTGTTTTGTATGTTTAGTATGTCATATACCTCACTATGACACCTGCATTTACATGCAAGCAGCTATGTAATGCAGTTATAGCGACATGGCGAATTTCATTATTCTGCAGTATATACTGCCCAGTGGTTTCATCTAAAGAGAGGACTGATATTTTCTGTGCTCAGATGTTTAGCTTTTAATGAACCATTACAAACTGCTTAGTTTCCTCAAAGTATATTTGCCTCCTGATTTGCTTCTAATTTAAATCCTTAAGGCAAGCTCACAAATTTTAAAAAATTTACTCATCTGCTCCACTGCTTTCACTGTTTTGTTATAATCTACAACTTCAAGTGTGCTTCTTTGTGTAGTTTTCTTCCTTACTCTGTAGTTAAAGGAGGTGTGTTTGACCTTTAACCTTTCATCTTAAAAGAGTTTCTAGTATGTTTTGGGAAAAAATGACTATCACTCCATTCTTAGCAAGAAGCAGAGTTTCTTTATTCTTATTTTCCTGCTCGTTCTGCTTCTCTGACTGTATTGTCAAATCTGCCCTTTCAGCTCTAGCATTTCCTTGTTTTCTTGCCTTATCTTGTGCTCTTCCTCCTTTCCTCTGTGTTCTCAGAGCAGCAGGAAGACTTGAGGAGGAGAGTTTACTTAGCCCCAGGATTAAGTTGCTACAGGGGATTAAATGCAATGGAGACCAAATTCTTGTTGCATAACGCTCTTTGTGTGTGCATGTGGAAGTGTGGTTGCACACGCTGGTTAAATATGGACAAATCTCAGTGGAACTCTGCTGATTGCTTTTTGTCACTTTTGTCCTTTCAACAGCAACTCCCTTTGAGAATGATCTCGACTAGAGATAATTTGGCAAATATGATTTATGTGTTTTTGATGGAATGTAATTACAAGTGCATGTAGTGCAGTTTACAAATCTTTTCTAATTATGCTTTAAATTTGTGGGCAGTGCATAAAATCCAGCAACAGAGATATTATGTGTCTGTAGAAAACTTTGAAAATGACTTGTAACTTTGGCTTTACAAGATATATGTAATATTTTAACTTAGTTACATACTATAAGTTTAAGTATTGGGGGGATTGAAGTGTCCTGTGGCATTACTATTCTTCATTTATCCAGCCAAGATTTAAAGAAGATTTAGAGAAAAACAAATTTACAATAAATAAATACACATACATACATTCACATGATTTTGTGAGAAATATTTAACATAAAAAAAAAACATCTGATGAGGAGCATGTGCAGAACAACTTAAGGTTGAATGGGTTTGTTGATAGAAAAACAAAACAAAGTTTCCAAAGATGACCTACTTTGGCTGCTGACTGGAGATTTTGCAATCTTTGTAGATGCTCACTCATACAAAAGCGATGAAATAATCTACCTAAAGTTAGTTGTTAGCATGTTGCGCTCTTATTGAATTGGCATCAGAAGATCCGCTGCCCACACCATCTCCACAGGGGTCCATCCAGAGTTAACACATGGGCCTGCGTATAGCTTGTGTCTTCAGCTGTGTGATTAAATTGACATTGCATCTACCAGAGAAGCTTCAGCAATGCCTTCCAATGAGGGAAAGAAGAGATTAGCATAACTGGAGAAATAACTCTTTAAATGAGTGCCACTGGAGAGGAAACGATGAGTGTTAGTGTATCTGGCTGTGTGTCTGGTGTGTGTGAGTTTTCTAAGACAATGTTAGATATTATAAACTTGTAGTTACCACGATTAATTAATTTTCTATTATGGAGCTAATTTACGTGAATTTCAGTGCTACTGTAGAGCAAAGAATTTCACTGAATGAGAAGACCCAGATACTTGATCTTTCAAAAAGGTTGCAGCTTTAAGGGAAACTTAAAACATGTGAGTAATTATCAACCATAACATTATGACCATCTTTCTAATAGGTCACAATGATTTTTTGTAGCCAAAACTGTTCTGAACTGTCAAGGCATGGGCTCCACCAGACCTCTGAAAGTATGCTGTGACGTGGCATCAAATGAACAGTAGCAGATCCTTTAAATATTGGCAGATATGTCAGACCCAAAGATAATAGTGCTTGTTGACTAATTGTTTGTGTCCCCTCATCCCCCAACCAGTGGAGGCAGGATTGTTGCTCTTCCTGAGTCAAGTTCTTTCGGAGGCTTCTTCTGTGAAATTGAGTTTTTTCTCTCTGCTGTTGCCCTGTGCGTGCTCAGGATGGGTCATTGAATATAGAGAAGATTCAGTGTGGTCTATTTATTTCTTTGGTTTGGCAACCTGTTCAGAATTGGAATCATATGAAGTAAATTGTGATAAATTGAACTAATTTGGATTTGGAATTTGATAATGTTTGTGTGAACTGAACAGACATTTGATTGAGATCTGGAGACTTTGACAGCCAGGTCAAAAACTCAAGAGAGAACAGATTTCCACAGACCGCAGGGTTATTTTGAACCTTCTGGATCACAAGATCAGCATGATCCGCGTCAAACAAAGTCGGATTATAACATCTACCATGATGTCATCCTGTAATTTTTATTTATTTGTTTTTTTTCCCCAATGATTCTGGGTGTTATCTGATGAGTTAGAAGCTGTAATTGCAAATTTATCCCTATCACCCAATAGTAAAGAATCCATAAAAGAATATCCTGACTCCAGACAGTGATCCAGATCACCCCAGAATGTAATTACTCATTCTTTATTCCTTAAAATGTAATCAAAATCTGTCCATAACTTTTTGAGTTCTGTTTCTAACAGACAGACAGACCAGCTATTGCAGCCGAAAACATAATAAAAAAAACTAATGGAAGCAGAAGAATGAATGCAGAATAAGCTTTGGCTATTCTCCAATAAATGAATGTGGAAAATTCAGACAGGGGAGAAATGATCACCTCCTCTTACTACAAAAGGACCAAGTTAAGAACAGATATACTTGATAAGATGCCAATGCAGTGTTCTTCTCTAGCAGCAACTAGAAGATGGGGTGTTGTGATGTTTTCTAACGTTGTAGACATGGATGTTATCTTATAGGACCAATGCATGGGTCCTCTACCGGAGTCGCATCCATGCCAGAAATACCTGGCGTGCTTTCATTATTGAGCTCTTGACATGTGACACAAAAATTTATTATCAGCTGACATCCAGTGCCCTGTTTTGTTATTTTAGCATTATATGATGCTTTTTTCTAATTGTTCCCCTTTAAACAACTAATAAAAATATATATATTTTAAAAAATTCATTTAGTTATACAGCTGATAAGTGAATGTTTGACCTTTCCTTTTTGAAATACAAGCCCAAAGTAATCACACATGCTAATGAATTATTTATTTATTTATTGAAGTTTTGTCTGCTTCCAAATGATTAAAAAAAAGGATTCAAAGGTGGAAAACAGTTTCTATGTAAATGCTGTCATTATCAAATCAAATCACATCAAATCAAATCAAATCAAATTACAAAAAGGAGAACAAAGTGCTTTACATAAAAAAATTTCAAACACCCAAATATAAAAACACACCTGATCATAATTTCTCTCAAATGCATTCATGCACACACACAACATACATGCACCCCATCGCCACAACTACCCACACCGCCCCATCTTATTTTGACTCTAACCTCTAGCGTCTGTCTCTTTAACTGTAAGGAAATAAAGAAATGATAAGAAAATGAGCATCTAGCTTGACGCTGCAGTGAGGAAATGATATCTTTGGGATCTGTTTACACCAGGAACCAGCCATGACCACAAAGTCTGGAAACCACCCAGATCGTGGCAGGTCAGGGTCCACAACATAGCCATAGGGCTGCACTGTAGGACCCCCACAGTTACCTAGACAAGGATGATCGCCATGGCAACAAACGTGCTAACCAAGCAGGCAAAGTCCCTGGCATGAAAGATCCCAATGAGGAAAAACACTGGAGTTAACAACATGAGTTATAATGATGTATCTTGATAAGGAGATGTGGAAAAGTTGAATCTCAGGCAAAAATGTCTCTGGACGCTGACTTGAATAATAAAAAGAAGTTTATTACAAAAGTTCAGACATCAAAACAGATTTCTGCAGAAAAATCTGGAAGTCCCAAAACCAGAACGAAGACCCAAAGACCTGATGTAAAGTTCTGTCTTATATATGGTTTAAACAAAGAAAATTCCTCAGTCCTGTATCCTCCAATCATAGAGTTTGTATATAGGATGTTCGTGTGTGAATCCAGTCTATAGGACAGAGAACCTTATATGGTAAATCTTGAGTGTGTATCATAAAATGCTATGTTTAGATCCCTCAATAATAACTCAAAGACATGAGTAGACCCAAAAAGCTATCCCAACTTAATGAAATTTAAGATTCTGCTTTGAGTTACCATGTTAATTTAGGTTAACACAGCACCAGAGCGTCTTAGTTGAGCGTACTTTAAAAAAAAAGCATTGCAGGTTGTTGTACAGTTTTTAAGCAAACTTGCCTTTTGAAAGAGATTTTTTAAGGTGGACAGAGATCTGCATGGACGCCCTGCTGGTCAAAACCTGCACAAAACTATACACAACAAACTGTAATACAATGTGTGTTCTGATACCTATCACAAGCATAATTGAGTTTTTCAACAATTTAAGCTTAATTTGTGGAAATGGTGTGACCCATCTATTCAGATGTCATAATTTGATGCTCATCAAAGTCACTCGAGTTTTTATGCTTGCTCATTTTTTTCAACACAACTTTTACTTCAACCATCATGGCTCATCTAATAGAATAATCTCATGTGTATACATAAGAAAATGAGGTTGAAAATGAATCACAGAAGTTTGGAAAATAACCTGCATACTCACCAGATATGAACTTATTTCCAGGCTTCTCTCTTTGATTTACCCGCAGAAGAAGGTTATGCACTCTGTAGTTGAATGTGTCTGTATATTTATGCGTCTGCTTACTGTGCTACAACAAACAAGTTGCTGATGAATGAGAGGCTCTCAGCCATTAACATTTTTATGAGCTTACTATGCATTTTGTATCATAGTAACACCTGACAGTATTTATAAAGAATTTGCCACCTTAATGACTTTGCAACAAATCTCGAGAACACTGTAGATCTGGAACAGAGAATTATCTTTCTTTCAAGCACCCAGATTTAAGGGACCTTTTCTCCTGCATTGTTTACAGCTAAGCATATTGTACCTTTATTTCCTGGACTTTGAAGTCAGGACTCTTGCTCTCTGCATGCTTGCTCTGCATGTCTGTGCAAATGAATGTGGATCCATTGAGTTGCATGTGTTTGAAATGTCTGAAACACAGACAAAAATAACCAAGGGTCACAGGAAGTCTTGAGATTAAAGGATTCTGCACTCAGTGAGGCACTGTCTGCAGCATATAATGCTTAATAATACTTCATGCACAGCTAAATGATGGGCCCTAAGCTGTAGTTTCTCCCAGCTAGTTTTCAAAAAAAAAAAAAAAAAAAGGGGTAAGAAATGTATGTTAGAGAATGTATGGAAGACAACTGCTTTGCTTTTTTTGTATCATCTCATCGTCAATCTAAGCAGTATAGCCTTAGCCTCAGGCCAACTGTGCTTTCCTCAACTTTCTTTAAAACCAGAGCCTGAAATAAATAGGACTGTTATGTAGTGGTAACCAAAAAAAAAAAAAAAAATGTTCTGCTCTGCAGTGACATTTATAATGATAATGAAAAAAAAATCTAATAGATTTCGTGTAATAGGATGTTTGTATTAAGATGGCATTTATAAAAAATCAGTTTACATAAAAATCTTAAGCCGTTCTGGCTTAAGATAACTTGGAGTCTTGTTTGAACCAGTGCACGCATGTAACATGACTTGTTATAGTTTGAGGGCTAAAATAACTGGACATGTGTTATGTAGGCCAATCACTTAAAATCACAGGATTTTCCCAGCTCTTTCTGGGACAATCATCAGCTAATTCATGGCACGCAATAAGTATGCTTTTTTTTTTTTTTTAAGATGAGATGAATAGATTGTATGGAATATAGAAATGTTGGTAATTAAACCTATTCAAGAAGACCTTAAATAAAATTATGAACCTGCATATGATCTAAATAGTAGGCCTCAAACTTAATCTTTAGTCTAGCCTTAGCATTTGATTAACTTTAGTGTAACTGTTTACAGAAACACGGCATTTAATACTTCAAATATTTGTCAGCCACAGGTGGTTGACAGTTAAAATATTTAACACAAATGAAATCCACTGCCCATCATTATGGTGACATCTGTGAAACAACAAAGTGACATTTAGCAGCTCTCTCTTAGAGATCCAGCACTGTCACACTGTGAAATCTCAAGCCTACATGAAGGCAACAGCCTGCAATCAGCACAGGAGCTGCAGACATGCAAGTTGTACGGGACATTTTGATGACTAATCCCCTTCACACCATCCACTGCCACACACAGGCGAGTCGCTCACAAGAAGTTTCTGTTCTGCAATGATACATAACACAAAGAACATAAGGACACCAAAGTTTAAAACAACAGTCGCACATGTTCCAGGTCTTCTCGTCAGCAGTTCATTTTACTCAGAAGTTAAATTAATTTAGTATAACTTGATAAGCTGAAGCATGATTTAAATTCTGCACACCTTTTGTGGGGGAAAAAAAGAAATCTACAGTGATAAGATAGTGAAATTTATTTGATCAATTAAAAAATTTAGACCTCTGAATTTTAGTCCACAGCTGCTGAGTTCTTTCGTTATTTAACAAGAACCTGATTATGTGCCATTAGAAACACAAAAGTTAAAAACTACTCCGCTAGGCTAACTAGCTTCCAATTTCAAATAAAAGAAATATCCAGCCTACCTCCTCTTCTTTCTCAAATGTTTAGTGGTATAGAGTACAGTAAGATACCAAGTCTTTTATTGCCCAAAAAGAGAAATTGACCAAATATATTTTTCTCTTCAAATATTAAATTAAATTAAATTAAATTAAATTAAATTAAATTAAATTAAATTAAATTAAATTAAATTAAATTAAATTAAATTAAACATCTACAAATTATTCTTGGAAGGAATTCAAGCGAGGCCATCACTGACAAAAAAAGAGAAACAATAGGCAAAAAAAAAACCAAAAAAAAAAAACAGCCAAATCATGTTAAATAAAAGCCAAATAGCTAAAAACGCACCACTTAGTCCTTCATTATAGGACACCAACTGGTCCTTAACACCATACTAAAACACAATACTAAAAAATACTAAAAAAGAAAAAAAAAAAGAACTCTCTGTAAAGTAAGGTAACTGAAAACTCATGTGGTAACCTCAGCTCTTCATTCACAACTCATGATTCACGTCACACTTAGTTCACCATGTGGAGTACTGGCAGAACTGAAAGGTGTTGGAATGCTGATATCATGGATGGGGCAGATAAAGCACCGTTGGTGGTGATTATTGCCTTGGCTGGTAAACAGTCTGTTAACATCGTGTGAGACAGACATTAAAGTTAAAGTTGACACCATCAGCTGATGAGCTCTACATTGCCTGTTTTTGACAACTACAATTTTGATCAAATCACAGGTCCTTTCAGTTCCATTTTTAGCTTGTCAAAAGGGAATACAAGTTCACCTGGAAACGGTGACAGTACCTTCATGGTTGCATTATATCCTAGACTGGCTCCTCTGCAGTTCCTAACAGGACATGTCTTCGATCCCCACGAGAATGTTCCTGTTGCTATTTCGAGTTGCTCTGCTTGACTGCACTGCCAGTCAGTTAGAGAACAGATCTTCTCCTCCTACCTCTTTTCTTTTCATCTTTCCTTTTATTTTGACAGGTCATTTTAAACTTTTACTAGTTTTCAAATCATCCTAAGACATTATCCATACTGACTTTTAAACAGAGAAATTGTGATTTAATCAGGCCAAGGATGCAAAAGAAATAATTTCCTAGATACATTGTTATATGCTTCTGACTCAAGTGCTTTTTTTCTTTCTCTTTTTCAGCATCCTGTTTGCAGATATAGTTGGTTTCACCAGCCTGGCCTCTCAGTGTACAGCCCAGGAACTGGTTAAGCTGTTAAATGAGCTGTTTGGAAAGTTTGATGAGCTCGCCACGGTGAGTCTATTTCTCTTCCTTGAAGCCATATCCCTCAATTACAGCCACTGTTGGCATTCAAAGCAGCTCGTGTTCTTTCTGTGAACACTGCGCTTTGTCCAAACTCTGCCACAACAGTAATGTGTGTTTGTGTGTGCACTGCATCGGCCACAGGCTGCTGGCACATGCCTGTAGCTTTGCATGATGTTGCAGTGAATATTGTAAGCCCATATGATGTTTAATATGATTATCTAGTTCTTCATTTGAGGAAGAGTTGACAGACCTCTTTAATCTCAGCCAGATTTACCCATGGCTAAAACCTCGCCTCTTCTGTTGTGTGAATGAACTGAATGAAAAGATTGCAGAGTCTTACTCATCCCCAATCGCTCTTGGTATGCATGTGGAAAAGATTTCAGCTCTCCCATCTGTCAATATTTCACTCTGCATGATTTCAGGGATGAAAATCCGCTCATCTTTTGTTGTGAATTTTGCTGTTCTAGTTAATCTATTTGCTGTCTAATGTGGCACTGTCAATGATGGTGTTAGAAATCTGTGAATTATTGGACTTTGAGGTGAAGTTATGTCACACTTGTTTCACTAAAGGTATATCTCTATCATCTCTGGTGGGAATTTGGCTGACAGTATATTTGTTTGTCCTACAGCCCTATCTACATGTAATATGGCCCATGTCAAATCCATTAATCCACAGGCTTACAACTGCTTTTTTATTTTTATAGAAGGGTTCACTTGGCCCTATTGAGAAATTCTATTTTTAACCTGTTTTGTATACAGGCACTAATTGAGATCTAACTAAAAAGAGAACAACTCTTATTGGCCTGTTATTATTAAACAATTTTTGTTACCTTCCCATTTAATTTTGGATCAGCTGTTGTATCTGACTGTTGATATGTTGTCATCTGCAGATTGTTTTTATCCAGTGGAAACAATTTGATAATCATTTTATTTACACTAAATTTAATTCAGCTTCAAATATTTTCAAATCAAAAGCCATCTGGCTTGAAAAAATAATTTTGTAATGTGCCAATTTCTTTGCATTTGCAGCTGCCTTTTTTTTTTTTTTTTTTTTGGTATGGCTAAATAGAGTAGTTTTTTATATACTTGGCAGCAAGCTTTGAGCCTCATATTACCCTGAAAGGCTCTCCCCGGCCATAAAACATGTTGTCAAGTGTTCTAGCCTTGCCCTGACCCAAAGCCCCACTCATTCTGATCCACTTTGGCAGGAAGTGGCAATGCATGTGACTCATAGCTGTGGTCACTGTGGGCACACAGGCTCCCTTTCGTCCCATACGAAGAGCGGGCGATGCCACATGGCCACTGGGCATCATCTCATAATACCATTCCAGCACCATCCCCACACCACCTGTCCACTCTTTGGACTTGTCAAGCTGCATGGGAAGTGGGCCAGGAACACAGTGTTCTCCTAAAGAGCAGTCAATGTAGCAGACCAAGTCTCCTTTCCTCTCCTCTCTCTACAATTTCAACATGAATGAATTTAAATGATGCTTTATTTGAAAGCTTTCTTTCTTATTAAACTGACTGCTTTCTCGTCCTCTTTTTAACCACAGTTAGCCAACAAATTCTTCGGGATTCTGAAATTTAAACATGCTCTCTAAATGTAGTTGTTGCCATTAGATAACATTTGCATTAAAGCTTTTTAAATCAGCTTGCTGCCTTTTAGCCATATCTTCATATTAGTCAGCTTATATTCACAGAGAAAATGTCCCACACATGTCCTGGTTAAAGTCCTATATACTCAAGTGTACAAGTGAGAATTTTAAAGCATCCTGATTGTCTTATGTTCTCAGTTGTACAGAGCAAAGATGTAAACTGTTCAATGACATGATCTAGGCCCAGTTACACAATAAAATATAAAATTAATTTGTTCTAACCAACCATAATGTGGAAAATGGGCTTCTTTAATTTTTATTTGTAAAAGCAAATATTTTGCACAGTGGACTGACATAATTTTTAAATAATCTGTCATGAGATCCTGTTGATAAGCTCCTTATAAAGTTACATGTTAGCATATTAGAAGAGCAGAGAGCCACAGTAGTTTGCATTTATGTTTTACAGCCACCGGAATTTTTTATTTATTTTTTTACTATTCTTTTATCTCTAATTTTGTCTGCACCAACTTGTAACCTATTATAGCAATTCTACATGAGTTTCCAACCTTAAAACTGTGATTCTGACTCGCTTTGATGGCACACTGACATTCATTATCTACATTTCTGGGACAGTCATTGTCCCCCAACATCCCGGGGTTGAGAAATCACAGTTCACAACTTTCTGTTCCAGCCTGGAGCTTCCAGTGACAGCTGTGTTGTGCTTTATGGTGCTGCATCACATGCCAGCAACTGGATATCAACACACTGGCCACTTTGGATGCACTGATTCAGCAAAGGAATACAAGAGGACTTTATCTGATAAAGTCAGGAAAAGAAAGTGAGAAAGTGACTAATCAAGACATAAGGCAAAAATGAATGTCAGAGCTCAGAGGAGAGACAGGATGCAAGATGGAATTAGTCTTCATTAGAGGTGCCAAAGTGTGAAAATCTGCCACAGTTCAGTTATGCTGCTTTACGATGTGATTTAACTTTTGTGCATCTCCTTTTAATCTAACATTTCTTTACTGTTAAAGCTTGATGCAACATGAAGACATTTTATATTATATAATTTTAATATAAAAGACATGTGAACAATGATTTGTTTACAAATGAAGAGTATTTAAGGTAAAAATACAGTAAAAACTGAGGTATTAAGTGTTAAACTATCAAATAGTTTTGATTTTAACATTTCTTTCTGCTTCAGAAACATAGAAATCAAGCATGCAAAATATAAAGTTTGTTTTCAAAGAATGCTTTAGTTCCAAAAAGCTTTTTTTTTTTCTTTTAAAAAAAAAAAGTGCTGTAGGTTTTTTCAGGTTAAGTAAAATATTTCTTTTATTCAGCAGCCACTGTGTTCACAGCCTAGGTGCTATGTCTGCTTTTAGCTTACTGAGTGCTTCCTGCTACCTGCTCTTTCTGGAGACATAGTTGATGAAGTGGATTAGAACACTGTGGCTGTCTGAAATAGGGAAATATGCACTGTTAGATGGAAAACCAAGGCAAAAAACAGACAAGGAGAAAAAACACGCTATAACACTGAACACTCTTTGGCGATGAAACTTGGTGATAGTCTTTCGTGTGTTGCAGCCAACTCAGCTTTATAGATAAGCAATATCCAGGTGGAAAGCTGTATAAGTACAGCCACTGTGTCGTCTGACAAGCTAACAGTTGACTGGTTTAAATAAAGTCAAACCCTGTGGGTGCTATTAGATACTGATGTTAAATTTGATGTGAAAAGTTGTGGTTTAGATGAATCAGGTCTTAAAGACATGTCATAGAGATCTATCATATTCCCCTCAGACTCATAAAATCATTTCTGTAAGTTCCTATTCATGATTTTAGAATCTTAAAATGGTAAACGAAAATAAATAAATAAGTCGGAAATCTATCTCAGGGCATGGCCTTAGCTGTGGGAAACAACATGATTAGTTTGATAAAGTAGATCCAAAATGTCAGCAAAGAAAGGACACAAAGTTTTAGCAAATTGCTGCAGCACTCACTCTTGTGCACTAGACAGATGTGTGAATATTATCAAAAGGAAAATAAATGTATTGCAGAATCAACAAAAGCAAGAAAATGTTGAGAAAACATCTAACTGTGTGAATCTGTTTGAATAGTGCAAAAACTGAACCCCTATAATTTTTAATAAGCTCTTCTCCTTGGACTTGTTGGAAGTCATGATGAGGTTAAAAGAGGTGACAGCAGAAATTCAAAAAGACTGCAATAAGCATCAAACCACACTAAGTTGTGATTTGGATCTAGATAATGAAAACTACAGATGTTTAATAAATATGCTTAAAAATGATTTAGAAACTTAATCAAACACACCATTGCCATTATGTTAAACACTATATCAATTTTTAAGGTATCAAGGTTTGAAATTCAGAAATAAAAAGGCACAAAACTGAAAGATGTCACACTCTTCACACTCAACCCACAATATTTACACACATAAATCATATTTAGGACAACTGGATAAAAATAATAAAGCATAACTTTTTTAAGTGGTTCTCATAAAGAAGTGTGGGATGGAATTATCTATTTTCTTTCATAAAGGATGCACCAGTGTTCCCTGTGCCTCTTTTCCTCTTTTCCTAAAGGAGATAATGAAGGAACACTAAAACTCCCTTTATTAGAATCAATAGAATTTAATCATGTCTTACATGGCTGCTTATAAGGTACATCCCAGTCATTATTTACACTCAGGAACTTTCCAAAGCAAAAAGCACTTTTCAGCCAAACCCTGTGTGTCTGTGTGCGAGTATATGCATGTGGAGTGTGTGCTTTGTTTGTTCTCCACTTGTGCTTACTACAATACACATGATAGTGTGGAAAAACAAATGACCAGAAATTCAGAATCCTTACCTGTGTCTGGCTAATCCATGTGGGTGCTTTGTTGATCTAAACACCCACATGACCGTGTCATGATAAGTTGTATCAAGGGCTATTTCCCTGCAGGTTTTACATGTTTCCCAGCATTCACTCACCTGGCTTATTTTATTGGGCCATTAACAGGTGGAGTGGAGAACTTGAAAACAAGCTGTTGAGGAGATCTATGTCATTTTAATCAAGTGTGTAAGGATAAGTAAATGTTTAAAAACCGGCAAAGAAGTGGCCCTCAAGGACCAGATTAGGATTTGCAGCCGATCTTTTCACCCCCATCCTGAGAAACAGCCAACTTCCATTGAGACTCAAAACCAGGGGGGATATCTAAAGAAAGCTTTGAAACTTTATATTTAAGTTTTAAAACTGATCTTGGTATTTGTTGATAGTGAAACGAAACTGTTACACCAACGTGATTTCAAGCAAAGTAATTATTCCATGCTTACTGTTTACTGTGAGTTTACTGTGAGGCAAAAGCTAGATTTTTATATGAAATGTATGCAGATTCACATCATTCTCAACAATGCATGTTTAATGAATGTGGAACATTAATTGACACTGATTGTGAGACATTGATTTCCAAAGTGTAAACCGACACACCAACTAGCTAACTCAAAGCTTGCACCCTATATAAACACTTCTCCTTGGCTTAGTTTCCCACAGTCTGTCCACCACCCAAAACAACAACTTCGACTGTGAGAGGAGCTGTGATTAATTTATGATTGTTGTGCTATATAACATTTATAGCTCTATACTGGATGAGCTATTGCGTCTGCATGCTCACGTCTACCATTACTGTTTCTGTGGCAGTTTCACAAAGCTTTTCATTCTTGTCTCTTTTCTCTCCTCTTGCAACACCTCCCTGCATCACAGCTTTCAGACTCCTCCGCTTCTTGTTCCTCAGCTTTTTGATTGACATGCAGCAGCCTACTTCCCTCAACTGTGTCTTTTAAGCCCTGTGGTTCTCTGTGCTCTCTTCCTCTTTCATGTTTCCATTTTTAGGTTGGCTCAGTCATTTATCTATCTACTGTCTCTTACTTCCTTGGCGAGTTAAAGTTTCATTTTTGTTCACACATATATGAAAGCACAGGATATCTTTCAATATGTGCAGATTAAAAAAAGTATACTGACGTCTAGGTAATTCTTCAACATTTTTCTGCAAGAAAAGGCATTTTTAAGAGGATAACAGTTAATCTAATCAACATATTTGACAAACAATTGTCATTATAATTACTAAGGAAAGAAATGTACGCAACAGCAAGAAGAACTAGAAAAAAGGAAAGGAGGAGCTGTAGGAATTGTGTCTTTAAAAAGGTGATATTTACAGGGCTTCATTCATCTACATGAAGAATATATAGCAAATGTAATTGTATTACTCTTAGATTGGGTACAGGAAGTGTTCACTGCCCACACAGTGACAGCTGCCCGCAAAACTAAAACCTTGGCTTATACACAATCAAATAACCCTGTCTGGGTTTGTTTCACAAGCAGATGCAAGGATCACTCTCAAGTCCTGCTGTTTCTCTCTGATGCATGTGTACTTAAAACTGTGGACAGAAGCGAAACCCAAACCAAACAAACCAGTTTGGTTGCTTGATAGAGGAATAAGAGAAATAAATGCTTTCAGGATTGAAACAATAATGGTGGTTTCTGTGCATTAACATATCATGAAGCAACCGCAACACATTTTAGTTATGTGATGCAGATTTAGCAAACATGGCCAACTTTAAAAATCAGATGCTAAGATATATCATTTTTATTCACCATAATGAAAAAGTTCACAAAGCAATAGAACATTGTTTTTTTTTTTCTTTTTCTTTATTCAACTCAGATTTTAAACCAAGTAATTCTTCTCCACAGAGCTGTTTTCCTAGATCATACGGACGCAAACCTGAAGTTTCTTAAACAATACAATGCAAGGATCTCACCAACAAAGGCTGAAAGAATCCCCTTGAAGCCCCTAGACCATGTCCCAGCATTATGAATGAATAAATGAATGAATGAATGAATGAATGAATGAATGAATGAATGAATGAATGAATGAATGAATTGGCTGCTCAAATCAGAAATAGCCTATGCATAAAAGTCCTACAGAGTGATTTTGGGGTCAGCGCCCAGCTAGATGAACTCTGCCAAACAGGCTTGTCCTTT
This sequence comes from Melanotaenia boesemani, assembly GCF_017639745.1. Lineage (NCBI taxonomy): Eukaryota > Metazoa > Chordata > Actinopteri > Atheriniformes > Melanotaeniidae > Melanotaenia > Melanotaenia boesemani. The sequence goes on along the minus strand of NC_055689.1, from coordinate 19,430,697 downwards.
GTGACCTCTCAAGTTCATTGTCAGGCACTGCCATTCCCACACACAAAGGACTCTCCATCCAGACCGGTTGTTTTTCTCTTTCTTTTGTGATTCCACAATGGGGGAATGAGCTTGAAGACTCATCTCTTCCAAGAAATCCTTCTCTAACACCTTTGACACGTCTAACCTGTACTAACTTTGTACTCCTGTATCTGCTCTGCTTAAACTCTGACATTCAAATAGATTTAAATAGACTTAGCTCTTTAAGGGAAGGTCAGCGTTTCCTTCCTGTACTGAAACTTGAATGTTGTTGCTCATTTGTGAGTCTCTTTGGACAAAAGCATCAGCCAAAGTACTAAATGCAATGTAACGTTAATTTAGCCAAGTTGACAAAGCTTTTTTTCTGAACCTGTCTTTTTAAAGTTTTTTTTAACCATTTAACTGTTACTAGCATGTTAGTTTCATGAGTTTAAAAAACTGCTGAGCTGAAAAATGATTTTATAGAAAAGTCAAAGTCTAGCTGCTCTTCTAGTAATTTTAATACAATTACATTTTATCTTACGGGCACCGTTTGAAATTGAATACTCTTTTAGTATATGAAAATATAATAAGTATAAAGTATAAATAAAATATAAAGTATGTATATGCAAAGTGTTCAACTGCTATATTTGATTTAAGATTGTTTAAAGACAATACATCAAAGAGAGAAATTGGGAGAGCAGGTAGCAAAACATATTTAAAACTAAAATATTTCAGAATATATTTGGTTCATTGGTGAAAGGTCAGCTTAATTAGGATAATGAAAACTATGGCAGAAGAACAGATGGGGAGGAGTTTTCAACCCTGTAGAAGAAGAAGAAAAAAAAATAAAGAATACCCTGCAAAAATGATGCAATTCAAGAAAAGGCACATGCTACTGTTGGTGTTGTTGTTAAAAGAAGAGGTGTTGCAACACATGTAGAGATTTTCTCAACTTTTTGACAACATGCTACTGAAACAAGATTCAAAATATACAGTATTACTAAAAAACAGTCATGTTTGCTGTGTGTCATCATTTGATACATTTATAGGATTTAAAGATTTTTACAAAAATCACTGCATTTTGTTTGGATTTACATGTTGCACTGCATCCAAACTTTTTTTGCATGCTGACAGGTGTAGAAGAAACTGGGGAAACTGGGAAACTGTGTTCTGCCACAGAACTGATTCAGTGTGTCAAGTGTGGGCAGTATTACTCACACTAATACTGCAGGGCTATTTGGATTCCAAGAATATATCACAATCCACTCAAATCACTCAATTTCTTTACATCTTTCCAAGAAAACACTGCTTCTTGTTTCCAAATCTGATCAGCTATTCAGGAAGCCATCCTTGAAAATGAAACAGTCTTGGAACACTGAGCATTTATTTGTCATATCTGTTAAATATATCAAGCTCTCCTTCACATACCTCACCCACTTGCTGCAACCCACAATGGTGGAGTGAGAAGGGAAAGTGTTGATATATTTTCCGTTTGCTGTTGCACAAAAACAAATTCAAACTAGTGAAACTGTCAGTTACTGAAAGTGAAATATCAACTTTGTGTAGATGGCGAGAAATTAGTGAGGACATGTAATTTTGATTTGCTACTCTCTTAACGGTTTTCCTCAACAGCCTTGTCCCTACAATAAATCAATGCTGCTGCATACTGATAATATGCTGACCTGAAAGATAGTACATCAATAAACCAAGGTGAATTTGGGAAAGAAAAAAAAAAGCTATCGTTAAAAGGCTTCATTTAAGAAAATCTGTTTTAAACAGGGTATTGCTACTGATTGTGTGATCGAACAGAGGATGAATTAAGAAAGAGAAAACAGCAAATACATAATCCAAGTTGCAGGAGTAGAAGTGCTTCAGCTCCATCATCACAGCAGTGATCTTTACCTTTGTATCAAAAGCAAAGCACAGTGTGTTCTGCTCTCTCCTTTGAGAACTTGGAGGAAATGAACTGCTGTTCTCAGCTGCCTCATCTTTTTCTTCATTACCATTTATTGAATGCCCCCCTCCCTCCTCTCTCTCTCTCTCTGTATTTGTGTGTTCTCTCCCTTTCTTTTTGTCTCCCTCTATTTGAGTGTGAACATTGAACTGTTTGCCAGCTAGCAAACTGTACAAGAACATGTGTACAACCTATATGTGTCAATGAAATCTGCATCCACTTTAGTGGAATTTATATATTGTAAACTGCACAAATGTGGAGTTTACATTATGTTCTTATCTTGAAACAGCTTTTTCTGCTTTTGGATAAATTTTTGCAGGTGTCAAATTTATACACTTCTTTATTTATCTTTGCTTATGACCACCCAGATTGCCCTCAGTGATTCAGTCACATGACAGTGGTAATCCTGCTTGGTTCTGAATCAGCTCCTAAGCCCTCACACAGCAGATTAGCAAAGGGGAAAATACAGCGTAGGAGACTTTTTTAAGTACCAGGCTTTCCCTGCTTCCAGCTTCAGCCATGCCTCACCAGCAGCACCATCTGTTAGTCCGCCACTGTGCCCTTTAGTAACCCTAGTCTCTTCCAACATATATAAGACTGTCAAAAATAACGTGTTAACGACGGTAACTAATTTATTCAATTTAATTTAGATTTTAATTTTAAATGCATGTGCAGCTAGACATGGAGGTGTCTAGAGGCAATATGAGAAAAGGTGAGTCGGCAGGCTCTATGGATGGATTTGAGGGCGTCACACCCGTGGGAGATGAGGATGCTTTAACACCCACACTGTTCCTGGTGAGAGGGTTCAACTACAGCACACACACAAAAGAAAGTTTAGCAGAAATGTCACTGCTCTGGTCGTCGCTGTGTCTGCCCAGCAAAGCCTCCTCCTCCTCCTCCTCCTTCTCCTCCTTCTCCTGTTATGAATCCCGACTGCTGTTGGTGATCAGATGATCATCTTTTCTGTCGCTAGCACTGTCTCTTTTGTTTCATTTGTTCTTCGTTCACTTAAGAAGGAGGAAACGATTGGTTCATGGTTCACACTGGCACATATTTACCCAAAAGTATTGTTTTTGGACTTGCTAGCAATAGTAAGCTACATTTATCAGTCTCATGCTAATCAAATATGACGTGAAGCTGAAAAATAAAAAATGCTGATAGCAACAGCCTATTTCAGTTAGATATTGTTTATCTTTATTTCTTATAACTTTTCAGTATTTTATATCAGTATTTGATGGGGGGGCAGAAGGGGGCACTGACCAGGAAAAGGTTGGCAAAAAAATTTTTTTTTTTTTATTTATTTTTTTTTTTTGAGATCTTGATTTTATTTAATATTGAACTGATCATTACAACTAAAGTAATAATTTAAAGTAAAAAAAAGAGGAAGAAAAACCACAAATAGTGATTAATCATGATTCATTAATTTATAAGCTGTGATTAAGATGATTAAAAATTGTAATCATCTGACAGCCCTAATACACACACACACACACACACACACACACACATTTTTACTTTTAACTACGTCATTTGGAGGTTGGTCTATCGTATACTTATTGGCAGCAAAAAAAACTTTTACCAGGATGGCCCAAACTTTTACATGCAACATGTTACATACAACATCTAGTGTCCAGGACAACATTTTAACAGAAATACATCTACAACATTGTACTCTTTCTTTAGTAGGTTTGTGTCTATGAATGCATTCCTTACGAGCAGCCTCCATGCCAGAGAGCAGTTGGAAACTGCATCGGGTAAACCTACACATGCAAATATCTGCTGCTAACGAGTCTTAGCTGTCTAGCTGTGTTCAAACTCACGTGGCTTTCATGTTAAAAATAGAGCTTTCGTCTTGTCTTGTGCTCACCGATGTGCATAATTATGAGTCTTTGTGCTCTTCACATGCATGGGCAGAAATCCCATTACCTCCATGGAAACAATGAAAGGTTATGAGGAGGCGCCCACGGTAACCTGGTCTCCCTGGTAAAATGAATGTCTGTTGCTCATATCCTTTAATGACAGGTTATATTTGTAAGCTGTCTTTTCATGTCACTGCTTATTGTTCCAAAGAGTGAGTGACTCACCTTATTCCCTAAAGTGAAACTGATCTGTTGCATTGTTGAAGCCATTTAGTGATGGTGTAATTTTGAGGTTTAGTAAAGAGGTGTAAAATTGTCTTGTATATTAACCTAAATGTAGTTGTCATGTTAATGTTGCTTCTGTGAAAACAAAAAGAGAGACAAAAGGCAGCTCTCTGTTGGTTCCAACTACCTGATTTAACCTACTTCATGTTTATGTAAGCAAACAACCACACTGGTAATACAAGGTATTTTAAATCCAGATTAATGCATACGTGTGTAACTATCAAGCAATTTCACTCAATTATTTATCCTTTGAAACACACAGTGAAGTGTGAACAGTTACGTGCTTTATGAAATTCTAAAACTAGATAAAGATATTGATGCTATAATCATATGCTAAATGTTAAAGCCAGTAATATGCTGCTTTAGCTAAGGTTAGCTAAGCTCAACCATTACAAATGAAGAAAATGAAAAGCTGTAAAGATGGTTGCTGGTTTGACTGTAACTTCATCTTCTTACACACATAGGTATGTTTTCAATCTTCCAAATCGTACTCTTTCAAATAAGTAAATAGCATTTCCCAAAATGTTTGACTGATTCTTGGTTCTTCTTGTTTTGGTATTGTGGTGTTCTGCTTTGACATCACACAACAAAACCGTTGAGTGCCAGTCTAGGCCACGTTTCATTTGACGCAGCCTTAGAAAGAGATGTCTGTGTTCTTTGGATCAGAGCTAAACAACACATGACAGCTGTGAGCTGAATTAGGGTTTTTATAACTTTTTTTTTCCTGAATTGTGAGACATTTCTCTGCATTTGTCAGTCTTAAACAGCATTGGGCAAACTGAAAAAAAAACCTATATGGATTAAAAATTGTACTATAGCAGTTGATACTCAGCAGTTTATAATGCAGATTCATCTTTCTCAACATGAGATAAAATCTTATCTCTTCAATCTGTCTTTTTGTTTGACAGGAGAACCACTGTCGCAGGATAAAGATCTTGGGGGATTGTTACTACTGCGTTTCTGGACTGACCCAGCCCAAGACTGACCACGCTCACTGCTGTGTAGAGATGGGTCTAGACATGATCGACACTATAACGTAAGTTTTCTTATATGGAAGTGTCTAGTTTTGTCCTTGTCACCAAAAACCATCTTATTTTAAGATTCAAGTCCAGATAAACTCTGACCTTTATTTGAACACTGCACTGCACTCAGTTTAGAGAAAATACTTTAATAGAGAAAGAAATAAAATATATTTTTAATTTTTTTGAGCTTAAAAGTGCTTGGTTTGTAAAGAAAATAATAAAATTTAATACTGCATACTTTTAATTTATTTACAGTCCTGCACTCATGCAACTACATAATAATGTACTGTTCATGCTGCATTGTTCTTTGACTTTGGTAGATGCTTTCCATCCTATCTTTTCATGTTGTATATAAATATAGCATATATTGGGATATACAGTATGAAATAGCTATACTGTAGCTTATGACTCCATCCCAACTCTTCCTGTGTTTAAACCCTGCAGGTCAGTGGCTGAAGCCACAGAAGTCAACCTTAACATGCGTGTGGGCTTGCACACCGGTCGCGTGCTATGTGGAGTGCTGGGCCTCAGGAAATGGCAGTATGATGTTTGGTCAAATGATGTGACACTGGCCAATGTGATGGAAGCTGGGGGACTGCCAGGGTCAGCACTGAACATTTTAACAATACAAAAAGCTTGTGGCAATATGTACATCTGTCTGCTCTGTTTGGTGCCCCTTGAAGAAAACTTTGACCTATTATGTGATTTTGGAACTGATGTCCTGTTTTACAGTGAAGTTCTTGCATTTCTAGCATTTTTTTAATTAGTTTCTTCTTGATGTGTGTGCATAACACTGATACTGATCATTGAATTAAAAAATGCCTCTTTAATCAATCCCTTTTCTTCAGCATGTTGCAAAAAAAAGCTTTCTATTTAAAATTAGGCAAAGTAAAACAAAGGTAAAAGAAAAAAAAAATGTAGATCAAAGCTTCCACAGACATCATTGTTCCCCACTTCCTGAAATATGAGATATATGTTTCATTTGTAGTAATAGTTTTCCTTATTTTAATTTGTTACTTCATCATCTTCCACAATTGCATAACAGTAAACGACCAAAACATGCATATCCAAGCCAAACCAAGGCTGCAGGTGTCGATACACGCCACCTGTTTCTACAGGGCTTCATTCGTGGTTACTCTATTGCACCAGAGAAGTGCAAGCCATTTCATATCACATGATACTGATCACCTGTGAACAAAGTCTTCAGTTAGACATGACTGTGTACATATTTGCATAATACCTCCCAAGAGGCTACTAAAGTACGCTACAAAAAAAGAATGGGCAGATGTGCCATTTTTCATCATCCTGGGCGAATCAGCTGACCCATTCAAGCAAGCTGAACTTTTGAGGAGGGGCCTCAAATTCTAAATTCATATATATATATATATATATATATATATATATATATATATAGTTTTTATTTAAGAAAAATTGGAAACTAAAAAAACAAAAATAAATAAACCCTGCATAATGCAGAAAGTTTTCCTGTTATACACTGACTATTGAAAAAATACTTTTAAGTAGATTTATCATCTTTTAGTTCTTAAAAGCCAGCAGGAGAATTGCATAAATTATTTTGTTCATCTCCTTGTGCTCAGAGCTGCTTGTTCCAAAGTTGTGTGGTTAGCTGCATTAAACATTGTTTGTTTTGTCTTTGCCACAGGAAAGTTCACATCACCAGATCTACGCTTGAGTGCCTAAATGGAGACTATGAGGTGGAGCCTGGAAATGGTCATGAAAGGAATGCCTTCCTTCAAAAACATGAAATAGAAACCTTCTTTATAGTGCCATCTCACCGACGGAAGGTATGTTGTGTTAAGGAATGCATGTCAATGAGCAAAATGACTGAAATTACACCAGTTAACATTCTTTCCTCAGTTTATACTGTTGGACATTTGAGTGGGCTAGGTTTAAAGTGCAGCCATTACCTCTGTGCCAAGATCTACAAGCTAACTACAGTGTTGGGATACAGCGTTCAGCATAACATGATGAAGCCTGAACACATTTGTTGTTTGAGCCAGTCCCACTTCCGCCTTGTAATGGATTCGGCTGAGGCTTTAAAGAGAAAGAAAAAGGAAAAACAGCCTGTGGCATCTATCATCTCAAATCTTCACAGCCCAACAAATGACCAGAAAAATATGCACATCTCCAACAGATGTGCCACAGCTGGAGAGGGAATTTCAGTCTTGTCTCTGTGTAACTCCATAATGTCTCCTCTCCTCTCCTCTCCTCTCCTCTCCTCTCCTCTCCTCTCCTCTCCCCTCTCCTCTCCTCTCCTCTCTCACAGCAGGTCTCATGTTATGCAAAATGAGGCTTGTACATAAGTTTCATGTTTCCTGCTGTGAACCTCTAAGATCCCAGTTAGTTTTTCTTTGCTATGTGAGAGACTTTGTTAATCCTCTTAATATTGCTGATGATTCAGCTTCATCAAAGACATGGCTCAAGGAAAGATATGCCCTGACTGCAGTGTTATATAGGCTGCTACTCCTGCTTAGGGTCATACCTCATACAGAGCATATAGATCTTTTTACAAATGGCACATAGAGATTTCCTCAGACGCCATAATGCACTCTTTATCACTTTTTCTGAAACAGCTTTAGGAGCAGCACAGTCCTAAAATGAATTAAATCACCTCAGGGATTGACCTACCTCATTTTAATCTTTTTTTTTTAAGTTAAATTCCTGAGCCTGATGATAATGACTGCATGCGTGTGTGCATGTGCATACTGTCTGACACCTGTATATGAGTTATAGAGTTAGAAACCCATACGTAACATTTATAATACAGTGTGGGGTTTCGTGACTTAATCCTTGTTCCCATTTTTCATGTGGTGACAGATATTCCCAGGATTGATTCTTTCGGACATAAAGCCCGCCAAAAAGATGAAGTTCAAAACTGTGTGCTACTTACTAGTGCAGCTTATGCACTGCAGGAAGATGTTCAAGGCTGAGATTCCCTTCTCCAATGTCATGAACTGCGAGGACGGTGATAAGGTATAAACTTTCAGTGTCTGTGTTGACATTTCTGTGTTTGTGCTGTGATTTAGAAAAAGACATTCTGTCATGAATTTCCAACAATATTAGGCGTTAGTTTGAATGAACTTGATATTTGATTACTTTATTAAAATCTTACTGTCCTTATTAATGTTCCAGTCCTGAAACAAAAAAGCACTTAAGGCCATCCCACAGTTTAGAAATCTTGAAATCAGGACTTAAGTTTGTATGCATTTCTTTTTTTTTTTACTCAGTAATGTGCACATTTGAATAAAGGTAATAGGACGTACAAAAGCTGCTGCATTAATATACAAGGTTCATTTCACTGAACCTTTTGCATTGCAATCCTGCTCATGTTTGATGATGCTTAAAGAATCCTCTCATCATTGTCTGGGCTTATTTTCTACATATTTCCCTCTAGCAATATCAGCCAAAATCTCATTTACACTTTTCTAACACATTACATCTAACATTCCATTTTGACAAAAAATATAACATAAAATTTATGTGTAAGGAAAGTATTAGCTTTTTTGAATAGGCAAATGTAAAAGGACTTTATAGGATGGATTATGATTCATTAGAAAACAAGGAGAGCTGAAAAAATCTGTTTCTTGCTCCTGTCACACCATTTATCTTCCATATACTGTATACTGTTAGTGAAACTAGCAATCTGGCCAGCTGTCAAAGAACATTTTGCCATTCTGCACCAGCTGCTTTAGCACTGATGTCTATATGTGTGCATGTGTGTGTGAGTTATGTATTTATCACACTGTCAAAGGACAAAAAGAGCTCAAACCTGATGTATTGAGACTTAAGCCACATTAAGAATAATAACTGCATGAGTCAATTTTTTTTTTTTACTTTACTGCTAAAATTATTAATGATATGGTCTGCAATTATGTTTAAGCTTAAAATGTCTACTTCCACTTCCAAATCAGGGGTTTTTTGTTACATCCTGATAAAGAAGACAGACCAATGATAATTTTAAGGCCACACACATAGTGAATGAAGGGACATATGCTTTCAAGGAATAATATAAGTGACATGGTTGTATAATGTTTCCTGTGCTACTAATCAGTATCATAAGAGGAAGTATCTGCAGGGCACTGTGTTGCAACCTTGGAATAACCCAAGAAAAGTGTAATGGATTAAATGATTGATTAGATGGGGACACACATAAAAGATGAAAGAAAGAGTAGAAACAGTGGATTAACAAGATAAGAGCATGTAAAAACAGGGAAGAAAACAAAGTTCAAATAGACAGATGCAGGGGGGACACAAACATGACAGAGGTAAAGTGGTGTGCATATCTGTCATGTTATGAATTCATGAACACTTTTGGCCTTCCCTACTGTGCTGAACTGAACAGTTCAGGAAACATGTCACTTGCATATGCACACACCTAAACACACACACACACACACACACAAACATCCACTCTGCCATGTTAAATATCTGGCTTTGCTCCAGTGCCCAATGTTTTCCAAAGCTGCTCACTTTGGCTGCTGCAGACAGTTAGACACAGTGGGGTGCATTTAATGATGAAGTTAAGTGTGAAGGCAATGTTCTAATCTGAAAGTATAATCAGCTGCCCAAGTTTAATGTTGACTCTTAGTCACCCTTGTTCCGAATATGAGCAAAGTGAAGTATCGGAGTGAATAATAAGAGCTGGAGCACAGCCTATTTTATGTTTGTTTGTTTCTATTCTTATAACTATTAATAACTTGAACACTTATTCTAATTCAAGTTTTGCATGAAAATTCCTTCTTCACCCCACCAGAGGAGAGCCATGCGTACGGCTCCACAGAAGCTAAGGAACCGCACCAACGCTAACCAGGCTAACTTGAACCAGAGCAGCCCCAGAACCCGGGTCAACCGTTACATCGGTCGGCTAATCGAGGCCCGTCAAACTGAGTCAGACACAGCAGACCTCAACGTCCTCACGCTCATGTATAAGTGCTCAGAACACGAGCAGAGGGTGAGGTTTTTAAGATACTGCAGACATTCAAACAACTGTACATGGACAGTGAAATGTTGATAAACTCAGTAAATCATTATTATCATCTAATGTTTTGTCACTCAGTCCTGTCTGGTTTCTGGTTTTAGTACCACCAGGTTCCTGATGAGTACTTCACCAGCGCTGTGGTCCTCTCTCTGATCCTAGCTGCCTTGTTTGGACTTGTTTATCTTCTCATCATACCACAGTATGTACAAAAAATTTTCTTTTTACATTACATTACATTTTCTCTTCTTTAGATATACTTATATCTCACTTACTAACCCCACCATTTTCCTCTCTTTTTTCCCCACTCAGGGGCACAGTGGTACTTGTCCTTCTTGTCTTCTGCATCTGTTTCCTAGTAGCTTGTATCATGTACCTGCATATCACTAGAGTACAGGTAAATACTGACGTTTAGTCTTACCCACTTTACCTAGGCTTGTTTTTTACAGTTTTTATTAATGTGTCATGTCTGTCTTCTAATTGTCCGATTCTTTAAAAAGCTTGTAAATTATTTTTTTTTTTAAATCACATTATTTGTTTTAACATTTTTGCTAACTGCACAAAAATTTTAAATTCATCACATAAAATTTTATATCTTCACTTTACTTGCCCAATAGTGCCCCAGTCTTTGTCTGCACATCACTTTTTGATTTTAAGCACCATCATGCATAGTTTACTTTCTATTAACATCACTTTTCCCATTTCAGTCTCCTTCTGAATGGACATGTATAATATTGCTTACAGTATGGATAGTATATTTTTGCCAATTGTTGTTTACACTTGCTATGATCCATGGTTTTTGTTCTTTTTTGTCCATCAGTGTTTTCCAGGGTGCCTGACTATTCAGATACGCACTGCTCTCTGTATTCTCATAGTGCTCTTAATCTATGCTGTGGCCCAGGCCTGTGTGGTAAGTAAGAAAAATCACAGCAAAAATCCAGCACAAAGAACCCGCCTCATTTACCAACCAGAAAAAAATGTCACCATGCTTTAGCTGAATTTTAGCTAGACCTGCTCTTTTTTTAAATTTGTGATTGACATACTAAATGCAAACTAGTTCTAACAGTAGTTGGACATTCACATATAAGATGTGTTTATCCCTTTGTTGCACCACCTCTTGTTTTAACAAGTGTTTACTCAGTAACACTTGTAGCTTTAAAAGTCAAATGTTTCCACATTGTTGCTCAGTTATGAATTTTAGTTACATTTATTTTGTTCTCTTCTGTTTCATAACGTTCCAAATGTTTTCAGAGGGTTAGTCTTAGTTGCAACATCTCACAGCTTAGATTGTTATCCGGCAAAAAATAAGTATCATGATTGGCTATAAATTGAAAGGTTGATTATTTCAAAAGATTTGAGAGGGTCCACCACTCACTGCAAGACTGTGAGGGTATTTACTATGAATTTGTGTATTTTATCATCTGTGGGACAGAATATCATTAAAAGATTCAGATAATCCAGAAAAATCTCTGAACACAGGGGACAAAGCAGAAAACCAATATTAAATGGTGATCTTTGGCCCTCGAGCAGTACTGCATTAAAAATAGATATAATATTATGGTGGTAATCACTGCATGATCTCAGAAACATACTATCATGCAAAGAAACATTGTCTATTAATATTTAAATAATTTAAAATTCATAAATTTATTAATGCATTTATTTATTAAATTTATTAAGGATTTAGGATTTGCCAATCACAGTTTTGCAGACTTTCTGGAAATGGGGTTGCATTAAAATTGCTTGTATTATGAGCTGCATGTTGCTATTCTACTGATGTTTCTTGTAAAAATTGTAGAAAGTGAAGACTGTGAATGTAGGTCAGCATACTATTTCCTTCAAATATCCTGCAATATTTATGCATTTGCATCTTCCTGTTTGTCTTTGACAGGTGGGCTGTATGCCCTGGTTGTGGGGTAGTGCCAACACAAACAGTTCCATTGTCATTATTGATTTGGACAGCGGAGCCAACCACACCATGGCAGAGCTGCCCTGTGACGGTGCCCGATACGCTTTTCTATCCTGTGTGGTGGGCACTCTCACTCTGGCACTTTTCCTGCGCATCTCATGGCTGCCAAAGATGGCGCTGATGCTTCTTCTGGGGGTGCTCTATGTCACTGTGTTTGAGCTCAGTGGCTTTCGCAAGACTACAGGGTAAGGTCCACAGCACGACATAATTTACAAACACCCGACACACACATACAGGCACCTTAAATTTTTGTTGTTTCCTGAAGATACATGTCAACAGTATGCCTATTATATTAGATCTTAAAGTAACTGATCCTGTTATGATTCAATATTCATTGTCACTGCATTGGAGCTTCAGAGGGAATGATTGGCTTTGAATGTTTAGTGATAGTTTTGTGTTTGTTTGATCCAGAAGAGTTGGAGTAACATTTACAGTACATGTGCTGAGATGTAAGAATATGGAGGAGTCAGTGCTTGTCTTCACCCCATACTCTTTCATTTTTCCGCCCTTTGAAGCAGCACACATGCTTATTAGCTCCAAATCAGAAGCACGAAAGGACAACGTGGGCTGGATGATGGAACGGTGTTAGCTCAGTACTGAGGGGCCCTGGCCAATTTTATTGAAGTTGAGATCATATATCTGCAAGTGAAAATGTATTATTCTGAATTTGTGAAAGATATTAAGATAAAGATTTATTTGGAAAAACTCCTTTTGTTTAGATACACTTGTGAATCAATGAGTAATAAAGAATTCTATGATCCAAAAATACTTTTTCAACACATTTAAAACTAAGTTTTTTTTTAGCTGTTTTGTTTGGATGTTGTTCTTCAGAAGAGAATGAGCACAAACTGACCTTGTTTTCATATTTTTCACAAGTAAAACTTTACTCATGATCTCTCTCAACACTGTGTGGGGTCCAGTCAACCCTCCTGTGTAGTTTTCTGTGTGGTCTGGTCCGTTGCTGACTTATGTGTTGGTCTCATCCACAGTGGGGGGTCTTTCCACATCCGGGGCTATGAGCCCATCCTGTCTCTGCTGCTTTTTGTCAGTGCCCTGGCCCTCCACTCCAGGCAACTTGACCTCAAACTGCGCTTGGACTTCCTTTGGGCTGTGCAGGTCAGGAAGTGTACTGATGGGTGTGTGTGTTTGTGTCTGTGTAAGACTGCAGATTCTTAGAGGCTTAAATCTTACAATATTAACATGAACTTTAACAAAAGCACAGACATGCTGCCATTTCAGATGTGTTATACTGGGTTATGTGGGGAGGATGTATTATTATTGGCTGCCAGAAGTCTGTTCTTTGGCAAAAACAAGGGTAAGAAGCTTGGTTTAGCCCTGTTTCACTTGGAACTAAGTGTGTCACATAGATAGAAGTACTGAAGCTAAATTTCTAGGCATTAAACATTTTAACTAGAAGCATTAGTCGTAGAAGACACTCCAAACTATTCGTCCAAATATGAAGTTTACTGTAATCCATGGTAAAAGGCTGAGAAGGCTTTTTACTGACCCCATGTGGTGAAAATGTAAAACAATCTCTGGCTCTTAAAAACTGTTTCTGAATATTTTGTGGCCTTCAGGCGGAGGAGGAAAGGGATGGAATGGAGAAAGTAAAGCTGGACAACAGGAGGATTCTCTTCAATCTTCTGCCTGCACACGTGGCTCAGCACTTCTTAATGTCAAACCCCAGAAACATGGTGAGCCACGCTAATAAACAGGCAGACAGGCAGACAGACAAGCAGGTAGATAAAAGGGCAGAAAATATAACAAAATGAGGAGAGGTCAAAGGACATCTTTATACTGTGTTCTGTCTTTTCCCTCAGGATCTGTACTATCAGTCCTATGCACAAGTTGGTGTCCTGTTTGCTTCGATTCCAAACTTTAATGATTTCTACATCGAGCTGGATGGCAACAACATGGGAGTGGAGTGCCTGAGACTGCTAAATGAGATCATTGCTGACTTTGATGAGGTGTGATTGTCATCCTCACATTTTATTTTACTTTAGGTAGTTTGATTTATAATACTGAATGCATGAACTTAATCTGTGTCTTGCAGCTCATGGATAAGGAGTGCTACAAAGACATTGAGAAAATCAAAACTATTGGCAGCACATACATGGCAGCTGTGGGACTCGTCCCCACCATTGGCACCAAGGTTAGCTATCCCTTGCTGTTTGGCAGAGTTTTTTCAGTTGTGTGTATTTATGAGGCACATCACTGGTGGATGTGATGAATAGTTTCTTGTGTAGACACTAACCTGCTGTTTTACGTCTCGTCTTCAGGCCAAAAAATCCATTTATGACCATCTGAGCACAATAGCAGACTACGCCATTGAAATGTTTGATGTATTAGATGAAATCAACTACCAGTCATATAATGAGTTTGTCCTAAGAGTGGGTGAGTCTAACCCACTGGTTTTAATGGAAAGCTAACTGAAATGTGTCAAAAACAGTTTATAAAAAAAATGTTTTGCCTTAATGTTTTTGTGTATTTCCACAGGTATCAATGTGGGTCCTGTGGTTGCAGGGGTGATTGGAGCACGGAGACCTCAGTACGACATCTGGGGTAACACAGTCAACGTGGCCAGTCGAATGGATAGCACTGGAGTGCCCGGAAAAATTCAGGTGTGTTACAGATAGCATTTGGCTAACTATGTAAGCTCTGTTCTTTGAAAACTTAGTGAGGTATCTCAATTTGAAAAGTGCCCCTGGTGTGACCAATCACAGAGGTTTCATTCATATGACTCCCTAATAGCCTCCACCACCATGTGGGATGGTTGTTAACTGGATAAAGGCTTAACAAAGGGATAAAGGGAGCCCAGAACAGAAAGAACTGGTTACCTTTCCTAAACTCCCAAGTCTTGTCTAAATAAATGCATAAGCCTTGGACATGATAGCAAAATTTAAACTGTTTATCTGCACATTGCTGTGGCTCAGACTTGCCAGTTACACCATCCATAAATGCCCTGCTTGGCCAGTATGGTGCTATGAAAAGCATAGACCGTTGTTGTTCCCTCACTCTGCTTGGCACCAGTGCTACCAGGCTGAATGAGAGGATGCATATTGCAGTGCACATGGCCACAAATGTACCAGCACATCCATCGCTAAAACATTATGTTGTAAATAGTTTAGCAGATCATCTAGAATTAGGATACTTAAGGAGCTCCAATGATCTTCGTGGAGAAGAAAGTGCAAATTTCAGGCATGGAGCAGCAGGCACTTTAAGAAGGGGGTCCCCATGTGATTGGTCTGTTTTTGACAGACTTTGTGGTAGTAGAGTTTCTGTGTTTGGTCACTCCAGAGAGAGCTCACCATAGTGAGAAACCAAGCAAGGCTTGATAGACAACCCAAATATATTACAAGAATGGCTGTGTTTACAGTTGGGGCTTGATTAAATTAACATATTTACATTTAGATGTGTATGAAGTACTTCTTTATATCTGTATGTCCCTTAATCTATTATGCAGGTGACTGAGGAGGTTTATCGGTTACTGAATACCAACTATGACTTGGTCTGCCGTGGCAAGGTCAGTGTCAAAGGTAAAGGTGAGATGCTGACTTACTTCCTGGAAGGGAAGGTGCAGGGCGTTGGCACTGCAACCACCTCATCTGTAATGCGTTCTGCCAGCCTGGCACGCCGTATCCACTCTTGTGGAAAGACAAGCGTTCCGACCAATCTGGGCAGCGTCTCCTCTGCTGCCAGCCTGACTGCTCATGCAAGCATGGGTAGCAACCTTCAGATGAACGCTGCCAACAGCAGCCACAGCCAAGCAACATGCCTGCCCTCACCCTTCGTGCCTGCGGTGGGTGAAGAGGAAGAGGAGGAGGATGTGGAGGTGACCGCAATTCAAATTGAAGCTGTGGCAGCTGTTGCAGAGGTAGCAGTGTAGAAAGAAAGACAAGACTATTTGAAAAAAAAAGCGAAAAAGCCATGGTTGGAAGCCTGGGAAAGTCAGTGCTGTCCAGGCATTCCTTCTAAATCCTGAGCTAGAGGCACAACCCAGGATGTGCTCATTCAGGATATGAACTTCCTCCGACATGAAATGACAATGTGGACAATCAGATTTGCTTTTAGAGATTTTGAACTGTGTACCACTCTTCAGATGAAGAAGTGGAGAGAAGAAAAAGGCACTCAGAATCTCAAAGATTTTTATTTTAACATCTCTATAACAGATGAGTAGATTTGCTCTGTTTTTGGGTTTCATCAGATCCAGGTATAATATGCGTCTATGTTTTTTATGAACTGCGTATTCCATGTACAAGGAATATATACACTGATACCCAGAAAAAAGACTGATAATGCTATTGCTTTTGCACTGTCTTTCTGATTATGCCAAGGATATATTGCATTATTTACAGTGTAAAATGATGTTGTTTCTTTTTGGTGTATGTCAGCATGCATGTGTGTACTTGTGAGAGTGTGCGTGTGCATGTATGGTCAGTTCTGAATTGTAATGAAACAGCACAAAATCTTTTTTATACCCAGTGCTCACTGGATGAATAAAGCTTTTTATTTATAGATAATATAGTGCATGACTTTTTAAGAGTTAACAGCCATAGTAATGATACTGTTGTTGAAAGAAAACCAAAGTACTGAGATTTCCATAGATCTTGAGTTTTACTACTTGTATTGCCTCACCTGACAAGGGGGAAGACGTTGCAACATATTGTCATCATCATCATTAGACCTTAAGACTGTCTTTTTGAACCTTGACAAGACTAAAGATATCCTGATATCCTGATGTTCTGTTACTATCCTGATTCACAATGGCTTAATGTGCAATGAATACATACAGAGAGTGGCTGCTTTGATGGTGAAAATGCAATAAAGGTCAATGACAGCAGACAAAAGTAGAGCAATTATACTAAGTTGGATGTGTGCTACTATGGAATCTAGTTTATGCCAAAAGCAGACCAGCCACAAAAGAACGCCACAGAGGACCAATACATTTCTACATTTGGTGCAGCCATGTGCACCGACTGTTGAGTTTAAGGATGACATTCACCCAAAATGAAGATAGCACAGACATAATAATAAGCACACCACTTCCACAAATGCATGACCTTTAAGTGTAAAATGTTCAATGTAAAAAACAGTTTTCTTGAGTCTGCAGAAACTTTGGTGCAGTGTCTGGCTGCTGGTGTCTTTCAGGCATATACATTTCTCTACTACTGCTTTTCATTATATTAAAGCTGCTGTTTAAGTTTTTTAGTAAAAAAAAAAAAAAAAAATGGGGAAAAAAACAAGAAAAAAAAGGTTGAGCATATTTCTCAGATACCGTGTCAGAAATATTCGGCACCTCGGATATTTTAATAGCCTGTATATTTACAAGTGCATAGACATTTCACTTGGTCTGCAAAACTGTAAATATGTCATGTTTCAAGTTTCTGCCTTACTCTATAAGCTTACAGTGACTGCAACTTGCCTTTTTAGATTTATTCACTTTCATATGCAGATCATACTTTTTTTGTAAATAGTCAAAAGCTGTAAACTATGTTGTATCTTGTACAGTGTAAAGTTGGGTTAATGAATATTTTGTAATAAAGACAATATTGGTGTATAATATCACATGTGCCTTTTAATGTCAACAAATAAGACTTTTTTTTTTTTTTTTTTTGCTTACTGGCTTAATAAAACTAGTTTAACTGTCATGAGGGGGAATGATGACCTATTTTCAGTGTCACCACCCTGATCCACAATGTTTATACATGACCCCATTTATCCTCATTAGTTCTTCTCCATATTTTTTGTTTTCTATTTTTCAAACCGTAGTTAATAGCTCTTAAAATAACTGCTATCACTTTACATAGTTAAATACATGAAATAACCATTTTCCTATGTCAGTCAGCATGACTCCGCAGCCCACGGCCTGATGAATGTCACTATGTCCCAAATACTAAGCAGGGGCCAAAACTGTTTTCCCAGCACTGAGGTAGACTTTGTCCAGAGTCCACGCAGTGCAACAGTTAAGTCAACAAACACCTGTCTTGTGCAACATTTCTTTCCAAATAGACCAGAACTGGAACTTTTATTGCTTTGCAATAAAGTACAGCAAATTCTTGTCAGTTATTAATGACTTCCAACCCACTGTAAAGTTTATGTGTCTTGTCAAAGTTCTTACTTGACAGAGACAAACAAAAACGTGCAGCTGTTCTCACTGTGTTTGGGAAATTTCCTGACTTCAAACTAAAGCTGACATCAAGCAGTGAAGGGAAACTAAAGTAAATGAGGGTGAACAAATATCACTCTCCCTGACATCACAGAGGCTAAAAGGGTCAAGATGGGTGAATTAGGTCATTGCATTCACAAGTATTTATATTTATATCAGCATAGACTTCAGCAGCCGACTAAATAAAATAATGATACTCCATGAACCAGATCAGTGGTACATCATTTCCAGTGATGTTATCTGACAAGATGTGACTAGGTATTTTATTAGGTTTTTAGCTTCTGGTTTTAGTTGCATTGAACTTGTTTATTTCCTGAGCAACATTATTATTATTCACCTAATAGTGCAAACACAGATTTGTATTCTCAGTTTATTGCTGCTTTTGTTTGCACTAACCCACTACAGTTTGAAATGATTAACAGTAAACAGAAATTATGTTAACTCTAGTTGAAAACTAACTGGGAAATCTCCCTGTTCTGTATCTAACTGTAATCAGACAAAACGTGTGACTCCTGTGCATAATCATGGAAGGATCATGAGAAAAAATAAAAGCTTTTATGCATCTTCACCACAAATTCAACATCAGAAATGTGGAAATTAACATTTTTATAACCTGAAGGACCAGTCCTGACACTTCTGATTAGCCTATATAATCATGAATTGGCCTTTGTTGCACTGGAGGAAAGAATGGATTTAGTTAAATACCACCAAGTTTTAAAGGCAAACATTAAATTGTCTTAAAGATAGCTGAAGATAAGAGAATTTTGCAACAGAATAAAGATTCGAACCACAGTTCAAAACATGAACCTCTTAAACTTTGCATATCACTGTGGATTTTTTTTTTCTTCTTCTTCTTTTTGCCTCTAGAATGTGTACTTAATACCTTCTTAATTTTCTTTGCTTTTCTTGTGGTAATATGTCAAACTGTCACTGCTGTGAATGAGGTTTTCGTTAAGTGTTCACACCTGATTGGAATAATCAATTAACACTTTGCAACTCTCACATTAGATATTCCAGGATCATATCAGGAAACCTATGTCTTCCAGCTAAATGGATTTTCAGCAGCAAAATGTAAGTCTGGCATATATAAGGAGGCAAAAAAATAATAAATAAAATAAAAAAATAAAAAAATCTAATTCGCCATGAAATGCACCATATATTCATTCTCTTCTTTTCCAATATGACATGAATGCAAATTCTGAAAAAGAGACCACCCCTGGAGCCCATCGAAGAAGAGCCAGAACAAGAGGATGAAAATGAGGGAAGAACAGGAGAAAGAAACGAGGATTTTTCTTTTCAAATGGGTGTAGAGACAGAGAAGGCCCTGGCAGAAGATGATGATGAAGATGTTCCACTGAGGGTTCTGAGACAGAGGCAGCGCTCTCGTTCTTTCAGTGAAAACAGTTTCACTCAAATTCAATCTAGCAACAAAAAAATTGAGGAACTGTCTTTGTCAGATTTGAGCACTAACACCACAGACCAAAGCAATGAAGTTACACAAATGGTAGAATTGAGAGATGAGAGGAAGCCAAGAAGCAGTTATCTGAGAGTAAGGGTGAGGATAACTCTGCATTTTTCTGTATTTCTACTTAACATCTGATAGCACACAACTGTGATCAAAAAGACATGATCTGTTTTCTTAGGGCTCCAGAATTAATTGGCGTAAACAGACACCAAATGAACCAGCAGTGAAAAGGAGGAAGAAAAGCAACAAGAGAGTGTCTGTGGTGGTTGGTGTTTATTTTTATACATAGATGTTTTTATTTACTTCAAAACAGAAGGGTGGGGGGATGTAATATTTTCCTTTGCTAAATCTCATTCAAATTTCCAGGAGCCCTTTCCTCAGTGGCTAGTCAACCTGATGATCAACATTGAAGAGGCAACAGCTCATCAACTGGTGGTTGAGTAACATTAATCACTGAAGGCTTTACAAAGTGAATGTACAACATGTGGGGGGCACTATTAAGGGAGGGTATTTTTGTATGTTTCTCTCCACTAACCTTCTGAACACTACTGTGGTTCACACTTCACCGACAGCAGATGTGGATTAGTTTTGCTCGTTTCAACGAACCTACTTAACCTTTTTCCAAGTTGAAGATTTTTGATTTTTCCCTTTATCTATATTACAATTGACAAATTTTTTTTTTTTAATTAGTTTGCAAATTTTGATTAAATAAGTGAATGTTGGACCACTTTTAATTGTTATAGCCCTTTGACGAGGAACTTTCATTTTTCATTCTTCATCATTGCATGCATAAAGGGTAAAATTTAGGTGGTTAATAATACAACATATGTTAGCTTTACAACTGTCTGACAATCCACAACTATGTTGTAAACAAATATAGGAAACCGCTCTCCTCTTTTAGGACATGAAGACAGCTACAAGAGCAAAGTGTGTAATCTTATGTTCACAGAAGAGCACAGGATAACAGCCAGCTAGAGGCTCCCTTTTTCAGCAAATGTCAGTGTTTGGAGTTTACCTAAAAATGCAGAGCAATTTATTGAATTGCAGTGCTGAAAAAAGAAATCCACTGCTCTCCAAAGAGAACATTGCTGCCTTCCTTCTGTTAATCACTTGGAAGGCAACACAGAAAGTTGTGGGAAGTTATTGGTAAACTGATAAGATCAAATGTGCTTGGAGAGGGTAAAAAAACTGCATTCCAACAGGAAAACTCAACATAATGTGTGAAACATAATGGTGTTAATGTTGTGTTTTGTTCCATCTTATAACAACTTTTTTGGACTGTCAAAAGTCATGACCTTAATCCAATAAAAATGTGGAAAGTAGTGGAAGTAAGCAGTTTGTGTTAGGAAACATCCCCGATCGGAAGCTAAAAAAAAGGCTTTTAAACTGATGTGAAGGTCTGATCAGCATTTAGTGCACTGCAAATGGGAATAATATGAGAGATTTACAGGGTTACACATGCTTTCCAATCACATTTATGCAATATTAGATTAATAAATTATCAAGTTGGTTTTGTTCGTCATTGGCATCTTGTTGTTCTGGATATCAGCATGTGTTTTTAAAAGCAAAGATTTTCCATATGAAAAAACCTGGGGTCACCTAGAGTACACGGGATGAGATCAGTAGTGTTGGATTGTATATCACAAATCTGGCATTTGTCATAGTTATGACAAATACTACACCAAGGAAACAACCAATTACTGCTGCCTTCTTTAGACAAACATGTTGTGATTCTAGCAGATGAATCCATAATGCTAGGGTTATGCAACACTAGAGGGAACCAATCCTGTTTTTCTGTCTGCCTGATAAGAGGGACAAATAAGATTTTAGTGTCAAAACAGCTTCAGAGCACAATTTGTCAGCAGTACTTTAAAAGATAAATGTTTAACAACAGCCAGAGTGGAGCTGTCCCACTGACCAGTCATTATCTCATCCTATAACTCCATATTCTTATTGTAGATGTTATTCATCTTTGACTACTATGTAGAGGCCTTGTCAAACAGTAACAATCAAGTAACTGTCATAACATCAAATTTAGAGATGAAAATCTGTTATTTTCTTTCATCTGAAAACAAGGTTGTTTTGATGCAC
Organism: Melanotaenia boesemani; assembly: GCF_017639745.1. Taxonomy (NCBI): domain Eukaryota; kingdom Metazoa; phylum Chordata; class Actinopteri; order Atheriniformes; family Melanotaeniidae; genus Melanotaenia; species Melanotaenia boesemani. The sequence goes on along the minus strand of NC_055689.1, from coordinate 19,408,890 downwards.
AACCGCTTTATGTTCTAATGTCAATATTGACAGTGGACCTTGTGATCCCACATCTACGCACGTCAAGCGGGGTCACTTAGAGTTTACATTAGCTTTGTCAAAAATATTTTATATCTGTGGTCAACGTGTCAAACATTAACCCCCCTGGAGGCCAGATCCCCTTACAAATACTCCTGGTTCGCAGAAATCTCTTTAGAAGAAAACCTACAGTCATATAGAGCAGTTTTAAGAGACGACTCCAAAAAGGCAAATAATTTTATCAGAAGAATGGAGGTACTTGGATTGTATCAGAAGTTTATGTTTGTAGCGGTTGTGGGTCTGGCTGTCTTGGCTGTGGTGAGGTCGTCCCCGGTGGTGGGGCCCGAGCCCATCCGCTGTGCCACATGTACGCAACAGAAGATGAACGACTGTCCTGCAATCCCAACTGACTGTAAGCAGGTGCTGAGAGAGCCTGGCTGTGGCTGTTGTATGGCCTGTGCTCTGGAGAAAGGGGCTTCCTGTGGGGTTCACACTGCCCACTGTGGAGAGGGTCTCCGCTGCATTCCAAGGCCCGGTGAGGCCAGACCACTCCATGCTCTGACGAGGGGACAGGGAGTCTGCATTGAAGATGAGGGCCAAGGTAGACTCATTTGTTCTTTTTTTCATACGTGTCAATTGTTTTTTGCTACTTGTAAGGCTTTAAATTGTTATTATGGCTCATGTTCAAGTGTAACATCAGATGTATTTAAAAAAAATCCCTGCAGAAGAAGCTGATGGAGTCCATGATCATGGATCCCTGCACTACCTGTTGGGTCTGAACTTTCCGTTTGACCTCCAAGATACTGCTGAGGGCCAAGAGAGTATCAAAGCCAAGGTCAATGCCATCCGCAGCAAACTCGTACAGCAGGTGAGAAAAAAGCATAAGTTTGATCCAGAAAATTTAGGAAAGAATAATTTATCATTCTTTTAATAAAAAAGAAGAGATGGTTTTGTGGATAAATACCTGAATATATTATGTGATTTTGTTGTAGCTGTGTATTTGTACCCTAACTCTGTGGTTTTGCACAGGGTCCCTGTCACATTGAACTGCACGCAGCTCTGGATATGATAGCCAGCTCTCAGCAGAAACTAGGAGATAAATTCACAACTTTCTACCTCCCCAACTGCGACAAGTACGGCTTCTACAAGGCAAAACAGGTGAGAATTTCAAAGATGTCCAACAACTAAAACTCATCCCAACTTAAGGAAGAGGTTTTTATTAAGCTAGTGGGTGATTTGTCTGAGAGATGCCTTTACTGTTTCAGTGTGAGTCATCTCTGGTTGGACCTCCTGCTCGCTGCTGGTGTGTTTCTTCTTGGAATGGCAAGAAGCTCCCAGGAGCGAGTGACCTTACTGGTGATGCAGAGTGCCATCAAGAAGTCACTCCCTGAAGGATGAACGCACTCATAAACCCACAAAGTAACTTAACTTGAGAAAAATGGACTGATTATGTAAAATCTTACAAGTGAAAATGTCCTATATTATTTACATGATGTATAACAGACTTATTTATTCTCTACTTGTACAGTTTTCCTCACATTATCCATTTGTCATTTTTAGATTATATATATATATATATATATATATATATATGTGTGTATATAATTGCCTAGTTTTTTTCAGTTGTAAATAAGGCAACACTGTATACATGTGTATTTTTGGCTAAATAACTCCACTGCTCAAAACCACAGATCTGCAACTCTGCCAAACCCATTCAGAGTATTTAGGATTTTTAAATATATATATATATATATATATATATATATATATATATATATATATATATATATATATATATATATATATATATAATATATATATATATATATATATACATACATAGATACATATATGTATATATATATATATCTATATATATATATATATATATATATATATATATATATATATATATATATTTCATTCAAAACCACAGCTGTGCATGGTTTGAAACAACACAACCATTCATTCATTCAACCTGTTGACATTGTCTGAATGTATCTCCATTTCCTCAATGGGCTTTGGGGGAAATACTTAAAATGCCACAAGTATGTGCATGGTGGCTGAGCACAAACATATCAGGGCTTATCCGAGCTGCTGTGAGGTTTGGGATGGATTGGTCAGCATCTGTCTACCTCTGCAGGTCCACTGGTTGAGCAGAGGTCTCTTCCTTCTTTCTCACATTGTACGAATTTAAAAAAAAATAGTCTTGCATTTATTCTTGTATTTATTAATTTATGCATGTGTTTGCTGATGAAGTCCTGTGCACTGATATTTTCAGTGAATGTTGTTTGCAAGGAGGTGATGTACATAATTAAATTATCTGGATGTGCATTATTAAAATGTTTTCTCATCATAATTGACTCATACTTTAATGTGTAATTTGTTAATCTGACAGAAAGAACATAAAAACACTTGGATGCATATACATATATATATTTTTACTGCCTTTATTAAGTAAAAAATAGACCTCTGAGGGTTGCATTGTATATACAAAAATATTTACTTAAGTTGAGACAAGTGCGAAACACTATCATTGGCTACATGGAAATCAAAGATTATGGCAGAGGCCTTTATCTCAAGTATTCAGCTTATGCAAAGTCACGAAACAGTAACAGTCACATTACAGAGTAAAAGAAATGTCCCTCTCTCTGTGGCTTGAAATCCAGCATTGAAAAAACTCAAAATGCATGGTAGTGTTTGAACTCCACAGTCACATCCAACACCCTGTGGAGCAGGAAGCAACTGGAAACAATGCAACTCATAGGAATTCATAGTAAGGCACTGCATGTTACACTGAAGGGCATTTCATACAGGCATATATTTCATGGTCACAGTGACCACACAGTCTTCATAACAAATCACAAAGCATACAATTAATGATTACATATCACAAGCACGTACACGTATGCAATGCCAATTATTTGTGAGTAAATGAAGGGCACACTGATCACTGTGATGTGTCTCTGTTTTATAATCAGTTTAAGACCTCTGCAATTAATTCTTTAAGTTATCCAGGCAGAGTCAGGAATGAAACAGCTTATGAGGAATCCATCCATCGCATAAAAGTCCAGGTTCTTCCTTCTGTTACACTTACTCTGTTCCCTTGCTCTGCTTCAGAAATAAAAGGTCCCACAGGCGACAGATTGAAATAGCAAACATCCATATATCGGTCGAGCCATCTTTTGACCTCTCTTCCAATATCCTCAGTGTCTCCATTTGTTTACAATTCTTCTTGTTCATTCCCAACCTCCCTCCCTCCCATCCTGCTTTGCTCCTATTGGCTCTCAGAGTTGTAGTACAGGGCGTCTCCTCGTTCCTTCCCATCAAACCCTGTCAAAGGCTGCCCATATTTGTCCACACACCAACAGAAGCCTCGCTTTCTGCCTTTGGATGGACGGCACTGAAAGTGAAAGGAGAGAAAAAAAGCTGAGAGTCAGACTGATGCCAAAGGTGGTGCGGCCAAATTTGAAAAGAAAAAAAAAGAAAAAAATTCAGTTGAATGAGCAGCATTTTGAGTAACAAGCCACTTTAGTCAATGAAGTAGAACAGCATAGTTAAGAGGCATTAATGGTCATTTTGTGCTGAGTCGACACAGCCTTGGCGATCCAACGCGCTGTGGTATTTTGAGCTGCTTTTATGGTCTACCTTCTGTTATACACACATATAGAGACATTTAAGGTAAACAGAAACCTGGTAAAATATTTGCTTAGTGCCATTTGTGAACAACTGTGAACCAAGATCTATTTTCAGAAGCTTGTGGCCAGTACGAATCATCTGTTGCTGATTATACCCCACAGCTCCAAATTATGGGTACTACAAATGACTTATAGAGCCTGTGGAGCTACCCAAGGGCTGTTATTTTACTGCCAATTTTACTAAAGGTCAACCTCCACTCCAGTAAAACATGCAGCCATTCATTTCAAGGGCTAAGGCAACGTTACCGCTTCTCCACAGAGAAGCTGGTGCTGATCAGGAGGGAAGACATCCTTATTTAGCTCAATATAGAAAAAGAGTTTATTTATCAGTTTTAAAGACACATCCATTATCACTATGATCCAAGCATGATGATTGCATTCTTAAAGCTGCACGGCTACTCAAAACCACTACAGGTTATTAGAAACTATTAAGTTATCAAAATCTTGAGTATAATTTATTATAAAAAGTCCATCTTTCTCAAGCATGACATCTTTCCTGGGGACATTTTTTTTTCCCCTAAGAGGCTGTTACTCTTATTAAGAACTGTAATGAGAGCTTTTTTATTTAAACTCGTGCAAGTGTCCAAATCAAACTGAAATGTCTGCCACTCCTTCAGTGCCTGGGGTAAGAGCGGTACACTAGGCCCATTCTACATAAACAAAGACAATGAGTCTGCCGCTGTGAGACTGCTTATGAGATGATTGCAGGTCAAGGAGAACACTTCCATTAAGCAGGAGGGAGTGCTATGCAAGGAGAAAAGCTGTCTTGGTGATGCAGTGGCACAGGAGCCCTAAGTGTCTCCATATGAATTCATCAGAACCACTCATTTATTACAACCCAATCGTGGGTGAACCATGTGAGCATGGGGATGGCTGCAACTCTATTTCTGTGTCTGCCTCTCAAAAGTCCAGCAATTATGGGGTGAGCACATGAGGTGCCAGTGGCCACCTTGACGTCTGTCTCCCTGGGAGGGTTCCCGTTAAGACAGCCGTCGTCCCAGCTGTCAACCCCATTGGGGTTTGGTCCCTGTGGTTCCTGTTTCCAGAGCCAGTGGCTAGGGTCTACCTCACTGGTGTGGTACAGTGATGACGCTCTAATAACTACCAATGAATACAAGGGGACAGCAACAAAGCTGTAATTGGGCTGCAAGAAAACTAAAGCCTGATTTACTTAACTTTACGAATCTCAATTAATGTAGCTTGTTAATTAGCAAATGTTGATATTGTTTTTGCAGCTCTTTAAAGTTGTAACAAAGTTTGGATCAAACAGATCACAGAACATAAAAACAATCACTGAATAATAATACATAGAATTTCAGCAAACATGATCAAATTTAACACTGTTTTTTTACCTGTTTTTTCTTATAGTAACCCTTCTTGTCACAGTTTGGTATGCGAAAACCTCTGGGGCTGAGGATGTTGGTGATTTTGAAGCTGCTGAGAATGCTCTCAATCTCTCTTCGACAGGGACCCTACAAATAAGTTGACACATGAGTTTATTTTAATATTTGCAACTCTGAGGCTCCAACATTAAGAAATATACATAAAATTCATGTGATTATCACCAGCAGTTTTATTTCATGTAATTTAGACATTAATGGTCTTGTGAAAAAACAAGCTGACTCGTGTAGCATCACAGTATGCCCTGCTCTAATACCTGAATAATGGAGTTGGTAATATGAAAGAAACTGCAGATGTGAAATTAATTCCTCTGACTTGCGGAGGCTTAACAGTATGAAAAAGCTGCTTAGAACTCTTACATGTAAAACAAAGGAAGGGGATAAAGTGTATTCAAACAGCTTAACGATTGAGCCCAAAGGCTTGTCCTCAAGTCCAAGTACTCCAGTCACTAGCAGCCAGTCAAAGCCCATTACTAGAGTATGCTCACTTCTCCAGCCAAAGAAATATGAAAATAGCAACAGAGCTTCCCAACAGGCACTTGCATTGGCCAATCCATCATTCGCTGGCTCTCAGTACACCCGGCACGGGGACGCCTTGTGGCTAAACAACTGCCTGACCCCGGTCAGCCGCAATGCCACAGTACAAGCTTACTGCCATGCCACTCTACTACTCCAGATCCCTGCCAACCATCAGCACCGCAACTCAAAGCATTTCATCACCCGCAGGGGTAGAAAAACACCAAAACATAGAGGAAGAGGAGAAAAACATTCCTCTGGTGTGCTCTGAAGACAGAAAAATAAAAATGTATGTGGTACTTACATTTTCAGGCTCCTGTTTGGTTTCTAGAGAAAAGTTTTGTTGGTCTGTGGTGAGTGGTCCTGGAAGATCCTCCTTTTGTAAGCTCAGGAGTTTCTTCAGTTGTTCTCGTATGAACATATCTGACTTTTCAGAGTAGAAGAAGGTGTGAAGTGGTCCAGTAGGTCTGTGGGTGCCACAAATCGTTTGAAGACCTAAACTGGTGGAATCCTGCTCCTTGTCCTGAGTCTCTGTATTATCTGCTAAAGTTTAAACACAGCATGTTTATTCACAAAAACTATACACAAGGTATTCATGATTTTTTTCTTTTAAAGGAAGAAATTGCATAAATATATCTTCAGCAAGCTATAGCTCAGTGTGAGGGTTATGAATATTCAGTTCTTCTTTTAGTAGCTTTACTTTATAATACACTAGGATTCAAAACCCCTCTATAATGTAAAACCAAGTTTCAGAATGACAACAATTTCAGGAAGGCTGTCTTGATTTGCCACCCTACTGCACAAAAGGAAACACCTTAGTGACACAAGCACTTCTTTTATCCACAACCAAAGGTTTCATTAATACTGTCTCAACGTACACCTCCATCCTATGGCTGAGAATTTGAGGAGTTAAAATCAAGAGGAAATATTGTTTTTCGCATTCACTTCTCATATGGGTCATGAAAAAAAGCATTTCTGGTCAAGGTAAATGTCTACATGAGTGGGCAACATTTCCCCCAAACTGACATCAAAGCGTCTCTAACTCGTCTGCTTTTCAATAATCTTTAGTTTTATGCACTACATTAACCTGTACAGGATGCATAGATTTAAAGTGCAGGGAGAAAAATTACCTGGCAATTCGTTAACTGGACGTGTTGGTCTGACCGTTGGTTTCCTGTTAGTGGTGTTTGCACAAATCCCGCGTCCCTCCAGCAGAGCCTGCAGAGGTTTGGTTTCACCCGGCTGATGCTGACAGGTCAGTCCGGAGCCACATCGCCCGGTGTACACGCCGCACGGCTGTCCGAAGCTCAACGCGCAGGTCATACAGCAACCGCAGCCTGGTTCGCGGACTTTTTCAGCGCAGTCCTTAGGCAAAGGTTTGCACAAGAGCCGCGCTCCAACATCACATGGCTCGCATTTGATAACCGGTCCAGTCGCACTTGACCTCCGAGTGAATGATGCCAAGACAAAAGTCATGCAAAGTGCTCTAAAATAGGAATCCATAGTATGGTACGAGACTATTTGAAAGGAGGAGGCGTACCGTCCACCGGTCAGCTTCTCTCATTCACATAAAGCCAACGGACAAAACATCTCAATATATAGACCCCAATGACTGTAGTCACACCCCCGCATGGCTTGTGGTGCACAACTGAATTCCCTCGACTGTTATTCTTATAAAAATATAAAAGTAATTTTCTTGAACCTTTTCCTATTTTTCCCGAAACACTTGCGGTGCGTCTCTCGAGGATCTATAACAAATAAAATGAATTATCTAGTACGTCTCCCTTTTCATATAAGCTGAGAGTTGGTGGTTTGGTCAACAAAAAAAAAGGAATAAAAAAAAGCAGGATTCCCCATCTGTGAGAGCATTTACCAATTGCAAACGCAAGAAAAAAATAAAACGGGAAATATACAAAAGTTCGATGTGCCATGTCTCAGTTTAAAGTGCACACACAGTGGTCCATGCTTCTGCTATGCGCCTCTTTATTCATAGAGGGCGCCAATATGTGTTAAAAACACTGGCGTCAAATATTAAAACAACTTCCTCAACACAGCTCCAACTATTGGAAGGTACAGAGGCATTTTTTTTCCAATGAATGTAATTAAAGTCTTATTTAAATTTATGTTTGTGTGTCCTTTTCACGTTTAGGTAAGTCTTAATTTAGAAAAGCAGCTGATTTCATGTGCAAGCACAATCTCACACAGGTTTGTGTTTTCATATGTGTCTGCACACAAAGTTGCTGCACAAGACCATGCATTAGCATATAGGTTACACAGCAGTGGTTATGTGGGAGCATCATTACTACTGATAACCACAAGTGGATACAGAATTAAACCAACCTGCCTAATATTATTAAGCCCACCTTCTGTTGCCAAACTAAGTTTCATAAAGTTGGGAGTTGGGGAGCATGCCTATGCCATCGTGTGAAGGTTGGTATTTTCATCTAATTACAAATTATTAATAATTCCCTGTTTCCAGCTTCAGTCAGGGTGGAGTGGAATCATCTGTCAATTTGGTAGTGACTGGTTATTTTTCAGGTTTTACTTTTGAATGTTTTGAATGTCCACATTTATTAATACAGCTGCACAGTATGCTGTTTGCTGTTGTTGTTTTAGTTGTTTTTTGATAAATGGCCTTAATGTTGTGACAGATGTTGAGCAAAGAAAATGTAATAAAAATTAAAAAAAACTTGCAACATTGGCTGAATATGTGCATTTCAATGGCTTGTACCCCAGACACTGGGACAGGTAAATGATCTCAGCATTTCTTGCAAAGGATGTGATAATAATCACTGCTGTATCTTACAAAATTATACACTGAATGCCCAATCACATTCAAATCACCTGCTGCCATTGGCAATCAATGAGTTATATTTACTGATAAGTGAAGGTACTGGTACAAAGAGGACACATGCTGGTGCCATTTCTCACATTTCTTAAAAAATTGGAAAATAAATCTGAGCAGTTGAAGTCTGAAATCTGAAATTCCCCCATTAGTTTGTGGACAACCACTGAGTAATGCCAGCCTTAGACTTGGAGCACGGTGTGTCTGGAGCATATGCAGAATGTGATCATTGAAGACAATTAATTGTTTTCAGCTGATTTTGACTATTGCCAGAGGCATGCTGGGTAAAAAGTTATTAGCTCTGCCAAGGTGAAAGTTGTGTTTTCGATAGCATTGGTTTGTCTGTCTGTGGGCAACATAACTCAAAAAAAGCTATGGGTGGATTTTGATTAAATTTTCAGGAACTCTAAAAAATGGAATAAGGAACAAGTGGTTAGATTTTGAGGGTGATCTGAATGACAGCCTGAATCCAAGATTTTTTTAAAGGATTCCCCACTATGAGCATATAGGGATAGTTGTGCCATTTGAGCTCCCAACTTAAAAATAATGCCCACAATCATTGGCAAAAGAAAAAAAAAAATACAATGTGCTTCTAGTTGTGAAGGCAATTGCTGTGCTGTAGCAGTTCTGAAAACATGCAGCCTGTTATACCAGAAACTCAAATTCAGATAGTTTCAAGATGTGTCACTTCATTACCACTCAAAACGCTCCACTACAATAAACCATTAAAGTTCATAGTATCTATAATTTTCTAAAGCTGATTTAGTTCTTATGTTATCAGATACTCAGTTTTATCACAAGTCTTCCTGACATGTTTCAACGGTAGTCTTCACTCTTCATCGGAGGTGTCGATGGATGGTGTGTAATGTGTACAATGAACATCAGCTGATTTGTACACGTCACACACCATCCAGTGAAACCTCTACTGAAGATGGAATATTACCATCAAAACATGTCAGGAAGGTTTATGATAAAGTGTCTAATAACATAAGAACTAAATCAGCTCCACTACAATGTCTTACACATCTTATCTCATACTACCACCTATTGTCCTCAACAGTTGCTTCAGTGCAGTGGCTATTGTTGTGTCTCATACATAATATCCCCCTCACCCCCACAAAGATGGGTGGCATGCCAATATGATCTTCCAGACAGGTGCAGGATCAATAAATTGATCAGGAGAGCGAGCTCTGTCCTGGATTGTCCTCTGGACTCCGTAGAGGAAGTGGGGGAGAGAAGGATGTTAGCCAAACTGACATCCATCATGAGCAACACCTCTCACCCCCTACATTACACTGTGGGGTCCCTGAGCAGCTCCTTAAGCAGCAGACTGTTACACCCACGGTGTAAGAAAGAGAGGCTCCGCAGGTCCTTCATCCCAACTGCTGTCAGACTCTACAACAATCTGTAACACCTGAATCAGGCTGTCATGTTGTAGTCTGTCTACACTGTTTAAACAGTCATTTATACCGTCACCTTATACTGTTATTGTTTTTATGTTCACTGTGTTATATTTAATTCTTAAGTCTATCTATTTATTCTTTCTTTTTTCACTTTCTCTGCTTTCCTGCTGTAATAAGTGAATTTCCCCTTCCGTGGGATCAATAAAGTTTAATCTAATCTAATCTATGTTGCTAGGCCAAGTCGGTCTTTGACTTGAGGTGGTCTGAACTAAAACAAGAGGAGTTTCTGGGGCCAATGCGACAGACAAACTGACTCAGTCTGTTGTAATTTATGACCAGGCAGGTCTAAGAATCACACTGTAAATCATTTTTTTCAGTTAAACTCAATAATGAAGATCCGGTCTGGGAAACACTTCCCATTTATTTCTCTGCAGGACACATGCACCAACAACAGGCTCAACAGAGGTGGAGGTAACACACTAAAGGGGCTGGGTGGAAACCAAATCCAACCAGCACGCTCCCTGCTGTACAGATCTCAGTCTGTGAAATCTCTCCCCCTTTAAGTTTACATGCACAGATAACATTTAGTATTTCACTTACTATGTTAGAGAAAACCCCCAATCCAAACAACTCAGTCACTTAATAACAGTTTCTACTATTAAATGAAGAATCAGTAGAAAAACATATTCTTAAAATCCTTTCAAAAACATTTGCATTTCTAACACTGCCACTTCAACAACATTATGGCCTGACTTTACAAACACTCACAAATTCAGTCTGTATGGAGGCTTGTGTTGCCTCTTTGATCTTCTCAATTCCATTGTGCGACCTCTCTGCCATATCCTTCTGACTACCAGAAAAACAATTGTTTAATTAATTTTTTTTTTATTCCCCTGACTGTTTGAAGGTTAATGAGAAAACTCTGACAATGAAACTCGTTCTTCTTAATTGAAAAATACAGAACAAAATTCAGGAAATAGCTACAAATGTCCACGACAGAAGACAATTTTCAAACTCTTAAATGTTGTGGTAAAATGTTGTTATATTCATTTAGAAAATGGTTTAATGTGTTCTCAAGAGATATCATAAAGAAATATTACAATAATACTTCAGGACTACATTTGCACAAAAAGAAGTTATGCACTTACTTTTCCTCTTCTTATGAAATGTGATTGTGGTAATGAATGCCATTTTCCTTGAAGAAAAACAGGATGTTCCCAAAGTCCCACCCCTATAAATGTGGTACCATTCAAAAGCCCTGGATGTCCTTTTTAGAGAACAAAATGAGTGGGTTTAATAGCGTGCAGGGGGATGGAGATATTCAGGTTTACAAATGTCCTCCACAGAGGACAAATTTATACTACTGGTAGTCAGGAGGCTATGGCAGATTTTGCACAGTCCTTCTTGGTTGGACTGTTCACAGGCTGGATCGCCTGCATTGACAGTCTATCATTTTGCTGTGATGGTCCAGGTACCTCAACAATGTACACCAAGGTGCCTCTACCACAGTGGAGAGTGGTACTCGGAGGGTCCTCTTCTCCTGGCTCACATCTGACACACAGGTGATCTTGATCCCTGCGAATCTGCCAACCATCCAACAAATCCACTGTGAAAGACAATGGTCCTGTCTGATGGCAGACTCCTCCCAGCAGCCAGTTAAGGCCAAGACCAAAGTTCTTTGCAAACACCTCGTCTCCGGTTTTAAAGAATCTTTCTCTGGCATGTTGGTTCTGTCTAACTTTGTCTTCTTCGTGACTGCACCACTCTGGCTCTTACATCTAGGTGAAGAAGATCCAGATGAGACTTTGGCTTCCTCCCCAGTAACATCTATGCTGGGGACACTTCTGTAGTGGTATGAGGAGTGAGCTGGTACTAGAACAAGAACGTGAAAGTTTGGTTTTTAGTGAGGGGCCTGACGTTTTCTTTAAGCTAACCATCAGAGTCGCTACTGCTCGTTCCACTAACCCATTTAATGACAATGTGGAACATGACGGATGCCGTTTCTCTCCATAAATTTCTGGAAATTATCACTTGTGAAAGTGGGCCTGTTGTCAATCACAACTGTGTCTGGTAGGCCATGTCTAGGCAAGATACTCCTAAAAGTCTCTGTAGTGACTGGGGCAGTTATTCGTGACATGATGTGGGCATCCAACCACTTAGAACCAGGAACATGTGACCTATAAACGGTCCTGCAAAATCCAGTGGAGGCAGGACCAAGGACAACTTGGCCACTGCCAGAGGTGGGGTGGAACTGGAGCTGGCATCTTTTGATTAATCTGACATTGTGGACATGCTTTCACTTTTCTTCTACGACACTGTCTATCCCTGGCCGCCACAGGAAAGACCTTGCAATGCTCTGCATCCGAGATACCCCAGATTGAGCATTTTGCAGCTTTTCCATCACATGTGCCTGCCCTGAGGTGGAACAATCACACGAGACCCCCAGAGGAGACACCCAACCTGAACACTGAGCTCCAACTGTCGATTCACATAGGGTTTGAACACTTCGTGCTCAACTGTGGCCGACCAGCCCACTATCACCCATGTTTTTACTTGTGAACTCAACTTTATTGCAACTGCAGTACATAACACAGGTGAGGCACAGAAGTTCAGCAATGCACATGCCACATTTTCAATATGATACTGGCTTAAGAGGTTAATGGAAAACTAGCAACTGATAGCATCAACAGATAAAGAACATGCTTATTAGTGCAATAACTCGAATGTAGACAGATAAGCAGAATCATTTTTTCCTGCACATCTATATGTTTAAACTATTTTTAACATCTAAAAGGCATTGCATCCTGCAAAACAGAAAGTGCAGTAGCTATCTGATAATAATAGGTACTTGAACCTGGGTCCTCCAATCCTAAAGCCACCTCTCTAACCACTACTCTCCCCTACATAAAATGAATGGCATATCTTTACATTTTAAAATCTAAAATGAACATGGGTTCACTTTAGAAATTCTAATAATAAGATCCATTCATCCATCCATTATCTGCCGCTTATCTGGAGTCGGGTCGTGTGGGCAGCTGCCTAAGCAGGGAAACCTAGACTTCCCTCTCCCTCTTCACCAGCTCATCCAGGGGGATCCCGAGGCATTGCCAGACCACCTGCAAGATGCAGTCAGTCCAGCGTGTCCTGGGTCTTCCCCAGGCCCTCTTTCCGGTGGGATGTTCCCAGAACACCTAACCAGGGAGGCGTCCAGAAGGCATCTTGATCAGATGCCCAAGCCACTTCATCTGGCTCCTCTTGATGCAGAGGAGCAGTGACTCTACTCTGAACCCCTCCCGGATCACCGAGCTTCTCCCCCCTATCTCTAAGGGAGAGCCTGGCCACCCTGCAGAGAAAACTCATTTCGGCCGCTTGTATTCACAAACTTGTTCTCTTGGTCATCGACCAGTAAGTTGAGAGCTTTGCCTTTTGGCTCAGCTCCCTCTTCATCGCGACAGACCGATGCAGAATCTGCATCACTGCAGACACTGCAGGACCTCATTGCCGACCCAGAGAAGGCACTCCACCCTTTTCTGGCTGAGGACCATGGTCTCTGATTTGGAGGTGCTGATTCTCATCCCAGCTGCTTAACACTCGGCTGCGAATCGCTCCAGTGAGAGCTGAAGATCACGGCCCAATAAAGCCAACAGATCCACATCATCCGCAATGAGCAGAGACCCAATCCTGAGGCCAACAAACCGGATCCCCTCAACACCTCGGCTGCGCCTAGAAATTCTGTCCATAAAAGTTATTAATAGAATCGGTCACAAAGGGCAGCCTTGATGGAGTCCAACCCTCACCGGAAATGACTGATTTACTGCCAGCGATGCGGACCAAGCTCTGACACCGGTCATACAGGGACCGGACAGCTTGTACAAGGGGGTCCGGCACTCCATATTCCCGGAGTACCCCCCCACAAGAGTTTCCTGGGGATACGGTCGAATGCCTTCTCCAAGTCCACAAAGCACATGTAGACTGGTTCAGCAAACTCCCATGCCCCCTCCAAGACCATTAAGAGAGTGTAGAGCTGGTCTGCTGTTCCACGACCAGGACGAAAACCACACTGCTCCTCCTCAATCCGAGGTTCGACTATCTGATGGACCCTCATCTCCAGCATCCCTGAATAGGCCTTACCAGGAAGGCTGAGGAGTGTGATCCCCCTGCAGTTGGAGCACACCCTCCCGTCCCCCTTTTAGAAGAGGGGGACCACCACCCCAGTCCAAGGGAACTGCCCACGATGTCCACGCGATGCTGCAGAGGCGTGTCAGCCAAGACAGCCCTACAGCATGCAAAGCCTTAAGGAACTCTGGCTGGACCTCATCCACCCCTGGGGCCCTGCCACCGAGGAGCTTTTTAACAGCCTCAGCAACCTCAGCCCCAGAGATGGGAGAGTCAACACTAGGGTCCCCAGACTTGTGTTGGTGGAATTGAGAAGGTCTTTGAAGTATTCCCTCCACCGCCCCACAACGTCCCAAGTCGAGGTCAACAGCCCCCCATCCCCACTGTACACAGTGTTGGTGGAGAACTGCTTTCCCCTCCTGAGCTGCCAGATGGTGGACCAGAATCTCCTCGAAGCCGTCCAGAAGTAATTCTCCATGGCCTCTCCAAACTCCTCCCGAGTTTATGCCTTAGTGACCGTGGAAGCTGCGTTCCGTTTAACTTGCCAATACCCATCAGCTGCCTCTGGAGTCCCACAGGACCAAAAGGCCCAATAGGACTCCTTCAGCTTCACGGCATCTTTTACTGCTGGTGTCCACCAACAAGTTCGGGGGTTACCGCCATGACAGGCACTGTCACACTGTCACAGCTGCGGCTGGCCGCCTCAACAATAGAGGCACGAAACACAACCCACTTGGACTCAATGTCCCCCACCTCAACCGGGACATTGTTGAAGGTCTGCCGGAGATGGGAGTAGAAACTCTTTCTGACAGGGGACTCCGCCAGATGTTCTCAGGAGACCCTCACAACACACTAGGGTCTGCCAGGCCTGACCGGCATCCTCCCCTACCATCTGAGCCAACTCACCACCAGGTGGTGATCAGTTGACAGCTCTGCCCCTCTCTTCACGCGAGTGTCCAAGACATGCGGCCGCAAGTCTGACGATACAACTACATAGTCGATCATCGAACTGCAGCCTATAGTGTCCTGGTGCCAAGTGCACATGCGGACACTCTTATGCCTGAACAAGGTCTTCGTTATGGACAATCCATGACAAGCACAGAAGTCCAACAAATAAACACCACTCGGATTCAGATCAGGGGGGCCATTCCTCCCAATCACGCCCCCCCAGGTCTTGCTGTCATTGCCCACATGGTCATTGAAGACCCCCAGCAGAATGAGGGAGTCCCTGGAAGTAGTGGTCTTTAAAACCCCCTCCAAAGACTCCAAAAAGTGTGGGTACTTTGAACTGTTGTTTGGTGCATAAGCACAAACAACAGTCAGGTCCTGTCCCCCCACCTGAAGGCAGAGGGAGGCTACCCTTTTGTCCACCGGGGTAAACCCCAACACACAGGCGCCAAGTCGGGGGGCAATGAGCATGCCCACACCTGCTCGATGCCTCTTACCGGAAGCAACTCCAGAATGGAAGAGGGTCCAGCCCCTCTCAAGGACAGTAGTTCTAGAGCCCAAGCCATGTGTCGAGGTGAGTCCAACTATATTTAGCCGGAATCGCTCAACCTCGCGCACCAGCTCAGGCTCCTTCCCCGCCAGAGAGGTGACATTCCACGTCCCTAGAGCTAGCTTCTGCAGCAGAGGATCAGACCGCCAGGGTCCCCGGCCTCTGGCAGCCGCCCAGCTCACTGCACCCGACCCCTATGGCCCCTCCTTCAGGTGGTAAGCCCACAGGAGGGGGGGCCTATGTCACCCTTTCGGGCTGAGCCAGACCGAACCCCATGGGCAAAGGCCCGGGCACCAAGTGCTCACCTCCGTGCCCCACCTTCAGGCCTGGCTCCAGGGGGGGCCCTGGTGACCCACGTCCAGGCAAGGGAAACCTGGGTCCATGATTTGTCATCATCATAGGGGTGTTTTTGAGTTAATAATAAGATGTCTTAAAGAAAAGCGAAAAAAAAAAATCACAAACGCTATGTAGTCTAAGCTAAACAGTAGAAAGAGTGTCTGGCTTGTAATCAAAATAGTTATGTGATGCCAAGTTATGTGATGCCATAAGAATACATTTGTTCAAATGGCAAAAGTAACTAGGACATTTGCAACAGGGCCATCAGTACTATACTGGTTTTGGTTTTGGAGCAACATCCAGGTGGCATGTTTTTCAGGGATGGCCTCTAATTTCTTCAAGAGAATTCTAAACCACTTTCTGTGCTAGACTGGCCCTGCTGTCCAGATCTATTGCTCACTAAAATCATTTGGCACTTCATGAGATTAAATATATGACAAAGGAGGCTTTTTACTGTTGAGCAGCTTACATCTCATATCAAACAAAACTGAAAGAGCATTTTCCTTTTGAATTTTCAGCCGCTGGCTTCTTCGGTTAAATGCTAGATGGGTTTCAGAAGAAACACAACACAATAGTAAATATGGCTCAGTCATTAAAGTCACAAGAAGTATGTATTGAAAAGAAAAGATTTCTCTTTTTCTTCTTTTTTTCTGCAAAGCAGAGGGGTTTTACAATTTGCTTCTCAGCAACTAAATACTCAATTTTTATTAATGAACATGCACTAATGATATCATATAAAGCTATGATATATGATATATATCATAATGCACATTGTCCATCCATCCATCTGTTATCTTTACCCTGGACAGATCTTCAGTCCGTCACAGAGCCAGCACAGAGAGACAACCAACCACTCATAGGGAGAATAAAAAAACACCAATTAGTTTTACATGCATTTGTTGTTGTTGTTGTTGTTTGTTTGTTTAGGAGGAAGCTGGAGTAGCGGTAGAGAACCTATACATTCCAAAATGTATCAGGAGACTAAATTTCATTCTTTCCACCACTGCACATGATTATATAATTGAAATGTGCTGTGATGTAATTTAAATTGAATATCACATCAGCATTCAATGTTTTTGTGTCATTTTTAAACATGCACTTTTGGCACATGCTGTTCAAACATATTTTAAAGCATTTGTCTCTGAACATGTTTAGATGTGTGACATAGTTAAGCAAGTCCAGCTCATTTGTCAGTGCTAAAAAGCAAACCTTAAAGTAAGGACACATACCACACATGTAAGTAAAGTATCTGTAGCATTTTAGGGCCACCATTAACTGGTCACATATGAGAGAAAATACACCAGCAACAACAAATCAAAAAGATTGAGTTAAACCATTTCTCTTGCTTTTACATTTTTTGGAAAGTTGATGTCAAATATATTGGCAGCAAACCCTGGCACACTCCCATCTGTTAACAGACACAGCAAAGCAGTGCTCGTGGAATGCCAAACATTTTTTTTCATATGCTGAAAAAGCCTTGCTGACTTTCCTCTCTTTCTTGTGCTCTTAGCTCTTTGGAAGGGGGTCTCACAGCCACCTGTGCATATTCAGCATAGCAAAGGAGAGCAAGAGAAATTTGCTGGAGGAATGTTGTCCCACAGAGCAGCCACTCAATAAAGAGAGAGTGTGAAGAATGTGCTTTTGCACACACATGAGATTACTGTACATGTGTTTAATATAACATGCTGTCAAAGGCTGGTCAACCACACTCTCCAACGTAATCTGGTGCAATTTTTTACTACTTTAAGATGATTTGGACAAATCAGGTACATTTGCTTGAAGCCTTATGAGTAGGCTGAGCTGTCTCCAGTAGCCTGAATTTAGTTTACTTTCTTTTTTTTACAAGAACCCTTTGTTAAATATCAACTAGCTGCTTGAATGAGTGTAGCATGGGGCATGCTCTCACTTTTATATATTAAAATATGAATAGTTTATTTATAGTTGGCATACACATGAGTACTGATGTTGTTTTATATATATATCCTAATAAAACAACATCAGTCACTAAGGACTTAAAGGAATTAAACTTAAAATACAGAGTGAAAACATTGTCTGCATTAGTGGAATTTGATCAACTTATCAATATTTCCTCTCATGAAAAGTTATTTGGTTGAATTATGTTTATGCATGTCCAATTTATTCCATCTCGTGCAGCTTCAACTTTTTTGTGTGTGTGTGATTTTCTTTGAGTGAAGCATAGTATTAGAAAGAAAGTGCAAAAGAATTTGTATTACTAAAGTTCATAGATTAAAACACACACACACACATATATATATATATATATATATATATATATATATATATATATATATTTAATCAGCTGGATGTGTCCAGAACAAGTCTGGCTTGAACCAGTAAAGGTGTGTGTGTGTGCAAACTTTTCCTCATTCTTACTTGGTATTTGGAAAGACTGTGGCAGTCTAGTGTGTATGTGTATCGTCTGTGCGTCTGTGCGGTTACACAGTGTGGAGGTGTGTTGGAGTAGGAGAGGAATGAAGGCCACAGCAGATCACATGACAACGTCTGGTACGTTCACTGTTATTCTTTTTCCCCACCAGTCTCATGACCACCTCTCCTATAATTGCTCCTGTCTTAGGGTTTTTCTAGCAGACTCTCATCACACATGAATTGGAAGCAAAGGTTTCTATTGTGATTAATACGATAATCCTTCTCTTTGATTCTGCTCTGCCTGGCACCCATACAGAATTTCAACAGTTTTCTGATTATTAGATGTGGTTTGAATAGTGAACAATATAAAAAGCCATGAGGCTAGAGGCCACCTTTCATCTGCGTCCAAGGTTGGTTAATCATTTTTTGGAGTGGTCTGGTTATGAAACTGTCATGGTCCCCATTTTTGGAGGCTTGGCCCCTGAGACAGTCCTAAACTGTAATTAGGCTTGCACAGAGTAGAGTGCTGAGGGAGAGAAATTCAGCCATGTTTAGCCTGATCAAGATGAAAGTGGCGCCACTCTCCTTGGGCTCCTAATCCCCCACACCCAGATTTCCTTTGTCTCATTTTGGCATTATAGAAATTTAAACATGCATTCACATTTGTACTGTATGCACAAGTTCTGTCATGTCTAAAATTTAGATTTTTCTCACCACACTTCATTAACTCAGTCACTGTGCCTTGTAACTCCAAGAAAATGAATTTCACAAGAAGTCTCATTTGAATCTAAACATGTGTTGCAATTCTGGTGGTTTTCAATTTAACAAAATGTGCTGTCTCATTTATGCTTTATTTATCTCGTTTTTCCCTTTGAGCATTTGTGACCCACAGCAGTGGTGAGAAATGGTTTATATTAGAATTAATCAGAGAATGTAATTTACTCTGGCGATGTTATGTGTCATTTCTTTTTCTGCAGACACTGACAAACTATTATTCATACAGTATATAAACAAAGAAAAATTACAGTGTGTGGAGGGAAAAATATGTTTTGCAGATGTAGGCCATATGGTACCTCATCTATTTTATAAGTGATGGTGATCTGTGGTTTGTCACTGAAATGGAAAGAAAGGATATAGAAAATATATTTATTGCTGTTGCTGTTGAGCAGCCAACATAAAAAGTTATAACTGTGTCTGACTGCTTCTAATCAAATGAAAAGACCACCTATCCACCAGCAATCCCCACCCAGGACTGCTTGTACCCAAAATAATGCTGTATATTGCCAGATATCATATCAGAAGCTTTTGAGTAGTTCTTAAATATAAAAGAGAAATATGAGCAAAATAAAATCCCTATTTAAGAAGAAAAATACCATGTAAATGTAAGGCAGTCTCTATGCATTGCATAAGCTTATTTGTTAGAATTACAGATGTGTTAAAAACCACAGCCTTTCCTTGTCAGCATTTGCTACTTTTTTCAAACCACACCATGAACCCAATTCCATTTCACACACCTATCACATGATCCCAGTTTTTCCAGTTTGCCAGACCATGGCCTTGCTGAGACCCCTCCCCTGTCATAGTGCCAGACATCAGCCACCTAAAAGCTCTCCAAATCACTATGCTTCTGCTAATGGCACACATTTTTATACAGTCAATACTAAAACATCAGAAACTATTTGGTCTCTCTCTGTTTGTGGCAAAAAAAAAAGTGAAGTTAATCAATTTTGCATTGTTTTCAGTAAATTCCTGACCTGATCTCCCGTGGCCTGTTACGAAAGGCCGTTGTTTGTCTTGCGTACTTTTCTGGTCTTCGTCTCTGCTGAAAATTAAGCAGGGGCCTCATATTGTGCAGCCATCCCGGAGTGAACTTTCTATTTTTGTCACCCAACCTTTGTTCTGCCTCAGAGAAAAAAGAGATGAATCCTGCCCCTCGAATTAAATGGCCATAAAAATGTTGCAGAGTTGGGGTGCTGGAGGAATGAGAATTAGTTTTGTTAACTTGATAAACAAGACCTTTCACATCCACATTAGCTGCAAAAACTTGAAGAGACTTGTGGAAAGCTGTGAAGTGTATTGTAAAGCTGTTGCTTGTTGGGACCAGCATACTATGTGTGACAGTCCTAATTAGTGTCTTTCTTTTATTCAGGTCAGGAATGTTATCACAATAGAAGTAATTATAGCAGAAAATTGGGAGCAAAACCCAATCGTATGATGCTATTTTTGCCAATAAATAAACAAATGAACACAAGCCCCCTTTCCAGAGAATTAAGGAATTTTCTTAAATTAAACAAGCAATTAAATTAAATTTTATACTAAAACAGACTGAATGATTTTCAGTGCCTTCATGTCTCATTTTATTAAGAAAATATATTTTAAAAAAAACAAAGTTTGGTACTAGTAACACATCCAACAAGTTGGGAGAGATCTATGTTTACAAAAGTTTGATGTCAGCCCTCTCTTAAATGCACTTTTTGTGCACTTAAAATGAACAATTTAGAGAACATGGGTACCAATTGTTAGTTTTTTTTTCAGCACAGTTGGTGTCCATTTTTGTTAACTACAAGATTTCAGCTGCTCTAAGGTTTGTGGTGATTGATGTCTGGATCTCCTTTTTTATTGCACCACAGGTCTGTTTGTGTTGTGGCTAGCGCTATCACCACAAAGAAAGAAGGTTCCTGGTTGAAACCTCGACCGTGGCTTTTCTGTGTGCATTCCGTGTGCATGCATGGTTTCTCTCTGACATCCTCCCGTTGTTCAAAAACACGTTTGTTACCTTAATTTGTGTTTGCTGGCAAACTGTCTGCTGTAAGTCATGCCGAATGAGATTTGACATAACCATCTACCTGCTTGGAAAAGACATTACTTTTGATGGTAGTATGTGTCTCTCCCAAAACACAATTAAAACAGTTAATGGTACATTAACACAAGCTACAGTTGATGACGGTAGATTTAGAAAAAGAAAAGGTTTTGAAAAGGTTACCAGGAGAAAGAAAAAAGAGAAGCAACTTTGCAAAGAAGGGTGGGCCCAAACTCCTCCACAACAATGTGAGAGACTGATAACATCATTAAGAAAATAATTACATCAATTTATTGCATCTAAACGTGGTTCTACAAGCTATTAAATCATGGAGTATATTTAGTTTTCCACACACTGCTTCCCTATTTTGGCTTTGTTTTTGTTAAATAAATAATTTAAAAATATTTACTGTCAAGAAACATTTTTACAACAAAGAAATAATCCACCAAACATAAATTTCCTTATTGTTTATGCTAAGAAATATTGGTAATGATCACAATCTACATCACCGTACATACTGCATAGTTACATATAGCAAATATTTGTAGCCAGCTGTACATAACTGTAGCAATAAATCTTCTCACATTTATATATTGCGTACCTGCATTTCTGTACATATACAATTACTGCTTATGCACTTCAACTTAGATGTACTTCTGCATAGTTACCTTATACTAAAAATTAATCTACTGTAATCTAATCTAATTAAAAGAACAAAAATATCCTTGTACATTTGCCACCTTGTTTGCATAAAAACAAGCCAGTAGTATAATGTAAACTGTACAGATTATAATATATTTTAATGTAAACTGTACACTTGACATTATACTGTAGTTCTGTTTTTTGTATTAGTATTAGTTTCTAAATGCCCCTAGTTACTATCTTAAGAAACAAGATCCTGTGAACCATTACGCTGTGGAAATTACACACAACAATGCACTTTTTACACTACAGCTAAATGGCCGTCCCTCTATGTACACAGGCTTTCACAGTGACTAATTTTTATATATAAAACTATTCTTGACATAGTTCCTTCATATTTCTCATACCTATATCTCCAAAAACCAGACTCGATTTAACCTTCACTCTCATTCTGGTCCACAGATGGCATTCTGGACTTTCCCCAGCTTCTTTAATTTTAAGGCCATTCTGCAGTAAATAACAGAGAAAGACAGGCTTTGGGCACTCTACAGTCACCACACTATACCTGGGTTTTTGCTTCCTTCTTACCCTCCCTGGGAATTCTTCACCCTCACCACCTGCAGTGACAGAAGTGAGGTGGGAGGAAGGAGGACCTATACTGTTACCACTTTCCCCCTTTTTTAAGGCTTGGCTCTGCACTTTTATCCCATCAGCACCAATTAAACAACCTGTACAGATTTGTGAGGACTTAAAATCCTTATTTAACTGCATGTGCATATGTGGCAATTCACTCCTGTTTACTTTGGTCTCTAATGACCACAGCTGCAAGAAAAAGTAAAAATAAATAAATAAAAGGTGGAATGTGCTGTCAATAAAGACTTTTTTTTATTTTTTTGTTCTTAGCATCCTCTGCTGGCTGTAAATGGAACAGAATTGCATTTTTCAGCACAGTTATAGGAAATGCAACATGATGATTGTTCCAATTTCTCATTATTTTCCCTTGTTTTGACAGATCATTTTAATGTTGGACCTACGTCATAGACTTATTGTAGTTGGGGTAAACTGTGAAATAGAAGTCTTCAACAACAAAATGTGCCTGTGACTAACACTCCTGTTGATGTGGTTTGACACCAGGTATATCAGCAGCTTGCTTGAGCAGCCTGTTGCCATTGCAGACTCGTACAGTGCAGCACTGTTTAACCTCTGAACTTTGCTGAGCCAGTAAGCTTACATAGTGACAAAAATATCTGATTTGATGAACCAGTGTTTTTAATCAAGCGTTGCAACACACCAGTACAATACAGGAATATTTGTTGCAACAGAATAAATTGCCTGTAGTATGTTTGTGTGTGTGTGTGTTTTTGTTTGTTTTTTTTTTTACCTACTTTGGTTGTTTTTGCATTATTCTAAAGTTGCTGTGAGGTTTAGTTTTGACTGATTTATATCTGCTAATTTAAAAAAAAAAAATTCTTGCTTTTTTATGGTCACTTGGTTATTTGTGACACACATTTTTATTACTTTATATCTATCTATAGCCAATGTAGTTTTGTATTTCCGATATTATGTATTTGGTTTTTTGGTTTATGTAACATTTGGCCTCCTTGACCCCTGGCTTTTGGCTGTTATGCCTGTTCACTAAGGTGTCCATGCATTTTATATTTTAAAATTGCCATTATGCAGATATTCTGGGTCAAAGCGAAGCTCTACACAGCTACAAGTTTTCCAGAAAGATAAAAAGCAGATATCACATTTCTTTAGAAATGGGTACAAATCTATCCACAGACAGCTCTGCAGTTTCAACTAGTCAACACATTGCATCTTGTTTGTTTTATCAATATGAGCATCAGCAAAGAGTTGTCTTTTACATCATTGCCACACATCTTGATTAGTAACTTTCTGAAATCTTTACTGGTTTGCCTGGCCACTGTGAACCTACATTATCCAGATTAAATATTGTTTCACTGTTTATTTACAATAACACATAGACAATGCAAAGTCAATAAACAAATAAGCTGTTCACAAATAACATGTTATACACAAATGCACAGTATTCTATGAGATAAGTATGAGGTACAGATAATAGTTAATAAAAAATACAACAGCTTTGTTGTGACTGTAGGTCCCTCTCTGGATAAAAATGGTTATCCAGTACATACACACACACACACACACACACACACACACACACATACAATTATCATCATCTTATATTCAATTTTAACAATTAGCTTGGATAATCAACAGTTCTAACTTTTTCCCAGACCAAGTGTATTGTATATGTCATTGACAGATGAAAAACTGAGTAAGTTTGATAGAACATATATTTGTGCAATTCCAACACCAAAATTCAGCCCCCCCCCCCCCGCCTTTTTTAAAGTTCTTTCAATACAGCCGCCTGTGTCCTTTGAATAGTTTTATCTATCTATCTATCTATCTATCTATCTATCTATCTATCTATCTATCTATCTATCTATCTATCTATCTATCTATCTATCTATCTATCTATCTATAATATTCCAATTTCTCTTAATTGAACACACATGACCAGAAACACACCACATGCTTCCATCTTTTTAAAGTGGTCAAGCTCAAAAGCATCAACACAAGAATAATCTATCAGGTACAAAGAAACAACTTACATAATACAGATGTACAGGGAACCATAGTCTAAAATTAAATACACTGCATAGATTAAAAAAACAAAACAAATGTAGATCCAAAGTCCAAATTATACATATTTGCTTAATTGATTTTATTTTTAATCCCAAACCAAGAAAAAGAAAGCAGAAAAGTTTCTTTGTTTTTTTCTGTCAGATACAACTAAATGTTTGTTAATTGTTTGAATTAATTCAGTTTGGATAAATACTGTATTAGAAAATAATAAATGCATCTATAGGAGCAAATTCTGTTGATTTGTCAATACAATGATATGCATGAACAAGGAAAGCAGTCATTGTAAACTGTGTTGTAATGATTTTTCGACATAGTTATAAACCAGTAGAGAAACATTTTTTCATTCTAATACAGACATACATATATATATATATATATTTATATATATATATGTGTGTGTGTACTGGTTTTTTTGATAATAGTAATCATGAGCATCCCTGGAACATCCAGTTAATATCCAGGATTTAAGTCCATGTCATCACCAACGTCACTCATCATATTTACTGTAGTCCGTTGTTCAGTCTTTTGCTTGCTGCATCTACTCAGTAAATGTCTGTCCAGGTGATCAGCTCCATCCTACTTACTCCTTTGTGAGCCAATCATCACCTTAGACACAAAGTTGACGATGGCGCTTGCAGGCTGCTCAGGGTCATGCTCTGCAAACAGGTGACATATGTTGCCCATGGAAGTGCCGGTTTTTCTCGCCACAAAGCCAAAGATTCTGCAAAGGTGGAGTAAAGTCGTTAACAGCTGCATTGTCACCTACCTCATATTGACCAAGTGCTTTCAGAAACAGCTGCTTTTACTGTGTTTTATTTGCACACTATAGAGAAAATTTTAATCATTTACTTACTTTGCTGATGAGCAGCCGTCTTTATTCCACCTATAACCAGTAATAAAAGTGTTATAAGCTTAAATTAAGTAAAATTCACTGAATATACTTCTGTGATATTCAATTTTTCCACCACAAACGACCAGGATAATAACCTATGAATTACACGTGAGAACACATTGCATCATACACACCTTCTGTCTTGAGGGTCCAGAGCACAATATATCACGGTATTGACATTGTAATGCCTCCTGAAGAAGAGCCTAGAGAGAGGGTAAAGTATGGAGGAAATCTGTTGCATCTTTGTATGAACAGAGTAAAACTGTATTATACTCACTTCCTCTGGTTGTCTGTGAGGGTGATTCCCTGAGAAGAAACTTTGAAATGGACCACAGTGGAGATTGGTGGAGCTTCGGCGCTCAGGACCATAGAGGTGGCTTTCTGCACTGCCTGAACGCCTGTTAGTGACTCCATCTCCACAGAGCCCAGGTACCACACATTACAGGCTGCAGCAAACAAACAAGTTCAAAT
Organism: Melanotaenia boesemani; assembly: GCF_017639745.1. Classification (NCBI taxonomy): domain Eukaryota; kingdom Metazoa; phylum Chordata; class Actinopteri; order Atheriniformes; family Melanotaeniidae; genus Melanotaenia; species Melanotaenia boesemani. Next base: position 19,383,194 of record NC_055689.1, on the reverse strand, counting down.
TACATTTGGGCTTACAAAGTGCAAACAAAGGAAGAGTGAGTGTTTTAGGTGACACAGCGCATAATAACACAACCCCTAAAATGACCCGTTTCTAAAACAGTCACTGAATCACACCCAGGTACTGTGGAAGTGTTTATCTCAGTCTTTGCTTTTGTCTGAATTTTTATTCATAGTGAGTGATCTAAGAAGTCTGATTACCTGCACCCTGTTTTAGCAAGTCAGCAACACAGTTTTTGACTGAGTGGGAGGTGTTCTCCACAACGTCTTCAAGAGGATCTATGAGCAGAAAAAAAAGTCAGACATCAGCAGCTACTAATATACTTATAAATGGCCACAGACATAAACAGACAGTTGTGTCAGTTATATGGTAAGCTACAAAAGCTTAAATGAAACCTACTTTCTATTCTTACCATAAACATGCAAAATAAACAAAATGTAATTTGGTGTGGATGTGTGAGAGTGTTTACCACTGTCAGGTATAATAAGTTTACAAGGCAGGGCCAAAGGAGTGATTGAATGTTGACAGACCAACGCAGTTAAGCTTCCTGTAAAAAAAAAAAAAAAAGCCATACGAAAACAAAATTATAGTTTACTGCATGGGTCCACACCGCCTGATGCTTATCTTGCATCATTACTGAAATCTAAGTCAAAGAAATGAAATAAATACAAAGAAGAAGAAAGCATTCATTAGTGAAATTCACATGTGAAAATGAGAAAAATGGCAAGACAAGAAATAAAAAAGACATATATACATATATACCAGTTTTTTCCTCCCTTCTATTCTAATTGCATGTTTGTGTATATATATATATTTATATATATATATATATATATATATATATATATATATATATATATATATATTCATCAAAGCTACAAACATGTAATTAGAACAGAAGGGAGGAAAAAACTGGTACATTGCACCACACACCAATAGAGGACAGTATTGCTTATGACTGCTTGCTATGTGTTGTAAGTGAAGCCAAACACGCAGATAACGTCACAGGTTTTTATCTGGAACTCACCAAAATAGGGCTCGTTGGGACAACCCTTCAGTCGGACTCCTTTCTGTGTGCATTCAATCAGAAAGTGGCGTACTAATTCATTGGCTAGATCTCCTCCTGTAAGAAAAAGTGGAACCAACAGAGATGACATACTCAAAATAGTCCACTTTAGTAATCCGCCCTATACACTGTGTATCTAATGCTGCATCACTTCTCAGGCTAAAGTTTAACAGCCACTCTATGCAGACATTAAAAGGACTAGGATTCAACAGGAGTGATTGTCAGGAGGCAGGAGGAGTTTTTGTTAAGAAAAGTTAATACAAAGACTGGGAGAAAACCCTGTTTCATTAGATCGGTTAGGTTTCACATTTTTAAGGGGTTACAATCCCTTGAGCTCAAAGTACAGTGCTGGACTGTGTCATGTCACCACAGATGTGCTGGACTACAGAGGTGGTGATTCATCTCTGTTAAAAAAAAGAGAAAAAAAAACCTCAACTTTGTGAATTTCATCATTTCCCTTCAAGTCAGGGTACGTAAGCCTAAAAATATTAGGTTTCAGCCTTTAATGTTTAGTCCAGAGCAATAAAAACTGGAATAAAAATGTTAAACATTATATATTAAATACCCATCCGAAAAGACACATTTTTGTTTCATTATAATAATTTGTACTTATTCATTTTATTTTAAATTATTACTGTTTTTCCTGTAAATATTGCTGAATTCCAGCATGAAGCCTTGGATCTTTACTGAAAATAACAAATGCTTGGACTCCTTATGATTATGAATGCCTTGTTTTCTACAAATCCACTATAGAAACTAAATCTGTTCAGAACAGCTCAGCTGTCTGATCTGCATTAAAGGATTTTGGTTGTCTGTGATCATCAAGACAAAATAACCACTGCAGACTGGCTGCTGCTTTGCCACCTGTGTAAATTGTGAATAAGAGTAGAGGCTGTATTGAGTTGTTGAATAGTCAAAGAAACAAAGGCAACCCTACATTTGTTTTTCCAGGGTGAGAAACTGTCAGATCTAAGTTTGGATCATGCAGTATTTTTTTCTTACTTTAACAATAAATGCACCTCCTTTTCCAAAATGTTTTTTTTTTCTTTTTTTTTTTTTTATACATTTTTTTCTTGGTTTTGTTCCGTTCAAGATAAAAATGGGTGTAAAGACCTGTGTTTTAGTGAAAGGGAGGCTGTTAAAACATTCCTATGCCGTGTGGTTGCAGAGTGAATAAGGGAATCCTTTGTTTCCTTATGTGTTTCTCTCTTCTTTTTTTTGGGGCTTAAATATACCTTGTAAATAATTGGACCCTCTTCCGACATACACTTTGTGGGCTTTAATGTTCTTCAGCCCATTTCCAAAAAAGAAAAAGGTTATGTTTGAATCTCTATCATCGTTCAATCAGTCTTTGTTTTAATGCTGAAACTTGGCCAAAGAATGTTTGGCCAGCTTTCTCTGGAAAACTTTGTTTACATTCCAAGAAAAAAAAAAAAAAAAAAGACATCCTTCTATTCCAAATAAATAACCTATTTTAACCCCAGTCCTGGGATATAACTTTTATATCAGACAAAGTTATGTGGGACGGGAAGCTTTCCTGCCAAATAACCTGAGATCAGAAGGGGCTAATAGACTCAGTGTATCCTTTGTTGTGGGGTGAAACATTAGCAGTACATCTAGGACTATCAGGCATTAGAGGACTGTTTAGTTTCATCATAAAAATGCCCAGGAGAGAAACTCAGAATGATGAGAGTTCACACACAAGAGACAGGGACTCTCAGGTTCCACCAAGACGGTGAATACAGTGAGCTGTAACTGAAGATGGCTTTGTTTGTGATTGTGTTAAACATGATTCCCAGGATGCCCATAGTTCAGGACCAATCTCTAGTATCTTAATCATGTCAACTAAAAGCACTGAGATAAAAATAAGGGTAATTTAGTTTGGCTTTTCATGAAGAATGGAAGCTGAAGGCAAGTCAACAAGTAGTTTTTGAGTGGAAATTAAGCAAAAGTTGGACAAAATTAACTTAACAATTTTCCCAACTTCCATATGTCAGTATCCAGACAGCTTTATATTCTCTTCAGAGTCCTATTAATTCCCTTGATTATTGTTCATTTTAAAAACAGATTGCAAGTTATCTTCTGGAATCCTTTCATAACAATATTTTTTTCAAAATCAGAATAAACCAGCAACATGCAACCCACCTTTTTTGCTCTGTTGAAGAACTGATGGAGGGGGTGTAGCCACCTTCATAGCAAGACCATAGGCCCCTTTGAAGGAGTGACTGTCTCGCACAATAAAGCAGCCAGGCTCTTTGTCCTTCAAGACTGAAATAGCTAAATGAAGAGAAATGTACTCACTGAGAAACTGTAAAAGCTTATTTTTCTCACTTTGAGATAAAAGTAAATATGAAGCACATACCTTTATCCCTTGAGATATCTGGCTTGTACCAGAACTTTGATGTGTCCTGTACAAACTTCACAGTCACCTGCTTACTGGCCAGTACATCTGAAAAACACAGTAATCATAGAATTTTTCATTTGTGTATGATAGTCAAATGATAAGACACCCACAAGCCAATTGACAGCTTACCTGGCAAAGGTGAGGCTGAGTGTGGCATCTGAGCTGACAAGTCAGGCAAAACATTGGGGAAAGGGATACTCAGGGAGCTCCCACTGTGGGGACTTGAGAATCCACTGAGGGCTGGAGAGGCTGTTCCCAATGAATGCTCTCCATCCGATGCCCGCTTTTTTTCAGGCAGCAATGGGGGCTGCATTTGGAGAGTTTGAGACTGATTCTCCCCATCCACTGAGGTTAAGAGAGCCCTGTTAATGCTCATGTTTGGACAGTCTGTACCATAGCTGTGGGTTGAGTCATCTTGCTCGTCAAAGCTTTGAGCCAGACTGCGATTGAGGGCATAGTGAGCCATACGACTCAGCTGGCTGCTTCGAGGAGAGCTGTGGGAATTAGGGGCAGGGTGGTGCAGGGGAGGAGAGTGGTGACCATAGTCCAGTGACATTGACGGCTGTGGTGGCTGTAGGGCAGACGGGTAGTTTCTTAGGGAGGAATGGTGGCTTATGACGGGATGCTCTGGCCAGGACTGGTTCATACATGAGCTTCAGTTGGGACAAAGAAAATTAGCATTTATATTGTTAATAAACACTTGCAAATAATACCAAAGTGCTGCTAGGCTGGCCAAATAACTAGCTTCCAACTTCTTTTCTCTGATGGTAAACAACATTAAATGTCAGATCTTTACCCATCTGTCTGTTCGTGGGTCCCAACAATGGAGGCAGAGTATGAACTTAGCATCATGTGGCAGTTAATGGAGGAATCTGGCAAAGTCTCCACCCCAACATGACTGATCTCAGAATAGCCACGGGGTTCTGTATGGGTGTCAACAAAATAAAAAAAAAAAAAAAAAAACAATTATGGAAAGCTTCAAGTAAATTTAAGATCACATTAACATAATAGTATTTTATCTTCAAATTAAAATGAATTTCAACACATACAAGTAGGAAGCAAAACAGCAAAAGATTTATATAAAATTATTCAAAAGTTTCTGAAACTGGGAGGTTTGTATATGCAAAAAAAAAAAAAACACAAGATTTTATTCATGCTAACAATATTGAAGTTTTAGTGCAATGAAAACTCTCCACGCAGCCTTCAACACAGCTATATAGTCTAAATATAAAGCCAATCACCGACTACCCCGCCACCACCCATGGAGTCAACAAATCAAACCCGACCGCAGCTAGAAATTAAAAACCTACTGCCATAATTATCTAAAAGCTTCATTTAAAATCAGCCATAGTCTGGAGGCCTAACATCAACTAAAAAGCTAACGCTCCTGCTCAGACTTTATAGCCAGATTTTCTCTGGATTACTTTTTATAGAAACCAGAGGCGCAAAGCTGTAAAGGTTGCTGGTTCTGGTGTCCCAGTTTTTCTTCTGTACAGAAAGAGACACTTTTAAGGGGGAATAAAAGTTTTTTTGTGCCATGCTTCCTGACCCACAGTTACCATGGAGATGCAGCTGAACTGAATGCAGGGATTCTTGCCTGGGTGTCTGAGGTAGAAAGAGGCACAGCAGGGGCACAGATCTGCTCCCAGGCTCTACAAGCTTTAAAACATACTGTAGATCTCCATGGAAACAAAAGGTCAAAGAGACATAATGAGAAAAGTGGGAGTTTTCTTTTTATTGACACTGTTTTTACTTGAGATGTGGCATCCAGTCACAGCAAGATTTATATATTTGATTAGCACATCAATAAGAAAAATTAATTAAACCATCACTCGTCCTGACAGCATTTTAGAATTCATAACAAAGTCAATAGAAAGGTTGGTGCAAGAAAACACAACAAATACACAGGAGATATATATATATATATATATATATATATATATATATATATATATATATATATACATATACATATATATGTGTATATATACATATATATATATATATATATATATATATATATATTGTTAAAAACAAAATTATTTATCTTTTTTTTCAAGCTATGACCACATTGACATTCCTCATATGACAGAAATTGGTTAGGAATCTCCCAGCTTTTGCACATATCTGACAGCTTTGTTTTCAGCTACTGTCGACAACAATGCCACCATTATTAAGTAAATCAAAGGTGAACCAAAATAGACCTGCAGTAATGACTGAGAGTATCCCAACGTGCAGACAGATAGCAGACATGAAAGAAAATTCCTGTAGTTACCTCTCAATCACTGTTTTTCTCGTGTCACTTACTGTGTTTAATTAGCTAGAAGAAATTAAAGTTCATACAACAATGTATGAAAAAAAGTGTTTTTACTTTTTGTTCAGTTGTATTACCCACTGTGTTAAGGTGTCATAGACGTTGTGGCATTTTAAGGCATTTTAAAGAATTCTGAACCCACCATGATTTGTTTTGTAGCTTCCATAAGACATGCTGGCAGAGGGAATTTGCCTTAGATCAGTCAGTTCTGCCATATTTTTTACTGTTAACACAAAGCATGTGAGGGTGGAAAAAAAGTCCAACAGAACCACATGCTCAAATAACAAATAACATAAAAAAAATATACTATACTTACCATAAGGTGTAGGTGGAGAGATGGGAAAGGCAGGAGTGGGTGGAGTCATGTCACTACCAGCCTCAACTACACTGTCCAAATCAGGGCCTTGGGCTCTGTAACCCACACTGTCACTTCTATACAATATGGAATGCTGCAACAAACAACACACACATATATACATGGAAATCTTAAAAGCATATGGAAAGCATAAGGGAAGAAGTGTGCAGAAATGTTGAATCTACCTGTGACTGTGGGGCACAGTAAGCCTGCTGGCCCCTGCAGTCCTCTGTCTCACCCCACCCTGAGTTACAAAAACCTGGGTGATCCATTACATCCCTCCTCTGGCAACTTAGGTTCCGTGTGACACCCACTTGCACATCATTGGACTGGACAGCTGCATACACACAAGTAGACAGCAGCACATTTTTAGAGGTTTACAGGCATCACTGATTTCAATGAAGTAGGTGCATGTAAGCTCATCGAAAGGAAAACAGTAGTATCGTCACCTATGATAACTTTCAGAGAGGTATTCAGCTTCAGTTTCTTTTTTTCTCACCATAAATGAATTTAATCTCAAAGCAATTAAATAGTTTCACAATACTTTTACACTCATTTTTCATTTTCAAGTACAAATTGCTCCAATTTACAGAAAAAAAAAAAAAATATATATATATATATATTTTTTTATATTTATATATATATATATATATTTTTTATCCTAATGTGGCCAGTGACCACACTGGTGGGCTAGCAGAGGGCATGTAGTATATGTGTGTGTGTGTGTGTGTGGTGTGTGTGTGGGGGGGTGGGGGGGGGGGGAGTGTGTTAGGGGGAGTGGGGGAGTTATATGTTGTGATTCCTCTGAGAAGTGCTGCCACTCATCACCAGGGTGTTAATTTGAGCCCTCCCATTGAGCTCCGACCTCTCAGCCCTGAAGAATGCTAATGACGCAGAAGTGCTAATGCCTGGGATCATTACTCACTTTTGTCTGGTGCAAACAGTGCTGTGTGCATACTTCTGTCCATGCTAGTCAGTGAAGAGATGTGTAAAGCAAGCAGCAAGCATATACATGACACTAATCTTTCAAACCTTCCTTTCAGTGTTTTCAAGTCTGCACCATAATATGACCTTAAGTACAGATTGAAAATATCTATTTGTGCATTATTGTGAGGCATAAAACATTTGACCACACAATTTTCAGATCCTTAACAATGTTGGTGCATCAGTTATAGTTTCGTATTTAGATTTCTAAATTCAATATATTGGAAAATATAAAAATAAAATAGTATAGTTTGATATGACAACTATAAGTCCTGTGGAAAATTACCAAACAAGCACACTAATGAAAAATCTTAGAATGAAACATGTCTTTTTTACAGAACCAAAAACTAGCATAAGATATTAAATAATGGAACAACTCATTATCATCAAAACAAATATAAATGTAGGAATCACATTTAAAAAGTAGAATAATTCTAACTTAAACATGTTGATGTATCCAGCAAGTTTTTTTTCTGACCAATTCCCTTATAATGCCATAATATCCATCCTTTTAGAATTTTGAAAGTTTATTAAAACCCTATTTTTTTACAAAGATCAAGCTGCTGCTTTTAATTTTTTTTTTTTTAAGAAAAATGGAATCAAATATAGCAAATAAACTAGGCTGTGTTGCATCGCCATGAGGTGGCAGCACAGGCTACATTGGAAGTGGTTGCAATTCAGTAGAAGAAGTAGTTGTCCTAACCAGAAACAAACATGTACAGGCAAAAAACAACATCTGTGTTGTACACAGGAGGAAAAAGAGGGCTCTTTATCAAGAAAAGCTTAAATATTATTACTATTATTATTAGATAGTATTGTATATCATATCTGGAAAGGCGCTGGTCAGTCAGGTGAGTTTGCAGACCCAGAGCAGCAACACCAGGTGAGTCATGTAGGCAGTTATGTTTATGTTCGCCAACTCAGATGCAATTAAGATGTGTAGTAAGTTTTCTTTGAAATTAGAAACACTGTGTCAAGCTTAAATATAAGCTTTTAATTTTACACACATTGGTGGAAGTTTGAACAAGTTTTACCTTTTTCATGGACATTTTCTTTTTCTAATCTCTTAAATGTAAATCAAAGTGGCAAAGTGGAATCTGGATAGAGTTCCTGTTATGTTTATCAAACATCTCCACATCTGTTAACAAATCTAAGAACATTTAATTCTTGAGAAAAATCTACAAAACGTCCCAGTACAATTCTCATTGACTTCTAATGATGATCTATAGGGTTCATTTACAAGCACTGCTGAAAAGATGCAAAAAGACAAAAGCTAACTCAACTGCAGTCTGTTCAATCTACAGGATAAACCATTTAAATCAAACACAAGATAAAAAATTATTTAACAATCCTCTTAGGCAAAAAACAAAAAGTCTAGGGCCTGACACCTGTTACAAGTGAAATTTTAAAAAACTAAAATTGAAACCAACCAATCCATTTCTTCCTACAGCTTGTTTCAAAATAGCAAAGTTAGCCTTAAGTGTTATTTCTCAGAATGGAGCTCCTCTGTTGATTCGCGCAGACAGGTAAGCCTTAAAATCAAATGGAAAAAACTATGCCTGCGGGCTCACTTGTTCCTCTTCTGGAAATTCCTAACCCCCACTTGCAGCCACGCGCTCATGCTGTGTAACATGCGGCCAGACAGCTTTCCATATTTTCTGTTCCTCACTGGGTTTTAGTATCACTATTCTAAAGTCAACAGTGCACACAGTAGTGTAATTTGGCTAACCTGTAACAGTCAGCTAAATCTGATATCCAGAGGCTGGCATATTTGTAGCATAGAGAGGTACTTATCCCTACAAATATAGTACAGAATGTTTTTGGACGTTTGATTATGTTCATTACTAAAATAATGCTTAAATTTCTATCAAATTTTGCAGCTAGTAGCTGAGAGCAGATAGGATGGGAGATCATTGATATATTCCTTGAATGTGGAAACAGCTTTAATAGATTCCCATTGTAAACAGAAGACTTATTACACTGCATAACAAGCTTAAAATTAAGTAATGGAAATGTTTTAATATTATAGTGACAAATACTGAAAAAATTAGTCTGGTCAGATGAAACTGTGACCTAGGCAGTTCTTTGTTGTGATTTAAATAAGATTTTAAACACTGACTTTGAACAGTCTACAAACAGACAGCAAAACATAGCAGTCTTCACAAAGTTCGATGACAGCTGCTCTCTCTTTCTTCATGTACCTTACTGATCCTGTACTCAGATAGCTACTCAGACAAGTCTGGACGCACTCTTTTCTTCAGAAACACATGGAAAACATCTGAAATCATGCCAAGAACCCTGCTTTTTTTAACTAAAACATGCCAGAGGGGAGAGGGAGAGAAGGTGTTCTTTGTCAGGTTGAAGGGGACGAAAAGTTGATCCTGTTGGAGACAACTATTCAAGTTTTAGTTTTCTTAGAATTAAAAATGCTCAACTTTTCATGAATGTTTTTCATATCCAGGTAATTACCTAAAAAGTAAATGAAAAGTTCTTTCCACGACCACACCCACATGTCTGACTAGCTTACCTGTCTGCTGTGTGTTTTTCAGCGTTGCTGTGTTACTATCGTTGAATCTGAGATTGACGCCATTTGAACATTTGCCAACTGAGCCATTGACATGTGTCCCGTCGTTCTTCTTAATGGAGCTGCTACGGCTCGACATAGGCACGAATGTAGGATCCAGATCCATGATCAGCTGATTGAGCTGATCAATGGAATTGTCAATATCCATCGTCAGAGATTTGAACTCCTCATCTCGTTTGTTATTATTGTTATTGTTGGTCATTGCCTGTTCCTTGTGAGGTGCCATGCTTCTCACAACATCGCCTGCTGTGTCTCTGATGAGGTCCTGTCGTTCAGTGGACAGCCCCACTTTGGCTGAACTGTCCCCCAGCTTGTTCCCAGGGTATCTTTCTGTGTCGTTTCCATCCTCTGGCATGTAGATAAACTGCTGTGCAGCAACCATCTGCTGCTGACGAACCCAGGACTGTGTAGAATAGCTTCCTTGTCTGTACACATGCTGCTTGGGTGTGGGAGCACTGCTGGGATTAGAGGAGGCCACAGAATTGCTCCTCGAGTTCAGACAGGCCTTCCTGGGCTCTCCATAAGATCTCTCATACTCCTCCATAGGAGGAGGTGCAGCATGATGCAGGTGGTGCTGGCTTTGGCTTTGATGTTCCTCTACTCCAGGACTTCCAAAACCATCTGACAATAGGGAGTTCTGACTGCTCTTGTGGCATGAGGATGATAGTGTCCCGAGACTGTCCACACTGTGCATATCATGACCCGTAACGACTTCATCATCAAGGATGTCCGTTTCCCTTTCACGGGGTCGGGCATCTCCATTAATGTGCACTTGTGCTGGGACTATCTGTTGAATGCCCATTCCTGGACCTTGATCACCCATCTCCTCCAGTGAGGGATCCTCAAGACCAAAACCACTTAGGAGCCGCTTCAGCTGGACCTTTTCCTGCTGGCTGGGTCCGTGGTTAGTCTTGATGGTGGTGGTGGAGGTGATGGTTGTAGAGTTGTCTGGCAACAGAGAGGTGCTGGACAGCCCTGAGTCGCTACTGACAGAGAGGGCGTGATCGCTATGGTCAGGACTCGAAGTGGCGGAAGTTGTGCGAGCCCCTCGCCCCAGTGTGGCTTCTCCTCCAATAGGGCTCCTCTTGCTGGCTGGTTTGTCCTGGGTAAGGCCTTGGGAACGCGGTGCTGCAAAATAGAAGAGATGCAGCCCTTCATACAGTCAGCTGGTATGGGCACACAAAGAGACACACAAACAGCAAACTTGCAAAGACAAATAACTGAAAACCATAAACCCACAGACAAGACAAGACTCTATTAACATGCACAGTCACGTCATTCCACAAACTCCAACATTCTGCATCTGTGATTGACAAGGTCACTTATAATCACGCCTCACCTCCTAAAGGCAACATTCCAGACAAGACAGACAAATAACCAGGACATAGAAACAATGACAGAAAAAAATTTGTTAATCATCTTACTAAACTGAGACAAATCACTTAGGTGTCAGAAAAAAAATGCATTAGAAAAACTTAAAAATAAGACATAGTGCATTTGTCCTCTCCTATTAAGCCCCCAGGTGAAATGTCAAATTAGTAATGAGTAGCGCAACATAAGCAACAATCAAAGGTGTTCTTCATGTGCAGGTTATAGATGAGATGTTAAATCTTCTGCATGCTGCTACAAGAATCAGATGGCTATGGATCACATCTGACCCCTGCATTCCTCACCCTACTGCGATCAAGCCACCCTACTCACTCTCACTTGCCCCTTGACCTCAGCATATGTCCAAACAACATACTTAATCCTCATAAGTAACAGAAAAATCACAGAGGTCAGACATTTTGTGTGGCGGAGTTAAATCAGGACAAAGGTAACAATTTAAGAAATCAGGTTTCAGACTTCTGCAAAATGACAGCAAGAGAAGAATAGTAAACACGGAGCAAATTAAGCTGCTGTTTTGCTGTCACTTTCCCTCAACAAAAGACAGCTGGAACATGACTCCTATGCTTCTCTTAAGTACTTGCCTTTCAGTAAAACCATGACCCAAGGATCTGAATACCAGATATGCATGATAAAAGCTCCCCCTCTCTTCGCCTTGTCTACCATCTCTCCCAAAGCTTCTGTTGTATATGGTTTGTACCATCCACTCTCACAAACCTGGATCCTTTTCTGAGCAGCTCCACTCAGAGCTCAGTGCAGGTCAGCTCCATCAGAAGTTTTCCAATAAATCCTGCTAGTGACACTCCTTCAAGCAAGACAGGATCAGGGTTTTATTCTCCTCACCTTAATTCTTGCCATTTTTCTGTCTCCACTCTACCCTCCCACCCCCAAAACACACACACACAAACAGGTAAATCTCTTACCTTTACCATCCCTGTCAGTTAAGCATATGAAGTAATCTCAGTCTCAGTTAAAAACAAATGTGAGGAAGACAAAAGACAGTGCAGACTCATGAGGACAGACATGGCTTCTACACAGCGGTAAGGGGCAAAAATCAAGAGATAGAAAAACTTGGCCCAGCTTTCTTTCTCTGCTGAGGTGAGAGTGTTTGAACTCCACACAAGAGAAGGAGAGGAAGGGGGGCTTGAGATCTCCAAATAAGGGCAGAGGAATGTAAACAAGTGAGGCGGAGCTATGGAGCAGAGGTGGGCCAGAGGAAACTAGTAACCCGACCTCTAGCCCCTGCATTAGGGGACTACCCCACTGGGGAAAAATAAGAGACGAAAAAAAAGAGGAATAGAAAGAATGAGAGCGGACGGCCCAGAAAGGATCTGAAGATGAAAACAACATTCCTGCAGCTCAAGACATTTTCTCTCTGTAAAAAGACACTTTTTAATTAAAGCGATCATTAACTTCTGCTGGGAGCCCTGGGCAACGTTCATGAAAAGTAGTAGCCGAGTTGTTTTTCTCTCAGTCTTGGTGTGTCAAAAGAAATTATATGTTTGCTGTCCTTATGTACCAAACTAGAAAGAAACAGATGTGCCCTAAACCCAATTATGGGGTTCAAGGAAAACAGTTTTACCTATCTGGATAACACTGACGAGACAGAGATAGTATGTTCTTAGCTTGTGAACTTGAGAGAATCAGTCAAACCAGTTTTATCTAGCATTCGTCACGTTGGCTGTTATGGTACACCAGTCCCTGAAAAATCCACCAATTACAGTGCAGAGAGCAGAAAAACCACAACTTTTCCCTAGGCTACTCTCCTATCACAGGAGGTCTGGTTGTGTATGGCTGTGCAATTACCAAGCCTTTTCCATTCTGTCTCGTTTCCTCGTTTCTCACTATTCCACACCTCCTAAATGCCAAAAATGTGAGTCAAAAATATGACGATGATCTTCCTTATTTTCCACAATCAGTTTTTAAATATTATCACTTGAAGCAATATCAGGCCATACAGGCAGTTTTATGGTGGTAATCCTCTGTCTATTCATCCTGTTCCATCACTAAATATGTTTAGAAGTACATTAAGTCCAGATACACTTAAAGCTTGCCTAAATACTTTGAAATATTCACCTTGTAGACAAATACAGACATTTGCTACAATGGATGGTGACATGCCACCTTTCAGCTGGTTAGTATTGGGCTTTTCCAATTGACTTTTTATTTCACAAATCAAAACAACTGTCAAACAATTTAGCTGGTGGCAAACATGTCAATTCATGAATTGAACAGCTCTGTGCATGCTGTATGCTTTGCTTTTTTTTAAACCAGTGGGATGCAGCTATACTTCTTCTGTTACTTCTGGGCCTGTACCAGAATGAATCTAGCCAAACATATACATGCAACACTAACTTGACTGCCAACGTAATTGTTTTAATGTGTGAGTCAAAGCTGAAGAAATTCAATTTAGCACAATTTCAGTTTTACTAACATGTTTATATGTGTTTTATAAGTTTGGGCGTCAGTACTGTGTTTTTTATATGGCCAGTGGTAAGAATAGATTCTGTATTCTAATTTGGTTACACTGATTCCAGAGAGACTACAAAGTGTGAGTTTAGACATAACCGTACCACCATACTGCTATACAAACTTAAGTAAAGAACCTTTCAGGGAAAGTCATTTTCTAAAATTTAACTTAATTCACATGTCACGATAAACACACACTTTGGCAAATCCAAAAGAGTCACTGAAGTAAATGAGGTTTTCTTTTCTCAAACTTAGCACTACAGTGTTAAACGATTTTTAGACTTCCTCCTCTTGACCAGCCTCTAGGCGACAGCCTCTCTGAAGCAAACTGGACCTGCCAGAGAGCTGCTGGTAAGTACATGCTGAATTCCAGCAAAGCTCCCAGTCTTTCCTCTCACAAGTTGTGTTTACATGAGAAAACAAGACTGTAAATATCCCACATGAATGCTTTGAAATAAAAGAAAAAAGAAACTTTTTTTGTTGTTATTTATTTTTGTGTCTTTGCTCTGATGAGTTTTTAATTTTGACTGGTGGTGCTTTCATCACATTCCCAAAAGTAGGCATAAAACTATGTGGATGTGTTGGGGTACTTTAAGTGAAAATAAAATAAAAAGAAAGCTTGTTTTCTTCAAGCTGAAGAACCCTCAGTGAATACTGGAAAAGGGTGGATCTGTGTTTTTAATGCCGCCACCATGTTGCTCTATTCTGGGAGGTTGTTGTGAATTCTGTGGTTCAGTGGAGAGCAACAACCACAACTAGGATGGGACGCCCCAGCAGGGTGGCTCTGAGTCGTGAGTGTGTGTGTGTGTGGGAGCAGTAGTGAAAGCATGCATACTGTATGTGTGGGATGGCTAAAATATGCCTATTCATTTCATGAGACAACTAAACAGAAATTTCTTGAGAACTATCCACTCTTCCTCTGAACCCAGCATATCCTGCATACAGAAGCGTTTCTCTGTACTTTACATAGAAACAACCATCCTTGCCATTCTCACCATCAGTCTCAGCCTCCAGTCTCTTCTCTCACCATAATCAAAGTCTTGTTTCCAAAGGCCTGCCTACCTGGGTTTAAAGTTCCTCTCATGAGTAAAGTTCCTAAACATCAACTCTACCATAAACCAAGTTTGTTTTAACCATGTGTGGATGTTAATGAAATCACAATAACGTGGGCCACAGGGGCCGTCACACTGAGTTAATTCCTAATGAGAAAGAATTAGTGTGTTTATGTAACAGTGAAACAGATTAAACTGAAAGATAGGAAAGTAGGAAGATAATAATAATAATAATAAAAATAAAAATATTTTTATACTGTTTTATTACAAAACAAATAGAAATATGTTTGCTCAGTTAGTATGTGATTCATCATGTGGGCTTTGGTGTTGTTAAAACAAAGTCTTATGAGTCGATGACTCATGTTGCAGTTAATGCAGCATAGCAGCTGTACCTTCACCATCACAGATGTTCTGGTACGAGTCCCAGCGGGTTAGAGGATCTGCTGTGTTGTAGTCAACAATAACATCTGGTCCATTATGCCACCTGTCTGCACCTGAAGCATAAAAAAACAGTTATTGTTGATATTCTACAGAATTTTTTTCTTTTCTTTTAACAAATCTAACAAGTAGGAAAGAATTAAGAGTTTTAGCTTGTACAAAAGTTTAATAAGCTGGGGATGGCAGATATTTCTTGACCAGAGATGCTAAAGCCAAAGGAAAGTTAGCTCATAGAATTAATTATTTTTCCATTTCTTCTTCTGCACATTGAAAGCAGGATATAATAATAATAATAATAATAATAATAATAATAATAATAATAATAATAATAATAATAATAATAATAATAATAATAATAACAGTGCATTCAGGGTGATAGCATGTGTATTTATTAATTTATTAGATTATGTTATTGGAAGCTAAATGTTCTTTCTCTGTTTAAAAAAAAAAAACAAGCCAAGTCAAGCTAGCTTTGGTTGTAACTTCATGTTCACCACGAAGTGATACTGAGATGGTGTTCTCATTCATTTCTTAGTAAGACAAAGCAATTTATGTACTTTTGCAAATTAGTTCAATTAGTCATTTTTGACCATTTTCCCTTTTTTATGACGCCAAAACATAAAGTATTTGAAAAGTACAGTAATAGATTTATTTACTGTATTAATATTCACTAGCAAAGCAAATCTCTATGAACAGTATGAATGAGGAATTAAAAAGATGTACAACTATAAACCAGTTTAGAAATTATAATAATAATAATAATAATAATAATAGAAAAAAACACTTATAATGCAGCCATAGTGTAAAATATTCTAAATGGTGACACAGTGAAAGTTTAATAGGTATGATTATTAAAAGAATATTATGTACAATATTTTTCTTCAATGTACGGTAAATAACTGTTGATAAGTAAACAGGAAAGTAACATGACACTATATTCAATATGTATATGTATAGATATAGTTTGTGTTTTGTGTGCAAAATATATTATAAATAACTAGATAGTAGGGCTGGGCGATATGGCCTAAAAATAAAATCTCAGATTTTTTTATAACCAAATCCGATTTCCGATTTTAATTGATTTTCTTTTCTTTTACAAAACATAAATAAACTTATTAAAAACACTTATTTGTTTATATAGATGAATGCCAGCAAAAATAAAGCACATAATGTCATAGCTTTTCCACCATATAAACGACTTCATATCTTACATAGAAATATGCAACACAATGCATCCGTGATCTCTTTCCATCTGGATCCTTATCATACAGGATCCACTGCAGGAATTATTCCCCTAATGAAGGTTGTCTCTTAACTAGGGTTTGTGGGTTAAGTTGACTTCTGCATCTCATAGAGAGCAGCATTTCTCACTGCAGTTTTATGCACAGCTAAATCCCAGGCGTGAGTAAAGGGTCATTTCACTGAAAATCTGTCAGACAAACACCGTTCTGGTGTGAACGGAGGGCTAAGTCTGCTGCTAACTAACTATGGAAAAAAAATCCCGATTTTCATAAAAATAAATCTCCAGAAATGGAAAATTCGATTTATCGATTTTATCGATTAATCGCCCAGCCCTACTAGACAGTAATGGCCAATTACATGGGGGTAGGCTTAGATAAACATCAGCTTCCTCCTACCACGTTTCAAACATAAATTTATTATTTTTTTACTGCGATGACTGTACATGGATTTAGATTTGAGTTAACATTATCGTTTGCCATGTTAACGTGATAGCTATACTTTTATTTCAATGACTGTTTTTTGTTTGCTTTTTGTTTGTTTGTTTAGTTTATGTTCAAAGTAAAGAATTCCAACTAACTAAAATCTGAAGTAATCCTTTAAAAAGTCATAAGAAATGTGAACTGAACACTTTCCCATTAACTGGTTTGAAGCACACGACTAGACTGTGAGAGTGGCAGGCCATGTTTATTGTGGCTGTGTTAACCCCCCCCCCCTCTAAAAAAATACTGTGTTGGACATCCATACAAGGGTTGTCCAAGGGGGGGGGGGGGTGTTGTCCTCATGAATTATTTTAATCTCTGCATATATTTGGGATATTCTGTCATGGAAAGATGACATTCATTCGAGTTTAATGTGCCCTGGCTCGGACTAGAGACAGCTGCTAAATCACATTATTTCAATCTTTGCCAAATGTGATTTAAATGTTTTTACATGCATATCAAAAAGCATTATTTCAAAACAGGCAAAAAAAAAACTCAAGTATGTTTCTAAACTTACATTAGAGGATTTCTTTGTCTAAGTTTTTCTGTTTCCTGTCATATTTGCGTATTCACATCTTCTAAATTCAAATTAAAAAAAGCTTTGGAACCCGAACTATTGAACTTCCAGAATGTGGAAGATTACTCTACTAACAACAAAACAAGAAAAAAACAAACAAACAAACAAAAACCACGAGAACACAAATGTAGCACTTTGTAAATCATAGGGACCCACATAGTTTCATTCCTGTGGGGTTCTGGGGCAGCACATGCTGTGATTCTTTACTCCTCTGTCAGCACACACTTCACACTACATTTCCCCTCTGCAGCATTCCACATCCCCTCTCACCACGGGGATAAGGGGGAGGTATGGAAATAAAAATGGAGAGCGCACTGTGTCTGCCTTTCTAACTACTTCTTCATGTACAAATGCTCCAGAGGTAAGAATCTACCTGGGATCCTCTCTGGTCCCTCGGAGAACACCAGCTCAACTTTACCATAGTCTGGAAATCTTGGATCTGAAATGATAGTATACAAGGAAATGTCATAAATGTAAGCTATTCAGAAGCAGAAAGATAAAAGATGTTGTTGTAGATTTTCTCAGTACATATAACATGTTCAGGAAAACAAGATTACAAGTGCCAGATATAAACTGACTTCAGACCCAGCCTTGCAGATGCTATGTGGAGCAGAAGAACTGCTGTTGGCTAACAGTTGCAAGTTGAGGCCTGCACTCGGGGTTTTTCAAGAGTACCTTTGTTGGCAGTCTCCATGTCCTCTTTTTCAAACATCAGGTTGTAACCCTGCACTGCTCCCGTGTGGAACTGAAGCCGGAAAATAACCTCACGCTCCGAAGTCCTGTCACTTTTATGATAGCATTTGATCTACAAGAGGAAACAAAAACATGCCGTGATCACTGCAATCAGCACAAATGTTGCTATCTCTGCAAATGCAGATTGTTTTTTTTTTTCTTACCATGATGTCCCCTTTCAGGAGCTGGGCGGGCTCCAGAGTGATGCATACACGGTCTCTGTGGCCTGGACCAATGTGACTTACACAAACAGGAGAGAAGACAGTCAATACAGCCAGAGTGTAGAAGCAATTACAGATATTTACACAAAGCAGTGACTCTGAATTAAAATTAACATTAAGCCAACTTAAGCAAAAAGCTGCTTTAAAATGGAGCAACATTCTTTGTTGTGAACAATAGTGTTCAAATGACTGTGTGACTACACGTGTAATCTACTTACTAGACTCCAGATGAATACACTGCTTGCATTCCTTGGTAGACCTTGATGTATGGGCGACATGCTAAAAAAGATAAAGTTCAAAATGAATGTTTTTTTTTTTATAAGTGCCATGACAGCATGACCTGAAGTAGGCTGTTATGCAGCTTCTCATGTTACTTTGCTCACATTCTAAAACTCGTGAGTTGTTGTGAGAAAGGGATTTTAGCTCTATGATGTGATGACAAACTTTGTTGTTTCAAACTGAATTAGTGAAAACAGCAATTTCCACATAAAAACACAATGGTGTGAATTCCCATGGTTCCAGCAGGAACTGGAAAGTTCTCCACCTCAGTTCTGTTTATGTACACAACCTCCATGTGCCTGAACATGCAAGTGTGCGTTGGAATAGTGAGAAACAAAGTTCATATAAGACTTCGGCTTTAACTCTGATGTGGTTGTGTCTGAATTTTATTTTTTTTAACTGTATTATCACTTGGACTTGCAGCTGTGTATTGTGGTAAACAAAATGAGTTTAACCTCCGGCAGCATCAATGTTTGGTATCCCATGAAGAATGATGCAGTGCAGGAACAAGGGGGACGCATTGATCTTCATAGATCCACTTAGTAAACTGTTGAGGATCCAAACATACCTGACAGGAAAGATATGGATGTTAGCACTAAGCAGGACTATTACAAGGATTACCACAACAGAAAAAACGCTAATCCAACATGGATAGCTAACATGTTATAACCAAGCAGCAACCTCCGGCGGTGAAATGTGAAGCCTATGCAAAAATGCAAAAAATTGCAGTTCACTCCTCATCCGCTAGGGGCTGGCTCCAAAACAGAGTAAATCCCCATAGAGGGTCATGTTAAAAAGACCAACTTCACAGCAGAAATAAACGATTAAAGCCTAGTACAAAAAACATTTTAGGATTAATAGATCAAGTTTAACTTCATGACAACTATGAGGGGGTGGATTTTTTTTTTCTAACTCCTCCATTTGGATGTTATTTAATCTTCAAATTTGGCATAATTAGGGGTGTGTCCTTTTGAATAACATGTATCCAATCTCCGTGGCAAGAAGGAAGTGCAGCACAAACGCGGTTTTTAGTCGGTTAACATTGCGCCTTAGCTTTAGCCCACCTACCTTTATTAGCCGGATTGCTCACTATAAGACTGAGTTGGCTCAGTTAGCTCTTAGCTACAGGCAGCTCAGAGTTTGATAGCTGTCATTCAACTTTACATTATCACTTAAATAGCCTCAAATTAAATAGTTAAACCTTTCAAAAAAGTTACTAAATGGAAAATACATGAGTGTGTTCAGAAAACATGTAAAGGACATTGAAGGAATAACGAGTGAAGCTTAATCCACCAAGTAAATTTCCAGTCACTTAAGTACTAAGTCGTAATGTACAGCATCAATGTACTGTATTGGAATCAACATGTAGTGGGGATTAAATGATTTAGTTGACCATGGTAACCTGTAGGAAAGCTCCTGAAAATGATAAGAAAAAATGTTTAAATCAATGCAGACTGTGACAAGCAGCCAGTGGATGCTGGAATGTAAAGGAGTCTTAGTGCCAGTCAAAAATTTAAGGCAGATGTTGGTGCCAGTCGGGGCACTGACAAATGCTAGCACAGAGTGCATTACTGTGGTAAAGATTGAAGAACAAAAAGAGTAAATGGACTGCACTTAAACAGTATCCATTAGCCTTAGTAAGGTTATTCTCCTTAACTTATTAGCACCTCAGCAGTGATCGTGCTGGAAGGAACAACTCACTCTACTAGCGGAGCCCACTGCCAGAGTCAAATGAACTGGTTTAGCCACAGCAGCTATATTCTCAAACAATATCCTTGTTCATATTTCCCATATTGTTTTAGAAACAAATAAAAATAAAAATTCCTATTCTGTACAATCTTAAGCACAGGGGACACCTCATTTGCTTGATGAATGTGATAATGACTACAGCATGGAAACTGGTTCAATCCATGTTTGACCTTATTGAAGTTTTTAAGAGACAGATGTTTTTTGAAGTCTGTCTGGAAAAAAATTCTTGTAAGTATCAAAACAGAGCAATGAAATCTCCCAATTTCATAGTAAATTGCATAGTGTGAGTAAGTAAGTAGGGATCAACATCACAGTTTATTTTATGCTACATGAGAAATTACTTTGTGCAAAGAACAAAAAAAGGTCAAATATCTAGTGTGGCCCAGTTATCATTGTTGAATGTTTATCACAGACAAACATGGAGACAGGGCTGCTAAAATAATCCATTTTTAACCATCCGTGTGAGCAATGATGAATCACACATGGCTAGGATTACACCAGGTCACCATGGGACCATTCTCATTAAAACCATAAACAACAACTAGCTTTTGACTAAAAATAAATAGATAAACAGCCCTGGGACAACCAGTGTTTTCTATTCAATCGGCTTGGTCGGAAATCTGACTGGAAGGCGACATGCATCAAGTGAAACTACACACAATGATATGCATGTTTCAGAGCAGAAGGGTGTGCTTTTATTATGGGTCTTACCGTTTCTGCGAAGGTGTCATCAGAGCTGAGACTTTATCATCGTAGTATTTCCTCATGGCAAAACGGTCCAATGCCTGATCAGCACTTTGAGGGAGACAGAGACGCGCTAAACACTTTAGGTAATTATGACTCCAGAGAGAGATTACACTCTGAACTATAATTGAATAGTTTTAACCTTCATTTGAGTTAGGACAAGTCAGACATACACACACACACACACAAACACACATGCATACACGCAGATAATTGACAAGAGGGAAAGTAACTGGAGAGACAGAGGATTCCAACAGAGAGGAAGAGAATGCCAGCCTTAAGTAAACACAGTGAGGGAAAAGGGGACAGAGAGAGGCCAGAGTGTGTGCACAGCTTGGCTATTCAGACAGACCTAAAACCAACAGGCGCTACAGCCTTTCACTACAACTCTGTTTTTTCTCTCATTGGCCATCTCTCTCTGCACCCCCCTTGATCTATTCCATTGTAAATCGGCCTTATTCCCATCTCCTGTTCTTTTAGCCCTTTTTTTCTTTTACATTCACCCAGCTGGACTAGTCTTCTTCAGTGGGACACAAACACTTAGGAAATCAGGGATAAGCAAAATTGAGGGCCAACGTATGCTCATGCTACGATGTCTGCTGTGTGCAGAAAGGATCTGCATAATGACATAGCACCAGGCCGTGTAAATCTCTGTGTTTGCTACATCTCTTGACTTAACAGCTCCCTGAAGCATCAGCAACTTCCGAATTTGTTTGACTGACAATGAGTGGAAAGTCCAAACAGGTTTTCTTCATCATGAATGCACTTCTTGAAACTGACACTGTGGCCAGAGGGAATCACAGTAACTAACATGCTTCTAAGTTGATTCATGCAATTCAATACAGGGTGATTCATTGCATAAATTGTGTGGTTTTTCTTTGAATCTTAAAGAGGAAGCTTTTCTTTGAGTCACTTTCTGAATCACGTTAGCCTTAAATTAAAGGAGGTTAAATAAATCACTGTGGTTGACTGATGACATAGGTTATGGTTGACAAAATGAGCTTTTAGGGATTGTTGTGGCTTGCTGTTGACATTGTTCACTATAAGTGGGTGTACTCATATAACAATAATAATAAAAGTTTTTTACTTGATCAATCCTGATTGGAAAATTCACCTCTGCATTTGACACTTCTCTAAATGTACTAGAGAGCAGTGGGGTGCCATGTTTCAGCAGCCAGGGAGCAGTTTGAAAGGGTAAAGTGTCTTGCTGAACGGCCTACAGTTGTTGACTTGTGTCCCGCTGATGACTCTAGACTGGGTTCTCCAGACCCAAACTCAAAAAAATTCTGACTTCAATGAACGAGACAAAAAAAAAGACAAGAGAATTTCAGCATACGGTGATGGTTACCTGGCTGATACATCAGTGAAGTGCACAAAGGATGAAATGACAACACCAATTCGACCTTTGCCACCCTAAAATACAAAAGTGAAAAATAAATATTAATGTAATAGAATGATTCAATAATCATGTGGCACTTGTGCCTTTGCTTCATTTTAAAGGTTCCATTTGGTCTCCAACACATAGCTCATATCATTGCTTATTTAGCCAAAAGCATTTAGTTTACCCATAATCCCTTTTTTTCATCATTTAAAATGGGTAATATGGTTTCATCTGGAGCTTTTGAATAAATCAGCAACTGAAATTTACAACTGGCATAAAACTGCTCATGGACGCTCACCCTGCAGTGTATAACAACCACATGTAGGGGGTCAGCGTTGAGCCAGCTCTCCATGGCCTTGCAGATGGTGCAGATTTTGTCCAGAGGTGGAGCATGCAGGTCTGGCCAACCTGTATCCAGTGTCTAAAAACACATTATTGTTCAGTGTAATTACGCCATATACCAGATCTCACAACTCACACTCTGTGGTAATCAATGATGCATTGTCTAAAAAGGCTGTCTGGATAGACAGAGTTGATTAAAGAGGATTGGTAAAGATATAGATTACAGTGCACTACTTTTTTTACCCCCCTACTTTCAAAAGTGTATATATGACTGGAATTTTAAGAACTTCCAGTTAAAATAGAAGGTGCAATAATCTTACCTTAGGATTCATTTTAGAGAGATCATGTCTTCTCTCAGACAGGTTAATAATCTAAAGAAAGAAAAACACAATGAAGCACATCACTTCAAATGTTTTCTCCAGATGATCTGTGTCCTCCTTTAACACAGATCCTATGAAAGCCCGTCAGCCGTGGCATCAATACTGCTAACACTTTGACACCTGGCAACAGCACATTTAAGGGTGCAACACATGGACAAGCAGTACTGACCAGATAATTATCTGCATGCTTAGACTTGAGCATTCGAGTGACATCCTTCAGGTTGTGCGAGTAGATCTCCTCAGAGCAGCCCCAGGGGAAGGACACAGCAATGATACGTTCTGTAATATATGTCAGATCGAGCTCATATCCATCCTCCATCATGAATGTTTCCTGTTAAAAAAATTCAAAGCAGACATACAGAAAGATCAGTCCCTTCAGCTCTCTTACAACATTCCTATTTTAAGCAGGTGACTCTACTTAAGTCAATATTTGATGGTCAAAGTCCTCAGCTTCAGTCATTGTGTCCAGGTTATCCACAGATATCTTTAGTGGCTGACTTCATTTAGAGATTGTAAGATAGAGGATGTCTTGTTTAAACTGCAATGGTTAACACTGGGTGTCACAAATACCGTACTGGTTTAAACAAAACAAGGACTTTTTAAACACATGACAGATAATTTCAACTTATCTGCACTTTAAAGATAGTTACAGAACAGCTGTATTTAAGACTGGCCACCAACAATCTTGTTACCACAGATAGTCAGTTGGAGCAACAGTGACAAAGAAAAAATAATTCCAGTTGAAACCAGTTGTTGTAAATCCCTGAGTGGCAGCGTGTCCCTGTGACCTCATGGCCATGAACTTCCTGCTGTAGTGGTCTAGAAAAAGAGCCTGTCTCCCCCTGCCACCCCACCACAGACACATCCCTTACTCTCTTATCTAGTCATCTCTGTGCAGCCTGCCTGTCTGTCAGCTGGAAAACAGCAAGCTGATGCCTAGTCCCAACAGCAGGATTGAAGTGATTAGCTAAACTGACAGAAAACTGAACAACAGATAACACAACAGACAAGTCAACACTGAAAATTTTAAGAGTAAGAATCAACCATCAAGTGTAAAATTAAAACTGCTAACAGGCAAAGAAAACAATGTGGACTATCTTATTATAGTGGAAAACCTCAGGCTCTGGCATTTATGTGCATGCTACTTTCACATGTACACCGAAAACTGTTAAAGATTAATAAAGATCAACCACACCCTTTCATGGAAATGGAATTACCTGATAGAAGCCTTGCTACATCATGAAAATTGCTCACCGCACAGAAAAAATAACAAAACAAAGAGCCCAAGGTGTTGACCTGGCCTCCAAACTCCCCAGATTCCAATTGAATTGAACATTTGTGGGATGCGTTGACACAAACCCAGTCAACAGAGAACTTATTCCATAACTCAATGGAGCAAAAGAATTTGTCATACACGAGGCATCTCAACTACAGGGTTTGCAGTTTATTCCTCACAAATCATGCTATTTTAGTTGCAAAAAGGTTACATCTATCTTTACAGGCATCACTACAAGCCACTGATGATGATTGATGATGGCATATATGGAAAAAGTGTTATAGGTTTAATTTTGAAAGTATTTTAGAATATTAATTAATAAACTCAATCAAATCCTAAGCAACAAAAATAATGGATCTGCACAACCATATATGGGAGTTTACCATTTAACAGGGTCTGATTTTTGCTTTAGGTTTTACATTTTACACAAACACATTCAAAAACAGAAACATATTTCTAAGGCTAACAAAGACATAATTGTGCCTTTTGAATGACTTTAAATAATCCACGGACAAGAACATGCCCATCAAGTAAGTCTGAGAAGGCTGCAGGCTACAGTCCACCACGTTGAAGAAGGGGGGGGGGGGGGGGGGGGGGGTATGGTGCCATAAACCAACCCTCAGAGCTGAATGAAGAGTCCATGTGAAGAGGTCATCTCTCGGGGAAACTGAGCAGTGGTTTTTGAGTGTGTTGGTAGAGGTGCTGGAAGCTGGGGGAGGTCCTCAGGGACTGTTGGAACGAGTCTATTTCCTCTGTGCTCCAAGGAAAAACTGTCAACTAATGGGAAATTAATGAACAGATCAGCTAGTACTTAGGACTCTTTATGTCCATGGCTGGGTCAGAGGAGGAAGGCAGCATAATATTTTGGAAGTGTCAAAGTACAACACCTAACTAGAGATGGAAAACTCTACCCAACAACTAACCTAAATGTGACCTGAAAGTGTATCAGGTTAGGCACTGACTTTATTTGGTGCACATAATCACTGGTTAAAAAATGTGTTTTAAAAAAACCATTTGGTGTAAAGGTTTCTCTTTTGTTGAGACTTCTTTTTGAGTAGAAAGTTTACTACTCTTTAGCATATGAGCAAAAGCAAACAAGCCACTATTACTGCTAATTTCCCAGCTTGGGATGAATAAAGTACTTCTATCTATCTAATAGCTGTTTAGTTTAGCTAAACATGGTCACTTGATTAGTTTCAGCCAAGCATCACAAAACGTGGCTACTCTACCTAAAATCAATCTCATAATCTATTAAAAAACCACTTTAAATGTAAATAACATAAGGTAAACAAAAGGGTAAAAATAATTGACTGAATATATATTAAAGAAGAAAGCAAAAAGCCTAATAAAATTATGGAGCAGTCATGATGTACAAATAATTCTATTAATGTATTTTATCTAACAAATTAACTACTAATTGTTTTCCCAAGGAAACAAACTACATATAAGTATTTAATAGGCTATTAAAAAGTAGGAAAAGATGTAGGTATGGTAGTTAATCTGACTAAATATCTATTTTAGTCTGCATTAAATCTGCATAGTATTTTTTATCATACATATATTACTTGTATTTAAGAACTTTTTTTAAATCTCTTGCATAGTTATTGGTGTGCACAGCTACATAATATTTGTAGAGTGGGACTACTGTGTCATTAGAAAAACATTCTGATATTACTTCAAGAGGTGCTACTACTGTTAGCAATGCTAGCACTCACAGACTTCTTTAAACTAAGCTAACATCTTCTTCTAATAAAGAATATAAATATATGTTGGTCTAGTCATTATGTGAAATGTTTTTATTCTAAAAAAAAAAAAAAAACAACACACAAAGACATTTTATTTTCTATATAAAAATACCATATACAAAATACCATACTACAATAGTTTCAAACTTGTTAGCATCATCATAGCATGTGGAAAGAGGGAAAGGCTGCCATCAGGGAGCAGCAGTCCCATCAACTGATACTGCACCCCCTAGGAACCACTATTTTCCATGCATGTGTTATGAATTTGTTTGACTGTTATTTTTACTGCCAGCTAGTGAGAATAGCCATATTTAGCAATTTAGTTAACTAACTGAATAGCAATAAATTGACCATTGCCAAGCAGCTATTTACTGAAGATTGGTCATCACTGTCTCATTAGTAAAATTTACTCCACAGACACTTGCACAAAGAGGTAAATGTATCTGGAGGATAGGATGCAAATTAGCTGTTAGGGGCGACTCACTGAAAAATCTTCCACAATTTAGTAGTGCTTCTTTAAAACAAGTCTCTTTAAAATTTAATAGTTATGTTTATGTATTTAAGTCTCCCTTAGGTGGGGTCTACCTCCTCCCCAAGAATGCTGAACCAATGGTTCCAACCAATCCAAATAAATCCCGTAAATAAGCACAAAAAAGTACTAAACTTCATCTCAGTGTTCATTCATGTGCAGCACTACCATAATCAATCTCATTTTATAACTGTAGCCTACAACTTACTCCCACTCAACATTCAAACCAACATGACCAACTTGCCTCAGCATGCACTAAAGATAATTGGTCTTTAATTTGCACTCACTGCTTTTGTTCTTGGTTTGAAGCACAACATTAGCCCACAAAGGCAGAGTAAGCAGTGGCAAAATATTCAAATCCAGAGCCCACCCATGGGACAGAGAGGTTGGCAGAGAAGTAGGTTAGACAAGGAGACCCAAAAAACAAAAACAAACAAACAAACAACAAAAAACAGATGTCCAGGTCTATGGTGAACAAGCTGCAACAGGTTTACCAAAGTCAGGAAGTTGGGGGATTAGGGTGTGTCTAGCTCCCCCAGCTCCAACCCCTGCAGGTAAGTGCTTGACTAGGCAGTGCTGGTGCTGTCAGCCACGTTTACACATGCATGACCATTAGCTGGAACCTATTGCAAATGCCTCTCTTTCAATTACCCTGAAAGGTGCTGAAAATAAATAAAATAAACATTCCATTTACAAGTATAATACACCCTGAGAGGAATAGCATGTTGTATTATAGTGCAATCAAGGGGATGAAGTATGTTTCTATTTCAAAAGCCACACCCTTCAAATGACTCACCCTGTATGGAATCTTCCATTTTGCACAAGCAGGTGAACCACAAGATAAAAGAAGCGGCATCATGGCATCAGACACAAACTGAAGAAAGAACCATTTCATTATCCAGACACGTGGCACTAAGGGTTAAATCATAGCCTAAATTTGTGAAGAGTGACCTCATAAGTTGTCTTCATATTTGAGTCGACTGGTGACAGCAGCTGGCAAAAACTGTGCATACCTATCACAAAAAACAAAACCGACCAAATCCCCAGTAACTAAATCCATTTGGATGATAGTTTAGGTGTGATTAGTCTGTCTGCAACCTCACTGATTATATTTTCCATTACTGATTATATTGTGGTGATCATTAGATTGTGATTGTGAAGACAGGCATAATGAAGATGGTGCAACCCACAAGTGTAAAGCCTTAAAGGATCTTCTTTGTCTTTGTTATATAATTTGAAATATGACTAATCAGTAGGTGATGAGAAAAAGAAAACAACATAAAATTCACAAGCATTACGCATGTACACACATGAAAGCAATCAAACACACCATCCCCATACACACACCAAAATACAACTGAACTGCTTCTGTTTGCTTAAACGTCTCTAGATTATATTTGACATATTGTGGTCTCTATTTTTGGACAACATGGACATTTTATTGATCTGTTCAACTTAGCTTACATGTCTGAAATCTACAAAGGAATTTTAAAAATATAGTTGACCAGGACTAACTTTATCTAGTGGATACCAAAGTGCAGTTTCACTCAAAGTAGTGCGAAATCTTATCCAAGCCCAGCAAGACAATACATGTGTTTTGCATATTTGGAAAATGTGGTTATACAGTATTGTCTCCTTGGGAGACTTTGGACAGGTTAATGATCTACTAAACTGTTTAAAAACTTGAGTAACATCTGAAGTGTAATAAATGCCTTAGAATATCTAGCTGCCTGTAGGCTGCCTGTTGGACTATCTTTTTTTTACTTAAACATTTTAAACTACATTCAGCTACATTATGTCCTTGTGGCTTTATCTTCCTGTTTGTACTCCAAAAAGAACTATTCATAATAATTAATAATCCCATCAAATGACAGTAGTTCTACAAGCAGAACAGATTTGCTCAATGTCTTTGTCATCTGGCTGCTGGTATTTAGTATCCATGTCTAATAGCCATCAAATCAACTGGATACAATCTGCTTTTATTGTTCCAATTCCAAGCTGCTCTTTATTCATACTTGGCAAAAGTGTGCATTTCATACTGTGGGATAACATGTCCGCAGTGACATGGCTGGTGTAAAAGTCCAGAGAAGGACAAGGCCACAGTTTGTTCTGGCCTTTTCCTGTCAGGGGCTCTGTATGTTTATGCTGTGGCTTTGACACCCATTCATAGCTGAAGAACTGAAATAAACAAACCATGAGAAATACTGAAGAAGAAAAAAAAGCCACAGAAGTGGGTGCTGGGTATTTTTAGCAAGTTTATTTTGCAGCCCTGGAACTCTAGCGTGTAGTTGTCTCACATTTTCATGAGGTATTATGAAGGAAATAAAAATGATAGTCTCAGGTCTGAGCAAATCTGTGCACAGTTAAAGTTCCCAAAGTGCTTCCTAATTTCCATTTTCTATCCCAAGGTCATAGTGGAATGCGTTCCAAAATGGATTATGTTCCCACTTTCACTCTCCCACTCTCTTTCCCCCATTTCTTGCCTATTTGTGCCCCTTTATTGCTTTCATTCTCCTTCCTTCTTTCTCTAGATTGCTCTGTTTTAATGACTTACACATGTCAACCAAGTGTCTGTAGTGTAGTACTGTGACAAAATGAAATGCCCCAGTGCTCAGTCCCATGCTTCAATCAGTGTTCTGTTTACAGTACACAACCCCAACGCTTTGCCAACCCACACTGTCAAGATAACCCATATTACTGTCTCTGAGAGCCATTTGTAAGGACTTTCCAATAAAAAGTTTAAAAAGAAAGAAAATGATGAATAGTGAGTGTTGAGATGGTATTTCTATTACTCACATTATTAAAAAAAATTGCTATGACTGCTGCTTAAAAAAATGACTGCTAATTGTGAATTTAAAGTGTTCAGATCAACTTGCATGGTTTATGCTGACAGAGAGGTATGCAGGAGGGTGTGGATGCAGGTGCCCGTCTGATTTTCAAGGGAGCCGAAATCCAGGTGAACAGGGCTGTAGCTGCTGTGATGTAAGGACACATGTACATGTCATCAGCTATGGCTGCATGAGAGGCAAAGCCCTCAGGCCACAAATACTGCAAAGCAGCTGTAGCTTAAACAAAAGAGACTCCTCAATCTGTTTGTCTCCATCATTTAACCACTGGCTGAAGACTGTGAAGAATAGTGGACAAAGTCTGGCACATTTCTTTTTGAGCTCTGTAGACTACTGGGTACAAGTCTTCCACAATCATGGTCCCCATATGTTTCACATTATAATGGTCTTTGGTGCACCATAACCCACAATAGCAAGGAACCCTAAATTATAGCCAGTGCAAGACACAATTCACTGAGGAAGACATTTAAAATCTAAAACGACTCTGGGAGGTCAGACCAAGCTGTAGGGAGTTCAATTTAAATGCTTTCAATAATACTCTTTCACAGTTTGGGGGGGAAAAAAATCACAAGTTGAGTTTTTGCTCAAGTGTAAATGACTCCTTTCTCTGTCCACAAAGTCCTTACTGAAGAGCAATGAGCACACATAGACACACGCACACAGCCAGCAACACATACAGCATCTCTGGTTTGGGCCAAAGTAAATAAAGAGAGAAGTAGCCTATTTTACGCTTTGAATAAATGGTTTAAAAAATTACATGTGACTGAGCAAAGGATTGAGAAGAAGAAGAAAAAAAGATTAAACGTACTCTGGAGGGTGGAGGTCTAATCTTGCTTTTAAGCATTGACCAACCAGACTTTGACACCCCCCACCCCCCTTGCTTGTGTCTGACTGAAAAAGACCACACGCTTTGCCTTACCTTCTAAAGTGAAAGCAGGAACTTTCCTTCTTCTTTTTCACCCTGTTGATTGAGAATGAGTGCGCTAAAGTCCAAAGAGTCCCCAGTCCGTCAGACAGGCTTAGTGCGGACTGAGAGGCTCATTTCCCTCTGCTGGAATGTGCTCTCAGGCTGATCAGAGGTCGCGTACTTTTCCCAGCTGGACCTGCTGCTCTCTTCAGCTTTCTCTGCGGCGGTAAAAACGGAAGACTTTACTCGCTTTCTGAACTGCTGTTCCTGCTGTTTCTGCTCAGTCTCTAGTCCACTTCCTCTTGTCCAGGTTGAGGCTGCAGCCTCCGCAGGTTCTGGCATGGGATAGTCCTCCCCCTGCGCCGCCGAGCCTGCCTCCCTTGTTCCCTCCTCCTTCACTCCACCTCCCCTCTCTGTGTCCTCCTCCCTCTACCCCCGACTCCCTCCATTTGTTCTCACCCTCACTCTTCACACGCAGACGGAGACTTCCTGTTACCCCCAAGAGTACAGGATCCCCAAACCACACCCCCGACTTCACCCATGAAAACAATAAAATTCCAAGGTATTTACTCATAAAGTGATAATCAAGCGTTCATTTGCTCTTCCTTTAAAAGTACTACTTAAATTAACTCATGGGAAGGCCTAAAGATACATGCACATTATTATCAGACTCCACAGCAAGTATCAAAAACATATGTTCTGCAGAGGAAAATTTCTTTCCAATATTTTACTAACATTTCGCTTTGGATTAATAGTATTCTTGCATAAACGTGTATGCAGCATTCCTCTGCAAGATACCAAAAGTTAAACTATTTATAGCACCTTTATACACTTCTTGAGAATTGTATAAAGAACGTATAGCGGTGCAACATTGCATACTCATTATGGTCATCATAGCGTCCCTGTCTTCAGAGAACCATAACTCTACACTTTCTTCTTGAGCTTTGAAAAATAGTCCTGTTAGTTTTGGGGGGAGGTTTCTTTCAGCTTTGTTTTTGTCTCTGAATGCTGAAAATGCATTCATTAGCGTTTTATTTTCAAGACCCGTTAACAAAAACTGAATCCAGTGGATCAGGATGTTATATACAAAACCAGTGGCTTCAGTTAAAAACAGAAAAATCTTGTCACAGAAACCAATCATGATGCTTATAATATGTATGTATATATATATATATATATATATATATATATATATATATACAATGGTGCGAACAAATGAGTAGAAAAACTGCATTAAAACTGCTGACAACTTTATTTGCAATTACTCAAGAGGTACATTAAAGCGGCATAACCTTTTCCGACTAAATCATGACTGTGTTAAACATTTTAAGCATAAAAATGGACATTTGTGGTTAAAAAAATGTCTAAAAATGAAAAATATGTGTATGACTGAAGCTATATTAGACTAGTAAACAAGTAAATAATTGAATAAACACAAATGAGGCCAATTTAAAATCAATTCTAGTCAACAGGCAAAAACAATAGAAAAAAAGAAAAGGATTAAATGTTAACTCATGTTATGAAAAATATTCAGCACTTATGTTTAATATCAAAATCATGAAAAGAACTGAGCACTTATTGAGACACTAAATTCTCAAAAACATAAATCATCAAAACAGATATAAATTCAGAATCAGATTAAAATTCAGAATCAGATAACATATTTGAACAAACCCTTTCCAATCATGTAAATAGCAAAACACTTTTTATTTAAGCAAACTTGGAAAAAAAAAATAGATAAAATGCAAAGCAGTGGGTGCTCATGACTCAGCTAACATTTTCTAAGACATGCATTAAGAGTGAATGTCAGAGCTATAGGTGGCACTGCTGGAAGAGAAGCTGTAGGAGAAAGTAGAGGAGTAATCCACACTTCCTCTACGAGATCCACTCCTGGACCCAGCCCTAGACCCAGAGCGAGATCCTGGGTTAGAGACATTATAAGGACTGCTAATACCTTTTGTTGAAATGGAGGAGGCCTGCAGCATCTTCATCCCATTGCTTTCCTCTACCATGCAGCTGTCCATGGCTTCCTTGTATGAGATTTTCAGTTTAGTCTTAGGACAGGTTAGCATCTTCTGGTGGCTCCGGGAATCCTGCAGCTTCTGGGCACCTGGACCATCTAGCCAACCTCTGCGGATAGCTTCCTCGATGGTGATACGACGTCCAGTGCCAGGCTCTATCAGGCCCCCTGTCAGATACTGAAACTCCAAAAATCTCTGACCAGCCTCATAAGGCAGCCATGTCTCTTTTACTGCCTCAGCTGCAGACATCTTTCTTTTGGTTTTCACATCCTCAAAACCATTGTAAGCCTTCTGGGCTGGTTTCAGTTTCGCAGCCATGCTTTCATCAATGATGCTCTGATGGACAGCGTCTTCAAGAGATAGTCTCTCGCCACTAGCAGGGTTGATAATACCACCTGTGCAAGCCTGGGCCTCCAGCAACCTTTGTGCTGTAATAGTGTCAACTATGCCTCTTCTGTGCCCCTCAGGAATAGTTATCTTTTCCAAGGTCTCTGTGTCAAATATGGCCCCCACGGGGCAGTGGTCATCAAACATATCTGGGGGGGAGACTGTAATTGAAATACTGTTGAAGCGTTTACGGACAGTAGGAGAAGATGGTCTGGCTTGAGTGGGGCTGGTGCAAGTGACCATGTCATCAACACTGCTGGCTGCAATGGTCATCTCAGTGCTGCTGGTTCTGCTGATAATTTTGTCAGCAAACTGGGTCAAAGTTAGAGTTCCAGCCCGATACTGATCTAAAGACTTTTGGTCAATGACACCAGTGTCCAGGCATTCCTGAATGTCATACTGGGTTCCAGTTTTCCTATCCACAATTACCAAACGTGCAGAACCATCTGACCCTGTGATGGTGATTTCCTCCCACTCACACTCCTGCTCTGACAAGTCCAGGAAAGTGTCATAGTCAATTAGCTCCCGGTGATAGGCTTCTCTGACAGACATCTCAAGGCCAGTGTCGGGGTCAACAATTACAACCCGCCTCTTGCGGAGAACATTGGTGCGGCTTTCTTGTGACTTCTTGGCCTTCCTCTTGTCACTGAGGGGCAGAAGGATCAGGCCAGTTTGGGCATCTGTGATGCACCTTTCCTTTAGCTGTAGATAGGTCAAGTTTTCCTTTGTATTTGGGTCAAAGAATCCTTTTGTATCATCTCCTTCATAGGCTAAGATCTCATTCATTTCCTCATCAAAATATCCTTTTTTATAGGCAACAGAAACATCAATACGGTGGCTCTCTAAAGGGTCAATTAACCCACCACTTGCAATCTGAGCCTCAAGCAGCCGGATTCCGTGACCCTTCTCAATAAGATCTCTCTCAATAGCCTGGAAAAGGGAGATTGTCTTTCCTGTAGATGGATCTCTGTATCCAGTTACAGCCTTTTCTGCAGACAACAGCTTATTCTTAAACTCCTTCCCTATGAGGCCACACTTTGAGGCCTCCTCCACTGTCAGGAAGGCACCTTCAACAGGATCAACGATGAAGCCAGATGCAGCTTGGGCCTCAAGAAGCTCCAGGGTGGTTCCTCTCATGAGCAGACCTTCCTTCATTGCCTGATAAAAAGGCAGTATTCTGTCATTGGCCTCATCATAGATTCCTGCAATACATGTTGAGCCATAGAGATAAGACTTTAGCTTCTCTTCAATTTCTTTGCTCGTGAGTTTGCCCTGACCGAGCTTCTGCAGGTCAGTTTCATCCAGTAGTTCAGATTTGATAAGATCTGTGACAGAGACTTCACCACGGATGCCTTTCACTGTCATGGGTTTTTCAGGGCCGCGAAGCAGAAGCAAGCCTGACACAGGTTCTACTGTACACTTCTTTCTGAGGTCATTATAACTTATCGCTTCTCCTGTTGCTGGATCTAGATAGCAGGTGGGTTTTTTATTCAAAGCCCTGTAGAGATCCTCATCTATAAGATTGCGATCCAAAGCCAGATCCTTTGGAAGGAACACACTCAGAACAGGGTCCAATATTCCTCCAACTGACTCCTGAGCCTGGAGCAAGCGGACAGCTGTCTCCTTGTCGATGCGGCCAGTTTTGCATGCCTGTCCTACAGACAACACTTTGCCAGTGTATGGATCTTTAAAGCCTGAGCTAGCTGCTTCAGCTGTCAACAAGGTGTCTCTGTCTTCTGTGTCTACAATCCCTCTGGAAGAGGCAGTATCCACAGGCATTCTCTCATTAAACGCAGGGTCCACTATGTAGCCTGTTGCTGCTTGAGCTTCCAGGAGCCTAAGAGCACTCTCTGGGCTGAGGAGATTCTTGTGTTTGGCTTCAGTGAATGGCATTCTTCCATGAGAACCTGTTGTCATTCCAGCAATAACACCTGTACCCTTTAGATTAAGCTGGATGTCCACAGCTACTTCATCCACTGTCTTTTTCCCTTTCAGGAGCTCATCCAGGGTGGCTTTACTGATTACACCACAGTCACAAAGTTGATGGGCTGTGACTTTGCGGCGCACACCATCAAACATGAGCTTTGATGGATCAATTGTAAGGACATTCTCATCTGTCTGGGTCTGCCTACACAGACTGCTTGGTCTCTGCTTTAATCTCTGTATCTCTCTCTCCAGGGAATCTCTTTTTAGAGCTAGCTCAGATGCCTCCTTTTCTGAGATCAACAGGCGGCTCTTGTACCTCTCATCGACACTCTTCAGCTCCCTTGTGAGTCTCTCAATCTCATTCTTCAGGGACAGCCTCTCTCGATCAGCCTTGTCCCTGTCTGATTCACACTGCCTAATCTGGCTGTTTTTCAGTTCATACTGGCTTTTCATAAGGTTGAAGTCATTAAGGATGGAATTATTTTCATCCTGCAGACGCTGCTTGTTACGTATCTCAGACTCTAGAGAGAGCTTGATGCGAGCAAGCTCCTCTTCTAGTCGCTGCTGGCGGTTCTTGTCCTGCTCCATCACTTTAAGCTTGGATTGCAAACTATCCCTCTCCAGCAGGATCTGGCTGTATTGGGTTTGTGACTCATGCACCATCATAGATGTCTGTGGAGAAATAAGGGAATACTGTTATGTGATGTAATATAATTTCCATCAATACACTCAAAATATTCACACACAAAGATAGAGTTATGTGTCCTTCATTTATAGGTTTGCATACATTTCCCTACATGTTAGTGTACAGTGTTTATTAATGTGCTTTGTAGTGTGGCATGGGTAATTTTAAGTGACATAAAGTGGCATTATTAAAGGGTTGACTGACATGCATGTATATACAAAAGCATTCGTTCATAAGTGAATATTGTGCTCAATCAATTAAAAAAGTTTTAGTCTTTTCACAGATATTGCAGAGCTACTTTGAGGTCAGTATCATTCTTAAAGCACATACAGCCAACCATGCAAGCAGCACTATGATTTAGTTGCATTATGAAGGGAAGATCCTTCAGTGCGATCAAAAATACCTCAATTGACTGCTTTTGGAATTTTTCTATTTCCATTTTAAGTTTTTCTCTCTCCTTGGTCAGGTCACCGATGAGAACCTGGAGTTCTGCTGTCCTCTTGGTGCTACTCTGAAGCTGGACATGCAAGGCTGAAATTTGAGTGAGACTCTCTCCATCTGCAGCATTTTTGTTTATCTTCAGTTCATCTCTCTCTTGTCTTGTTGCCCTCAGCTCTTCCTCTAACTTCAGTCTGTCCTTTGTTAGCTTCTGTGTCAAAGTCTTCAGATTTTCAATCTCTGTGGTGTAATCGTTAAGCTGACGGCTTTTCTCTTCAATGGTCTTATACAGGGTTTCATTACGTTGCTTAAGCTCATGTATTTTGACCAGTTCCTGCTGAAGCTTCTGTTTCAGTGTTTTTAACTCAGCTGTCACAGCTGCCAGTTCCTCCTTGGTGGCTTTGTGATCTTTCAGGCTCTTGTCCAGCGCCTCCTGGAGAGCATTGAGGTCCTGCTCATACTTTCTCCCCGAGTTGGAGGCCTCAATCTGAACAGATTTCAGCGAGGTAATTGTGGTGGTGTGCTCTCTGCAGGTATGTGTCATCCTTTCCAACTCAGCCTCCATTCGCTTTCTACGGGTGAACTCCTCCTGTGCTGATTTCTTTTGCTTTTCCAACTCAGCTTCAATCCCATCCAGAGAACACTGAAGTTCCCGGAGGCGGCCCTGAAATCTGATGGAGCTCTGCTCAGCCTTGGTTTTCTCACTGGTCTGCTTTTCCAGCTCGACTCTGGTGATGCGGATCTCCTGCTCAGACATCTTCAGCTTGTTAATTGCCTCAAGGTAGGAGGTGTTCTTTGCCCTCAGCTCAGCTTCAGCTTGTTTCAGGTGACTGACTTCCGATTCCAGAGCTCTTCTCCTCTTCCCTTCTTCCTCTAGGTTCAATGTTAGCATGGTTATCTGTTTGGATTTTTCCTGATTATTTTTGTTGGCTTCTTTTAATTTCATCTCATCTCCTGATCTCTGTTGCACGAGTGTTCTCAGCTGCACTTCCAGCTCACTGCGCATCCTCGTCTCTTGTGTAACTGAGGCCCTCTGCTGGCTGACCTCCTTCTCTGCCTTGATTTTCTGATCCTCTGTGAGAGCAATGGACTGCCTCAGTCTCCACAGCTCATCCTCTAAATCTCTCTTCTCAGCAGTGAGTCGCTCCACTTGCAGCCTCAGTTCTGCCACATCTTCTTCTTTCTGTTGTGAGGCTTTCAGAGTGGTGGTCTTGGTAACGTGGATCTCTGTCTCGTAAGTCTGCTTTAGTTGATTAATCTCCTGGGTGCACTGTGTTCTTACCTTTGAGATATCTGATTCAGCATTACGCCGACGTGACGCCTCCTCATCTAGCTGTATCTTCAGCCTCTCCAGTTCACGTTCCTTGTCCTTCACAGACTTCTCTAAGTCAATCTTTTTCCAATTGAGCTCTTCCAATTCTTTCTGTCTGCGGCGCACTGCCGCCTCATACTCTTCTTGCTGGCTGTTGTAGCGCTCTTCTGCCAGCCTTCTTTTCCTCTTTTCCTCATCCAGCTGGTATTTAATGCGGATCAGCTGATCATTTAGATCTTGAAGTTGGTTTTGCGTACTGTCCAGGCTTTCCTTGGCAGCATTAGCTTGCATTGCGGTGGTTCTCTTCACCTCCTCCAGAGAAAAAAGTTCATCTTTTGACTGACTGAGTTCCAGCTTGTAGCTGGCCAAAACATCCTCTAGAGACTTGTTTTTCTGGCTGCGATCCTGGAGGTCCTCCTTAAGACGCCTCAGTTCTTCCTCCAACATCTCAATCCTGGTGTTCCTTAACTGAGAAGACAATCCACAACAGAAAGTGCATCAATCACCTGCTCTCATATAGTTGGACAAAGATATATGATCACTTAAACTTTGCCTCTTGAAATATATTATTTCACTTACTTAAAAGAACAATATGATTTGTTTACAAAAACAAATCTAATACTTACCTTCAGCTCCTCCATGTTTTTTAGCAACTCCCCAAGGAACTTGTAGTAGTCACCAGAGCGGGTAAGTAGCTCTATGTAGCGAGCCTGGAGGTCAGTGGCCTGGTGGGTTTTATTAGAGAATGAATACAGCTGCAGTTTACAGTTTATTGCATTTGAAGTGATTAAGATTGACAGCATAGTTTGGGCTTACAATACAAGCGAAAAATCCATTGTTTAAGGAAAAACAATATTCTAAACATTTAAAAATTAATATTAAAAAAATAAAAATAAGATTGATTTAATAGAAAGCTAATGCTCATACCTCTTGTCTGACCACAGAAGCAGGGGACTGCAGCATAGTTCTCTTGATATGAATATTAAGCAGAGTTTCCAGTCCTGAACTGAAGGAAGCAAGCTGCAGCTCATAGTCCTAAAAACACACAATATCATTATAACCACACTTACACTTGACATATTGGCACGATGCAAAAGTAAATTTTAAGTTGAATTTTAAAAGTAAACAGTGAATAACTACCAACCTTTATTGAGGCAGCACATGTGTCTGCACTTTTATTCACATCCTCTACCTTCTCCTTCTTGCCTTTAATTTCATTGTGAAGTGCCTGTTCAAAAGAGAAAAAAAAGTTGGCCCAGTCTGTGCTGCCTCTTAAGGGACATTACAAGTTTTTCTACAAAAAACTACAAAAAAATCCTCTCTTTAAATTTTGTAAACCATCTGAAGCACAACTTCTATTTTGCAAGACTTGAAACAGTGGCTGGCCTACAAAATGTATAACATTCACATATCATCCTGGCTATGAACGCCTCAGTCAAAGTAAAAATGGTGGCAACTTCCAGTTTAAAACCAGCTCTATTTAAATATAGTTATTTATAACAAAAGGTTGGTGTAAACAAGGAAAGACATGCCTTTTGTTGGTTCAGGTGGTCCATTAGGGTCTGGATATCACTGAGCTTAACCGTCTGAAGGGTGTCTTGCCGTTTCCTGGCATTGTCTATCCACTGCTCCGTGGAAGTGTGATTCTGCTGATATTGTATTAGCTGTGTCTCCTGCTTGCCCAAGTCATCCACTCTGAGGTGGAAAAAATGTGAGGAACAGGAAGGAATGAAAGGATGTTTTTGGTGGTGCTACGAACAATGATGAATGTTTACGTGTGCCGACCATACGGCTATACCTTCTATCAATCTCTGTGTGGATGCGGCGCCAGCGAT
This sequence comes from Melanotaenia boesemani, assembly GCF_017639745.1. Classification (NCBI taxonomy): domain Eukaryota; kingdom Metazoa; phylum Chordata; class Actinopteri; order Atheriniformes; family Melanotaeniidae; genus Melanotaenia; species Melanotaenia boesemani. The sequence continues at coordinate 19,344,111 of NC_055689.1, read as the reverse complement.
CACACATCTGGTTGACCAGGTCGGAATACTTGGACAAATCCACGTCACACTTGTGGAAGGGATCGGAAATCTGACCATTCCAGTGAACTGCTTTAGCCAGGTCAGACTCCATAGCTGTCAGCAGGTCTCTTTTTTGCTCCAGTTCATTTTTCATTTGCTTTAACAGAGAATTACACAGAAGAGTTATCAATTTTTTTTTTATGAAATATTAAACTCAGATCAGGAGTTTAAAAAAAACAAAACAAAACAATATTTCCAGGTGAATTATAATAGAGTAGAAATACAAAGTAGGACTGAGTATCAACACTATCAAGTATCGCTAATCAGGACAGTACCTGAGTAAACCATTATAGTATGAGGAGGCTGGATTCATAAACTAATGTAATGTAATGCATCAAGGCTTTAAAAAGAAACTAAAATCATAAAAAATGCCATTTTTCAAATATTGAAACTGCAGAGAAATGAAAAAAATAAAAAAAAAATAAGGAAAATGTTTCAAACCTTTAGTGTCCTCTGATAGTTCTCCACCTCTCTGACATCCAGGGAGCTGGTTTCTTTCTCGGTAAGCCGGGCCTCGTAGGCTTTAATGATGTCTTCAGCCTGCAGAAGGCTTTGAAGCAAGGCCTTCAGTGCAGACAGTCTGTTGCAAACACAATCATTACATTAAGTGATTTTTATGCTCCTATATGTTGCCTCAGTTTCTCTTCTAAGCACTTGTTTTGTTCAGCCTTCCCTGGAATATGGCAATAAATGAAAAGGTAGATACCTCTGAAGGTAGGCTGAGTAGAGACCCTGCAGGCCTCCCACTTTTTGGTTAATGATTTCCAGTTCAGAGCGGAGGAACTTGGCATGCTCGGAGTCTGCAGGTACCCCCTTCAGCTGTTTTGTAATTATCTCCCTCAGGAGGAGGTACTCATCATGAACTGACTCCAGATCCTGGTGCACATCCTGGAAAGCAAAGGAACGTGGCATTTAGTTAAATGTGCATTTTTTACCCCCTTCCACTGGAAGCCTTTATTAAATCACTTACTTTTCTTTTCTTAATTTTCTTAATTTCTTTTCATTTTCTTGAGGCTAAACTTGTACAGATACATGTAGAAATCAAAGGCGGTATACCTGCAGCTTTTGAATGTGCACTGAACAATTGTGCACACTGTTATCACCCAGTGGAATGTGGAGATGACTGGTGAGACCAGATTCGACCATCTCCAGCCGACGTCGAAGTTCTTGCAGGCTGCTGAGCACCGTAAGGCTGACAGTAGAGCTTCCTGTTGGAGGCTGGGTCTTGACTTTGGTCACAGTTGTAGAAGTGACCTTCTTAATCTCTTGTTTTGGAGGCTCAGTCTTCACCCCATCTTCTCCTTTATTAAAAAAAAAAATATTGTGAGAAATCCTTTATTTAATGTAGAAAAATAGTTGTACTATTTTTTTTCTAGCAATTCTACACAACTTTTAAGTTTTTTTTTCCAGAAGTGTTCATGTGGCATGGCACATGTAGTGCCTGTAGTAGTATAAGAAGTAAGGTTTTATCTAGTCCTGTGGCTGCAAAAACCTAATATGTCTATCCTTTAATGTTGAACTTGAGGTTCTAAAACATCCATGCAAAAGAGTTTATATAAATTCTCTTCACCCTAAATGTGAACGAAAGTCCTCCAAAGGGTAGAATGAGGATTCTGAGTATTTTCAGTCTTTTAAAATGAGATAATATTATGTCCTTCCCTCATTGTACTAGCAATCTACATGATGAATCTGGTTGAGTGTACAGATGAGACTATTTCTTACGTTGGATTATTTGACACTGTTTGTGTCTATGATGGCTTTTATAGCCTGATGCTTTTTATGGGTTAAAAATTATTAGTAGTCATTTTCTGGAATATATACATTTGTGATAATTCATCTTGCACGTATATAATGTATTTATGCAATTAATTAACCTTGGATTAAATTTAAATTACTGTTACTGTGCAGAATTTGATGTTAGACGGATGTATTTTGGATATATCAATGATATTTTTATATATACATTTCTCATCTTTGTGTGTGTGTACTTTTTTACACTCATAAACAGGTGTGACAAATCACTTGCTTGAATGTACTGACGGCAATCAAGACGGTGTGGCTTGGTGTATAAAAAAAGGGTCTGGTACTCTAAATAGCACATATGACTCCTAGTAAAAAAAATTTTCAGGAGCTATTTGATGTGCAGATAGATCCGTTTTCTTCCTATCAAACCTGGCAGGTAAAAGCCAACACTGCTATTGTGTCAGAAATGATAAACTGTTATGTGTGCCCCTCTAAAAGACGTCATGTTTTGAGAGTGACAACAAGACTTAAATGGTGTACTAAACAGAAAACATCTTATATCAAGCCTGCAAGACAAAGACAATATACACTCACTGTAAGTAGGCAGCTGGATGATCAGTGTATCATAGTGTTGTTGAGCTTTGTCAAAGTGGCCCTGGATGGTTTTCTTGTCATCGTCCCCAAATATTTCAGAACCTTGACTGGTACGCATGAACTCCTGGTAGTGGGTCTCCAGCCTTTTGATGACACTGCGGTACTCCTCAGGACGCATCTTCGACAGCTGGCAAACAAATGAGATGGATTAAATTAAGCAGAAAACACATTAGTGGAGTAAAACCCTGCCTCTGGTGAAACCAGAAATATTGAAAACAGTGTGCACTTTAAACCTTACCATACTAAGGGTGAGGGAGTTGATATAGTTGATGTCTTTGACGCAGTACTGCCATGAGATGAGACTCTTGATGTTGATGTAGAGCTGATTCCAAATGCTCATGATAGCTTCATAGTACTGCTCATTTCTGAAAAGACCACAAGACAACAGTTAATCTTAGCAATGTGTCTAAATGACTAGACACAGTGTTCCAAAAAGTATCAAGTACTTTACATGAGATAATGTATTACATGTTTGTACAACAATTAAAATAAATCCACCTCAGCAGACAGAGTTTCATCAGCCCTAACCAGCACCTTAGTGGGATTTTCTCAGCTCATGTCTGATTTGCATTCTTCCCCATCACTGAATGTTTCTTACTTGTTGGCAAGGCCAATGCTGAGCGGGTTTGGAGGTGGGATGAGCAGACACACTGAAGGGATCAGCATGTCAAGGCCTCCGGGTCCTGTCACAAGCCACTTGCTGCGCTGCGAGTTGTCTTTCAAGATGCCCTCATTCTCTTTTAATATACCTTTCTGAAATATAAAACAGGGAATTCAGGGGACACACTGACTTATACTTGTTATATTTCCCTTTATAATCTGTTTGTGTCTGTTTGTCAGTGTATGTGTGATGGAAGAGAAACTGTATGCCACACCTGGTCTTGTTTAAAGTCACACAAGGCCTGGACCATGACAGGGCTGCTGCTCTTCTCCTCAGGGTTGCGAGGTTTCAGCCTGACGATGGACTTGGACTTGTTGACCAGACTCTGAACCTGTCTCTTGTTCTCCATGATCCGTTCTTTCTCTTTCTGTGATGAAAACCAGAATAGACGTTTTCATCATAAAATTAATGAAGAAATCTTGATTTCATTCAGACTGTTTCAGCTACCTTAAGAGGAATGGAAATTGTTGACAGCCATGTCACTCGACAGAATTAATTATTTTTCTTGTGCAGCTTCATGGCTGCAGGGGAATACATGTAGGTATTTTCCTGCACTTAACAGTAATGGCATATAATAATACCTCCAGTAATTTTAGGAGTTCAACGAGGTTATCCAGCGAGGTGTTCTTGTCACAGGTGAATTTGCTTCGGATCGTCTCATGCTCCTTCTGCAGCTTTGCATAAGTCTCATTGGCCTCCTTGAAAAACTGAAGATGGACATAAAAAGTTTGCTCACATGTGAAGATACAGGACTCCATTTTCATCAGACAAATAGTAAGATCTAGCACGTACTTGACTGTAGGCACTATTCTCCTTCAAATGAACATGAATGCATTTTGTAATCTGGAGGAGCCAGCTCCATTGGGTCTGCAGGGTGTCCATGTAGGCCTGTGAGTGGACATAGAACCGTCAAAACAAAAACCAAAGAAAATGGGGGTTTGAGATGCTGCAGAAAAAACACAACACCTTACCTCAATCTTATCTGAGGCTGGGTGGTTGTTGTTCAAGAGGCCATCTGCTCTCACTTTCAGCTTGTTTAACTCCTTCTCCTTCTCCTCCAGGTCTCTCATCAGCCTCTGCCAGATAAACAGAAAGCAAGGATTTGAAAGAGCTACATGATGGACAGTGATGAGCAACATACCAAAGATGTTATTAAAAGATTGAGATTCTTACAGAGTAGCTTTCCTGCTTCCTGGGGATGTATTGGTCAATGTTTTTGTCTCCCCAGTCAAACACAAGCTCCTCCTCCTCTCTATCATTCACCCACATGATGGCTCTGGAAATCTCCTCAATGATGCCCTGAAGCTCACGCAGCTGATTCAGGCGGTTGTTTGACATTTTCTACAACAAATACAAGGCGGACATATAAATATAGTAAGTTTAACTATGATAACTCACAAAGATGCTACATCTAACAAAATGAAACTCTGTCTACCTGCAGGCTCTCCCATTCTTGTTCCAGGATGGCAGAATGGTATTTGTCATTCCCTCCCATCTAAAAAAAAAAAAAACAGAAGAGAAATATTTATAAAATGAAATATTATTATTATGATTATGAGAGAAATATTATTTTTGTTCCACTTATAATAGGTTTTTGTTCACCTGTTGAACAGAAAAATCATACTATTCACAAACTATTTTTTTAGGGAACCATTAGCTACAAACGAAAAGAGTTAAAGAAAAACCTTCAAGGACTCAAAAACAAGAACCAAACTTGTAAAAAGACATTTTACCAGTTCATCCCTGGCACGGTCCACTTCTTGGCTTCTTTGGATCGAGCCATGGAATTTATTGTGGTTCATGATTTGCTTGTCTATGGCAGTGGAGTCTTCTCCCCATTGAGCTGTCTCAATCATGCGCTATAAAATGCAGAGTGACATTTTATTGGCATAAAGCATAAATTCCTTTTTTATGCTCAGACAAACTCCATCAAATGACCAAATCCAACAAGCGGGCCTCCCTGCCACAGATGTAGCACCTGGCCCTACCATAAGCTCATTCATTACTTCTAAAGCTTGAATGTTTATGCCACTGAAAAGCTTAGAGAAAACAAGAATTTCACCAGTGTTATGCTTTACTAGATATTCACAAATCCAAGACCTTTCAGTTGTCTGTTCCTCTTGGCCCTCTAGGTGTCAGCACATAATCATTAACTTGCTGTTCAGTAGGAAACTATTCCAACTATGCCCCCCCACCCCCACATTGTTAGAAACTCAGTTTTGATAGGAGTACTGCCAGCGAACAAACCTGAGCCCATCCCTGCTCCTTACAGGCATTTGACTAACTTTTTTTCCCTCAAGCCTTTTGTTCTCCACCACTCCTGTTTCCTTTGCGAATATTTCTCTCTAGCTGTGCGGGACAAACCTAACCGTCGGCACTACAACTAAGTGTGAAATATCAACAGACGTATGTACTGAAATGTCAGTGTGAGCAGCAGAATAAATTATATTTTGTCTGGTTTATACTTATAGTACAAAGACTACAACAGTTAATATATAAAGAAAGGTTTCTACATGTGGTAGAATAGGGAAATTAGTGGTAATAAACAGAGTAATAAACAGTGGTAACAGAATAAGAGGGTGTGTTTCTGTCAGGGGTGGGAGGGTTGGGTCAGGAGGGAAGAAGGGCGTTTTCCCATGAACATGCTAGAGATCAACTGAACTGCCCTATCCCATAATGGCTGACTCAGTGGAAAGTGTCAGATTTTACACTTTTACACTTACACATTTTACGTCTTCTTTCCTAAATGTTTCAATAGCTCCTTTATCGTCGTTGCCATCTCTCTCTGTTTCTGCTCCATTTAATTCTACCCTCTCAGTGCACCTCTTTCTCAAATGGCAACTCTCTCTCTTGCTCTCTCTCTTTCTCTCTCTCTCTTTCCTCTGCTTTGTTTCATTCTCCAACTCTCTTGGCCTCCTTCTCTAACAGATCAGGTTTTGGCAGCGGCTCCAGATGGTTTTGGTTACATTAGATTAGAATAATTGATAGAGTGGAAGCGTCTCCTCTACCCCCTACTGCATAAAAAAAACCCAACAGTGCACACCAGAATATACATGCAGTTACAATGATTAAACCGGGACAAACATGTTCAAAATAGTTGTAATAAAAGCTGTAATTAAATACATCTAATAAGAAAACTGCTGTTGAGCGCAATAAAATGTGTAAAATCCCAGGTGTTGAAATTAGTAATTACAACATAATTGTAAAAATGTGTCATCTGAAACAATAATTTGCTTATTTACAATATTGTCTCTTCTTTTATTTGTTGTTTCTTTCTTTTTTTTTTTTTTTTAAGAGCTCACCTTTTGTTGAGTAATCCAAGCCATGGCATCACTAAAAAGCCGTCCCCCATCACTGCCCACACTGCCTCTTTTCCCTCTTATAGTAGAGGAACTGAGCAGTTTTTGTTGGATAGCGGCATGCATTTGCTGGAACTGTTCGACGCTGTGAAGATGTGCAAGGTTGAGCTCATTAACTAAATTAAATTCAGTCACAAGAACACTAGTGTAAACCTGCAGGCTGCAAAAAACACAGAGTTTAGGCTTACTTTGCGAAAACATCATTTTGAACATGCAGCTGGTGCAGATCTCTGCCACAGACCTTCAGCTGCTCAATCATTTCTGCAGCAATGCCTAGCATCCTGTTTGCTTCCATGGATGACCCCCCCTATAAAACACAGAATGCATACTGAAGTCTTAAGCCCTGTCAAACAATACTCCTCATGTGTAGTTGTGCAGTCATCAAAATACCAAGTTTTTGTATTAAACCCCCTTCATTAACAAATAAATTTGCCATTGGCTACTTACACTGCTGACAATCATCTTCGCTTTGTCCAGAAAATCCTGACACTGATTCATCAGGTAATAGGCTTTCTGCTGAATTACTTGTACACTACATATGAAGGGAAAAGAAAGATGTTTTAATATTGTCTTATAAAAAACAAAACAAAACAAAAAAAAAAACAAATGTAATACAACAAGACGTATACTGTGAATATAATAGGTTAGTTAATAGGTTACTAAACTGCAATAAATCCTTGTTAATGGTCACAGAGAAACAGTAACTGACTGAGCAAAGTTTCTTAAAGAAAAAGAAAGACAAAAATCGATACTCTCCATTAAAATGTATTTATAGTTTTAATTTAATCCTAAATATATCCATTCTAAACGTTTGAAAGTCAGCCTAAGAGTAATGGGTCACCAAGGGTCACTAAGACAAAAAACTAAACAGATGGCTGTTGTAATTTCTATTTTCCTTTTTTGTAAAGAACTCTAAAATTTTAAAACACTTATCCTGTTCTTTAACATTTTCTTGCTTTAAGTTGGACTTCTTCCTTTTTTTTTTTTTTTTTTAAGAAAATTTATGATACTGACATCAGTGGGAAGGGGTGTGTTCGAATATTTTCTTTGTTTGCCCCATTGAGCAACATTTCAGGAATGACACTGAGTGTTACTAAAAATTTTGCCAGAACATGTGAGAAAATTACACTTTTAGAACAACATTTCCTTTGCTGGTGAAAGGTGAGCTTACAATGGCGTTACAGACACGGCTGTTTGGTGACATGACCTGGTCTGGTAAACAGAACTATTCATTCACTAACAGATGGCTTTCTTCTGTTTAGACACAGCAGAGGTGAAAATGTATCTTTACTGTTTTGTTACACAATTTCTTATTAATTCTCTTCGTCGTTCTGGGTTGGGAAACAACAGGTGATTTTAAAGTTATTACCTGACCCCAGCACCTCCACCTCCGCTCCCACCACCCATGGTCGCGTACGCCTTCATTCCTCCTCCACCGCCGCCGCCGCCGCCGCCACCGTGCATTGAGGTCTTGGAGAAACTGGAGGTCTGGAAGGTGTATCCACCCTCCATTGCTGGATAATCTCCATGGAAGCCGTTTCCTCCGACTAACATGTCGTTTCTTAAATTTGACAAATCCGGTCGTGAATTACTCCTTTGGCCGACAGTGGCCAGTCTGGGATTAGAGCCATATAAACTCATTATTTGCTAAGTCGTTTTCTGTCTTTTTTTAATATAAAGTTTTCTCTTAGTTTTCCTGATCTGCTGTCCGAACAGCAAACAGACCGAGCACCTCTCCCCGCCCCGTCTCCTGTTGCGCAGATAATAGTTTGCTGAGAATAGACGGAAGCTGACTGCTTTTGGACACAGAAACCACACCTTGTTGAATTTACGAAACGCTGCAGCCTTAGCGGGGATGGTAATGCTGACATTTCTTTTACCAAGAACTTGTTCTGTGTTGTAATAATGATGAGCATTGCTCACTTAGAAACTTTTTCATATTAATTATAACCAAATAACTTTAAATAAAATATCAATGTGCACTCTTCAAAATAATCTACAGACGACTTGTCGCGATAATTTGAGCGACTTCTGTGAAATTTGACCCCCAAAATATGTTATTTATTGCATAATTTCAGTCATGTTGTGGCTGTTATATGTAGCTTTTCAGTTGGAGGCTCTGAGGTGTAAAACACCAAGCAACAACTGCGGAAAACAATAGAAAATACTCAAAAAACTCAAACACAACATAACAGCGCTTCCTCCCTTTTTCATAAACAGATAACAAGACAACGTATTCCCATGTTTTTCCCCATGTTTTTATTTTTTTCATTCCCTTTGCTACACAGCTACTGAACCAAATGTAGATTCATTTTACGCCTAGTGAGCTTTATGCAGTTGACAATAATTAAAGATTGCAGCAGCCAGCTCATTTTCACCCTCCCCTGCAATGAGAAGAGATTGTGGTTGCACAAAGTATCTGTCATCCAGAGTTTAACATTCTTGAGGTCAAAGCAAGTCCATTTGAGAATTCAACAGTGTGTTATAGCTTAAACTAAGAACAACCAAGTGACAGCAAGTAAGGATTCTATTTTGTGTTATTGAGATTTATATTTTTAAACTGACCTTCCTGCAGTTTACTCAAACCCTGCTTTGACCTCTCCCCTGTCTGCACACAGCACTAGAAGGAGTGCCTGAGCTTTGAAAAGTGAAAGGGTGTGAGAAAGATAAGGGTGGTGAGAAGGCAGGGTCACACACACCTAGTGTCAGTGTGAAGCATGGTATGAAACATGCTGAAATAACTTGGAATATATAGCTAACTCCTTTTATGATAAAATTTGGTCTGAAAAAAAAAGAAAACAAAAACCAGTGTGAATATATTTATGCACAATAGCTGCAATCCTTTGGTTTTTTTTTTTAAAGAAGTGGCACACAACAATAGTTTTGGCTTCACTGATGGCAATATTGTGCCCTCTGGTGTTATATCCCCGACCCATAGCCAGTGAGGACACGTCAACTTCGCATGAAAGTGTTAGAGCACAGAAGATGACACAGACTGACTAGAGGTCACGGGGAAAAACTGAACCAGTCATTTTAACAAACCAACGCCCAGACATGGAACCTTTAAAGGTTTTAAGTATTTAATTGCTTTACTTTTCCAATTTCTAACCATCTGACTTATTACTGAAACTGTATTAATACTAGTGTCTCATTCAGAAGTTCATTTGCTGCCAGAAATAATAGTGACTCCTAAAAAGCTATTCTCAAAGACACACCAAGAGACACACCCTGCAGTCTCAGATAGATTTGGTTTTAATCTTACCATTTTCCCACTTTTAACACACCTTCTTCCCACATAAGACAAATACAAGACTAAACATGTGTAACTTTTCAACCTACTGTTTATCAAACAAGATGGACTGTACAATAGGACAGTAATTATTACCTTGGTGAAAGTTGAGGTTAACTGAAAACAGGTTATCAGTTATAATCTTTTCCATCTTAAGCTAATGGGGAAAAAATATTTGGTGTGATTAAACTGAATTATTTCACTCAAAACTAACTTAATTTTTTTTTTTATGTCTGTTTACATACTTTGTTCAGACATGCATGGGGCAGAATAAAGAGAAAGTAAAAGCTTGGACAACTGTCTCCGTTTCTTTGCTGAGAGTAAATGTTTAACTCATTGTTTGCTTTCTGGATAAAATCCCAGCATGGATTCTGCTACATTTATGGCTCACACAGAAGCGACTTTGTCACTCACACACCTGCAACACACTGGTATTTAAAACAAACAACTCAACTTAAAAAGAGATCTCATGACTGACTAAAACTTTACTAATAAGACAGCCTTGATGAAACGTCTCCTCTCATGGGAAACAGCAGAAAGTCTGACGAATGTAGAAGAAATTATGCTACTTATAATAAACAAGACAATGTGAACTGTCTGCATTCTATCAAACCAGCTGTCAGGAGTTGTTCCCCTCCTTGTACTCGGTGCATGATGTCAGTTCCAATGTCTGTAAATGATATACTTGTGTCTGCAAGTGTCAGCAAGTCTGAGAGTCACTATGAATCATGACAGGAGCCGCCCGCTCGTGTTAACCTGAGGCTGCCCTTGTACTGTCGCTGATTACTAATCTAATCCTAATGAAATAAAATGTAGATTTTGTTAAAGAATGCAAGAAATGAAAATTATCAAAAGATTTTTGATTCCATTTTTGTTTCTTCTAACATAGTGAAACATCAGGAAAAGTGGTATAAAAATAACAGCAGAAGCTCTGAGAATCCTTAAGCATGGAATTTGTCCGTTACTGCAGGATGTTAACTCCCCCTCAGGTCAAAAAACTCCCCAAAACACAGTTAAGATTACAGAGAACATGATGATTAGTCCTCGAAAACCGTGTGGCTCAAACACAGAAACATTGCAAAGATAGAAACATTTCCTGATGTCAAGGAGAATTTAGTTAAAACACTGATCAACATAGTGATGCTGGTGATCAACATAGTGATGCTGGTGGAAATTCTCAGTGTTGTTAAGATACAAAACAGGAAAACAAAGACCTTTGTGTTTTTACAGCCTTGAAAACAAAGATGATTGGATGTGCACTTTTACATAACCTGTGTGCTGTCTTTGGAAATGCAGGCCCATACCAACAATGTTATCTTATCAGAAATAAGATAAACTGAAGGTTGTTTCATGCATGCCTACATTAATGTCTCGCCGTCATCTATCCACAGTCCACACTTCAAGAGCCCCACCCATGAATTTGTTGTGGTCCTTTCCTATCTAAGCTGATACCATCCTCAAAGTCATAAATCACACATTTTATTATCTGTTGAACTTTGCATCTGAAGTATACTAAAACTGTAGAACCACTTTTATGTAACATTATTTGTAAAGGCAAGAACATCACATTGATCATATTAAATAATTATGAAATCTCTTTTGCCTAAGAATTTTTTTCACAGTAAAACGGATTGGAATTACTGCAGAGTGAAAGCTGTAGGCACACCTTGACTTTTTCTTTTTTACACCTTATGTATAACCAATGAGCTGTTTAACGGCACAGAGATAGCCAGCGAGAACACACTTATGTTCACACACTTACACTGAGATGACTCATAACACACAGGGGCGGATTATGGACACACCTGCGTTAGTTGCCAGGGAGTGTAATAATCAAGTTTGAATGAAAACAAACAGCACACTGCAATACAGTGACGGTACAATGGTAAACTGGTTTCTGTTGGCACAGACATAAAGATTATTTCACACACTTCAATGAAAAGCACTGTCTAGTTGATAGATGTGAAAAAAGTACAAGAAAAATGTAGGCCCTGTTATTGTTGTGTTTTTTTTCTTTCTTTTCTTTAGTCTAACCTGTCTGGCAATAGAAGAAACCACAGGCAAAAATAAATAAATAAATAAATAATAATAATAAAAAATTAGCATAATTCATTTATTAGTTGTATTTAAAATGTGCAGTTTACAGGTATATCTTGGAATGCATTTAAACCTGCATGGAAAAGTCAAAGAAATCAATGAACATGTTTAAATTTATAATACATATTTAATCTAAAAAAAATTTTAAACATTTTTTCTAAACAAAAGATCTTTACACTTCAGTTCAACAATATTAAACACGCTGCAAAATTATTGGAAAAAAACTGTGCACAAGGTAATGCAATCAAACAGCATTTACATTGTTCTGCCTCTAGAGATCACCAGAGTAAAACAAACTGCAACAAGACTTTACAGCCAAAACATGCCCCCCTGGTCCTTATTTATGAGGCTTTTTTTTATTTTTATTTTTTTGCAGCTGACGCAGTAATAATAACAAACAACTAAGTGTTCATTAATAAAATATTTGTAAAAATCTTGTAGATGGGATCATATCAAAGTTTTTTCCTAGTGTAACAACAGGATCTTGTTTTTCAACATAGGGCCCATAATAGGCATAATTTTGTAATAAAGTTGAAGAGGTTTAAAATAGTGAAAATAAAACCTTTGCTTAAGTTTGGATTAACCTGCAGGAATGCAATGGACACGATTTAACGCCTTACGAAATATAGTCATGTAATAGCGCATTGTGACCGTAAGGGGGCAGCACTGCCAAATCAACGTGTGCCACAGACGGCGTTACAATCTGTTGTCAAACATCCAGATAAATACAGCCTTTCAGGATGTGACTCAAACCCCACCAAGATTCAACACGATCTCATTATACTGGTAAATGACTGAATTTCGTTAGTTTCGAGAATTCTGGTATAACTGCAACTTTATTTAATGCACAAACAACAAGGTTAGTTTAACAAAGTGCTACAATGTGCACATAACATTAAAGCTTTTAAAAAAAATAACAGGCATTACAGCACAGAAAAATGTGTTTAGAAATAAATTAGTTCTTTAATATGATACTATGGATGAATGGGTCTTTATGAAGGTTTTAAAAGAAATTCAGACCATAATTAATTATCATGAAGCTTGCTGAGTGTGGGCTTTACAGGTGCTTGGCATACAATTAGAATATCATGAAAAAGTTGATTTATTTAAGTAATTCCATTCAAAAAGTGAAACTTGTATAATGTAGACATTCATTCCTCACAGACTGACATATTTCAAATGTTTATTTCTTTTCATTTTGATGATTATAACTGACAACTAATTAAAATCCCAACATTTAAAGTATGAAAAGTATGAGCATGGACAGCACTCAGTACTTAGTTGGGGCTTCTTTTGCCTGATTTACTGCAGCAATGTGGCGTACCATGGAGTCCATCAGTCTGGCATATTGCATCTTCCTCTTCATAATACCCCAAATATTTTCTAAGGGGTTAAGGTCAGGGGAGTTTGCTGGCCAGAACAGAGATAACATGGTCCTTAAACCAGGTACTGGTAGCTTTGGCAGTGTGTGCAGGTACCAAGTCCTGTTGGAAAATTAAATCTGCACCTCCATAAAGTTGGTCAGCAGTAGGAAGCATGAAGTGCTCTAAAACTTCCTGGTAGATGGTTATGTTGACCATGGACCTAAGAAAACACAGTGGACCAACACCAGCAGATGATATGGCACCCCAAACCATCACTGACTGTGGAACCTAAAGTCAATGATGCAATGTGGATTCTGTCCATCTCCTCTCTTGTCCAGATTCTGGGACTTTCATTTTCAGAGGACATGCAAAATTTCCCTTCATCAGGGAACATAACTTTGGACCACTCAGCAGCAGTCCATTCCTTTTTGTCTTTAGCCCAGGGGAGACACTTCTGAAGCTGTCTCTTGTTCAAGAGTGGGTATAGAAAATGGATGGATGCACAATAATGCTTTACTATGTACATTTCTAAAAAAGTGTGAAATACTGTCAAAATAGTTAATCATATTATCAAAAAAGAAGTTATTTATATATATATATATATATATATATATATATATATATATATATATATATATATATATATATATATCTACCTATCTATATGTATATCTATCCATCCATCCATCCATCCATCCATCCATCCATCCATCTATAGACAAATGCTATAGATAAAATGCTAGTTTTTTTTTCTTATTAGAACCAATTAATTTTCCAGTGCTTTAAGTGTTTCTGCAATCAAAGTCAAAATATTCAATTCTTAGATGGAATGGTAAAATATCTGCTTTAATATCTGATTCATATTGGCATACACATATACATACATATATATATATATATATGTATATATATATATACATATATATATATATCCTTCAACGTGTTTCTTTAGGCGCACCTTATTTTTCTTTGCATGTCCAAGGTATTTATTCAAATGGCTTTTCCCCGGAGTTGCTCTGTCAGTGGCTTTTTCTTTTTTTAAGTGGGCGGAGACAACAGCACAGTTTCTATCTCTTTTCCTCTTCCCTTTACCCTCCCAGATCCTACAATATTATGTTATGAATGACATTTAAGTGGAATCATAATGGTAATTCCCCCATCTCAAACAAATAATTGAAACTTGTCAAGTGTTAGGTTTCATCTTAGTCTGATTATGTCGAAATGAGAACAGTATAATGAAGAGAACCATTTAAATAGCTACAAGTCGCATTGAACCGCATTGCCTACCTAAAAAAAAGAAAGAGGACAATAATCAAAAACAAACAAAAAACTCAAGTCTCTTTAGTAAAAATATAGGCTGAGAAAGATTTTTTTTTTTTTTTTTGGTTTTGACTCAGGACATCAGAATCCATTCTCTTTTAAAATCGGTTGCTAGCGGTTACAAGCTGCCATGTTAAGATAGTCAGGAACACCCAGCCTTCATGGGCAGGTGTGTTACCTGTGGCTCCAATAGGAAGCACTTCCGTGGGCTCAACTGCCACGGCTGACCGACAGAAACAGTCTGCAATGATTTGAACGATACAAAAGATGGAATAGTTTTCATATTCGTTACCTAATCCACTGTAATCTGCCTTTTGTTTCGGAGTTTGTGTCCGCAGTCAGCCCTGCGCGGGTTTTGGTGGCAGACGAATGGAGGGAAGTGCTTCCTGATAACAAGGAGGTGCGTCTTATTTCCATTCCAGTGATTGACTGCGCACGGCTTTCACCGCCGGAGCTGGGGGCATTGACGCATTGTAGAGTCGACAGGGGGTAGCACTGCAACCCCGGCATCGCTACACATCGGAGGCATCTATGGGCGAAACCGCGATGGCCGTGGTGCAGCTCGAAACGGGGGAACATCAACCGGAGAACGGCTTCGTGTCCCCAGAAACCACCTCGCCGGGGCTGCTGACACGCATCGACAACAGTGTTCTGCCATTTCTCGGGGGATTTGGGAAATACCAGAAACAGCTGATAGTGCTGACATGGATTCCGGCGCTATTTATTGGATTCAGCCAGTACTCTGATAATTTCCTCCTTGCCCAGCCAAACAACACATGTATTCAGCCTTTGGCAAATCTGACTAATCAGACTTTAGGTTATTCCTCGTTGTTGGACAATCCAAAAAACATCACCGCGCGGTCAGCTTCTGTTTATGCCGGTGGAAATTACAGCAGCCACAATGACACGGCCAACATGCAATGTCGGTGCAGCGAGTGGACGTTCGAGCTGCACACCGGGCTTGTGCAGAACGTGGTTACTAAGGTAAGCTGCCCATCTTGAGGATGGAGATCCTCTCCATGATGTTGTTATACGCCGCATTAGTGACAGTCCATTTTAACACCTATTGAGGCCCATTTACATAACTTGACTAGTAGATCTGAATCTGATCTTATTGCATTATTTACTCCAGTCGTAAAAAAACACAGTTACAAGCAGGAAGGCAGCCCAATTGTCCTTTTTAACAGCCTTCATGTGGTGGTTGTGGTTGAGCCTCCATTAATACTTCACGTTGCGGCGTCCTGGATAAGTCATTTTTATTCAGTATTTTTTTTTTTTTAATTTCTTTTTATAGAGATTGTTATTGGAGCCCAGACAAGTAGAATTCCATAAGTGAGAACATGATATTGAGTCATCGTAGCAGCTGACACAATGGGTGACCTGACGCAGAGGGAGACGCCACTATTGGCATATTGGGTAAAACTGCCTGCTCTTGTGGAACTAAAAGTGGAAATAATAGACACTGGGCCTTTTATTTGGAGCAAAGGTCATGAGTGTTCGCTCTAGAATAATGCAACTCCATCCCTGTCCAAACATTGGCCGCCCTGCCTTTACCCTTGCCAAACACAGATGAGACATTCTTACAGCATTCTCAGTGGATACTTCTACTTTTAGTATGTGTGGCTCTCAGCAATGATGCCTTTCTCTTTGAAGGTAGATTTTTTTTTGTACAGGCTTCACTTAAAAGACTAAACTGCTTGCAGTCACTGTAACTGGACTGTCATCTTGAAAGCAATGACTAAATCCCAATAACAAAAAATATATTATTCAAGTTTTATTCCCATCACTGAGTACAACAGAGAAGCAGAAGTAAGACATCTGCATGAATAAAACTATTAACTACGGATTTACATTCACATGCTGAAATGAGAATCATTGCTCTTTAATCTTATTGCTTCTAAAACCTATTAGGAGTTTGGGGAGCATGTCATAATGAGAACAATTATCGCTGAGAGTTTGATTTGAAGCTTGGCTTTGCGCTGAGCTTTGTGGAGGGGGGTCTTGCACCTTTAGCTTGCCTCCAGGGTAATGCCAACAGTCCATCTGCTTGTAACTGATAACGTCCACATTGAAATAAAGCAAATAAAATGCAGCGGTGGCATTTTACTTAGCTGCAAGCTGAGGCACAGTTAAATACTTGATTTCATTTACCATCCATTGGGGACGTGGGTTGCATTAAAGGTCATGGTGATAAACTGTTTTGCAAACACTTGCTTTAATACTCTGAAACTGCAGCTGAAGATGAAGTCATCCGTGAGGAGCATTGATTGGGTGGATCCATATTACATGCAGGCGATTCTGTCATGATGTCAAATAAAAATAAGTCCATGGAAGTATTAAAGCACATTCGGCTTTAGTCATTTTAGGTTTGTAATTTGTAGATGCTAAAGCTTGTACTGACTTTTGCTCCAAAACTGTGAATGTCATGTTGACACCACTACGTCTGAGCAGTTGGTTAAATTATCTGGCAAACTGCTCATATTCCCTGACCTATGCTATCCACATTCTGACAAGGTTGGCGTCAGGGGAAGCTGAATCAGATAACATGCAGACAAATCCCAAAGAGGAGCCAAATCTGAAGCATAACTGACCTGCACACTTGTCACTAGTCTTGTCTGTTTTGACAGCTAGCCCCTCTCTCTTCCAAGACCCCCTTTTTCCCACCATAGCACAGGAATTAGGATGTGGCATTACAGCAGGAAGTGATGACCTGGCATTTCTCCTTGTGTTTGGATTGCATAGGCATAACTGCACAAGAGTGGTCTCAGTTATCTGTGACACTCAATCCTTAAAAAGCAGAGCAGAGTTAGAATGTACAAATACATTCTAACCCTGTACTTCTGTGCTTGTCCATTCATATTATATGGGACTTTTCATAGGGACTTTTTTATTTATTTATTTATTTTTTTGCTTAGAGTGATACAAACATGGCCTGGCGAGTGGCAGCAGAGGTTGAAGTGGTGAAGGATCCAAAATGGTTAATGTAGAGACCCATCCTAATTGAGTCAAAGCTCTCCTCAGGGTCCCTATTAATTGAGCTGAGCCTTAGAAATGAGAATGTATCATTACTCAGACATAGTCTCTGTGCAGCCTACCCACTCAGCTCCCATTCAGATAGGTAGGTAGCAGCTTTCCTGAAATACTGGCCTGAGAACCTTTTTAAAGCACAAATTAACCACTATACTGATGCCTCATGAGTTTAGTTTTTGTGTGACAGTCAGATACACTTGGCATTTGGATGTTTTAAACCGTTTATGTTTTTTCTCTTGTAATAATCCATTGATGTTAATGGCTGGTGGACAGCTATGATAGATTATATTTAATCACTTTAGTTGAGTCTCTAAATTGTCTAAAATATGAAAATTTATCAGAAGTTCCTAAAACAGCAGCAATTGCTTCATCATGAGATGCATTGTTGCATATTGATTGACTTAAATCAATTATTCATTATAAAAAAGTCCTCAATTAATTTTCAACCTATTACTGATCTGAAACATTTAAACAGTTGAGTTGATGAATGGAGAAATAATGAGCAACTATTGAGCAATCCTCTTCCTCAGTCTACAGCATGAACACTTTAAGGATTTTCCATTTGTCCTATAAGGTAGTAACTTAGATAATATGTTGCAGAAGCACATTGGTGGGTACATTTGGCCCCGGTATCGCTGTACACGAGGTTTCACACCCATAGATCTGAAAAATGATACTGTAGTTGAACACCCATTGCAGGCCTCTCTGCTCTGTGTCCCTCATACTGTTTACCCAGCTGGTTGACTCCTTCCACAGACCCTAGATCAGTGTGGGACTCTTTTGAAATGCGCTCAGCTGTCGAAAGGCGATGACCCTACTGCATATACCCAGTCAACACACAATGACAGCCTCTCACAGCGTCAGCTGGGAGGAAAGGCGCTTGTGTGACTAGAAGATAAAACTCTGTTGAGGCTCTGTGAGTGTGTGTGACAAGAGTGTGTGCTGCAGGCATGTCCCTGATAAGTGGTGGTTTTTTTTTGTAACGAGCATTAACAACGTAGGGATGTCTGACTCTGACCTTTGGCCAAGTTTTAAGGTTGTTTTTAGGATCCTGTGATGGAATTCTGATTGTGTTTGTGTGTTGTTGATGCACATTTTGGGGATAAATGTGTGTTATGCTTAACGGTCAGCTGTGCATCATAGACCTACAGACAGGGGTTTCTTGTTTAGCCATCTGTCTTTGCTGATATCAGGAAACTATAACTATAACTGCAGCTCATGTTATATTTTTGTTTGTTGTTAAGTTTTGACTTCTTTCTTTCACAAAACTTGAAAGAATGTGCATTATGTTTATTACTTTGCTTTCATTCACACACTTTTAACGATAGTTTATCCTCCCATGCCCTTCATCTCCTAACAACACACTGGAGGATTTTCAACTCCTTTGTGACAGCAGGGCAGCCATGCTAAAACGTAGACTTTGGAGCAGACCAAGTCAGATAACCTTGGTGATGGTCTGTTGCTAGGCAGTATCTATGCAGCAAGCTCTCCATGTGTTTTCTGCTTTTTCCTCACAACTGCTTTTAAGCATCACTTATCTCCCACTCTCCTTTCAGCCTGCCATCCTTTTCATATGTTTAAAATCTCTGCATGATTCTTTGTGTTTTCCTACTTATCTCTTTGGCTTTTTGTTACAAAATTCTGTAGCATGAGAAGAAGGAGGGGGTCCTTCCTCCCATGCTTTCCTCCATTTCTTTCCCTCCCTCCAGGCCTTCTCCCCCTCCCTTGAAACCTCCACCCACCACCAAGTAGTTCACCGAGTGCAGAAATGTACAGCTGTGACTGAGAGCGCCTTCATCTGAGCCTTGCTGCTGCAGACTAATCGTTGGTGGTCAGTCACCTGAGAGAAGTCAACAAACTTCCTAGGGGATTTTGACTCATTTGCTCTAGGTCCTTCATTGTTCTCCATTTTCTGTCTGCTAAAAGATTCACATGAGTCCAACCCAACTCTAGACACACTTCTGTTCATTTATTCCAGACAAACAAGACAATAAAAACCAAGTGACAGAAATAATAGGAGCAGAGGTGACAGGCTGCAAGTATTTGATTCGTGCTGGCACTGAATCAAAGTTACAGATGGGATTTCCCTTTATTTGAATATTTGACATTCTTTGGTGCTCATGAGTATTGGTTTAGAAAGAGACATGGTTCATAGTACATACTAATTGGCTGGTGCTTCTAAACAAAGCACATTAATGAAGGTCTGTAATGAAAACCCACCATGCTCTGCTAATCTGTCAACACATTTCAAGGTTACTCAACACTTAAGAGACGTTGCTGCTTTGAGTGTGACATGTGACTTGGGAAAGCTGATGTTAGCGATTTACATTACTGGTCATCTGCATGTGGTCAGCAACACGTTTGTTCTGCAAAATCATCAAACTGCTGCTAGACCCTGAGTAATCACAGTCTGAAAGTATCATATCAGTGTATTTATAGATTTATCACGCTGTCAGACGAGAGTAGCTTCTGTTTTTCATGCACCCTTGGTTTTCCACAGACTCTTGGTTGCGCAACAGGAACTTGTTTTCCTCTCTCTGTCTTTTTCTCTGCTGACATTGATACTGACACCATGAATGGGTGGCATGCCTGGGTCATGTGATGGCTGGGCGGCTCTGGGTAATCCTGGAGCGTTCCATTCTTTACAGGGCACTATGCGTTGATGTCATGAAGGATTGCAGCTCCGCAGATCTCAACATACAGTATTTATTTATACATTTTGTTTACAGTGAGAGTGTGTGGTTATGGGGGCATGTTTTTACTCAGTGCTGATCAGACACACACACACTGCACCTGCTGTGGCCACCACACCCCCTGTGTGCTCCAAAGTGTTTCTTCTGTTGGCAAGGACAGCTTGCAAAGCATGTGTTCCCATAAAAACCTCAGTATTCACCTCTTCTGCTCTATAGAAGAAAAAAGTTTGTGTGTGTGTCTCTGTGTGTGTGTGGTGCATGCCAAAACAAGCACCTACTGCATTGTTTGCACTCCAGGAATAATTCTGCTGTTGAGAGGTACTGTGGGAAATGAGAAAAAGCAGCGCCTGTCATATGCTATCCTGACACAGTAGGAGGAGCAAAAATGAATAATAAACAAAATGTTTGCTCATGTAGTCTCTATCCTTATAACAGGCTTAAATAGAGCATGCAATCCCTGATGTTTATTTGCAAAGGCCAAATGCCACCAACCTTTTGGATGTGTGTGACCCTTTCAGATGTCACTGTAGGTTTAGCATAAACATGCTATATTTATAAATGAAAGAAAGCACTACCAGGTTATATTAACAACTTCTATTGCTTTATGAAGCCATCATTTTCAAAAATAACTTGGATTTCCCACCTTCGTATTTTTTATCCAGCTTAATTTCCTTGTTTTTTTTTTCTCAACAGTGGAGTCTGGTGTGTGACTCGGCATGGAAAGTTCATATTGCTAAGTTCTCCCTGTTGGTGGGATCAATCTTTGGATACCTGGTGTTTGGAATTCTAGCAGACTGGTAAGATTTTTACAGCTTTTGCAGATATGTAGAATTAAAACATATATTTTTACTGTATTAAAAGCATCATTTTCACTTTTATCTTACTCTGTAGGTTTGGCCGACACCCAGTCCTAATCATATCTGTACTGTTCATGCTGGTGTTTGGTCTGGCTGTGGCTTTCTCTGTCAACGTCCCCATGTTCAGCACCTTGCGCTTCTTTGAGGGCTTCTGCCTGGCAGGGATCACCCTTTCTCTCTACGTCCTCAGTAAGTAACTCAGAATATGAACTAAATATGGCGGGGTATTCTTTGTTGAAAAAGTCCCACTCATTGCTGGTTTTAGATATTTGTTGTTAGACAGATTCCACAATGTTGAAAACAAAAGCATATGTATGAGCCAGTGAAAAATTTAAGTTGCAAGTTGTTTGCAGCTTTTACCTGATGCTAAGGTAGCTATTAGCTACCAAGATTGTATGGACATAGCCACCATGACGTCATCCACTTGCTGTGGATGACCATTTTGTAAGTTTTGTGACATTTTGCTGTAGCCATCCTAATTCATTTTAAAGAAAGAAGCCAAATTCCCTTTTTGTGTTTACTATTATTTTAAGTCAGATAGTAATATTCTCTCCACATTTGGTCAAAGCAGTTAGAAAAACAGCTAAATTTGATGTGCATATTACAACTAAAAAACTTTATTGTGGTTAATTTTGCGATTATTTGTTCATATCCATCTAATCAATTGCATAGTCTTTTTTTTTTTATTTTGTAGTCTGTAAAATTTCCCTTAAACAAAATGCTTATAAATTCTGATATAGGATATTTCCTAATTTCTTAACAATATCATCAAACATAACACTATGTGGAACCTTAACTTTACTGTTAATAGTAAAGTCTGTGCGGATTTGCATATGATCAACTGGATACACTGTGGGATAAACCAAGCTCACAAATTCAGAGTGTAGAGCAACTGGGGAAAATCTGCAGTGCTGCATTTCCACTGTGAGCTTGAATGGAGTGTGGATCAGGGCTCTATTTTGCACTAGCAAGCTTTTTTACAGTTTTGCAATGTTTTGTGTGACAGCCCCAATAAAAGTGAATATAAAATGCTTCAAATTTCAATTGAGAAGAAGACATAATATGTGTGAAAGATGTATTGTCTACTTCACTGATAATGATTATAAAATTAGTCATAAATCGAAACAGTGTGCTAGAGACTCAAGCTCCCCTGTGGACAAACCTCCTGGCATGTCCCTCTCAAACTTCTTATCAGTCACTCTCGCAGACTGCTAGGCATGTCGGTCAAGCCAGTCATACCCCCCCCAAACATTTTTTTCTTTAAGGTCAGGTTTAAAAATTAGGCCTCAAAATGTTTTCAAAAGGACTAGCATAATCATGTTCATCTCTTACACAGTTAATGGCTTTAACAAGATCTTCATGAAGCTGAATATGCACATGGTGGCTAAATGCACAAAGTTGATTCTAACAGAATGTGGCCAATACAAACAAATCCCACTAGGTTTATTTATGTTTAGCATACCCTTTAGGGTATTTTGACATCACCTTTAGTCCCATAATTTGGAGTTTGGAAGTATAAGAACCAAAGCTCTATGAATAAGAGGAGAAAAACAAAGATTTATGTGTAGATTGAGTAATTTGGGTGCACATTTGTTGGTTTTTGGGTTCTATATGTGTCTGTTAAATGTATATATTGATTGTTTTGCCTAATTATATTATCTGGAGTGTCTTTGGTGCAGCTGATACAGTAGAAGAAGCAGATACATTTAACTTGACTTGCACTTCAGGTTGCACTTTAACACTTTAAAGCCTGCTTATTTTCTGGTTTTTCAAGGAGATTCTTGTTTTTTTTTACACTAAGATTAGCTGATAGGAAAAATTGTGTAATTTACAATGTAGAAATAACTGGAAGGCTGAACGGTGGTGTGGTGGTTAGCACCGTGGCCTCGCAGCAAGAATGTTGCTGGTTCGAGCCTCGGCTGGGGTTCGAACTGGGGCTTCTGTGTGTGGAGTTTGCATGTTCTTCCCGTGTATGCATGGGTTCTCTCCGGGTGGGACTCCAGCTTCTTCCCACATTCCAAAGACAAGACAAGGTTAATTGGTTACTCTAAATTCTCCCTAGGGGTGAGTGTGAAGGAGAACGGTTGTTTGTCTCTCTGTGTTGGCCCTGTGGTGGAGACCTCTCGTCTTCTAATACGCTCCAGCTTTCCCGTGACCCTGAATTTGAATAAACTGTATAGAATGTGGATGGAAGAAAATGACTGTGGAAAACAAAGGCCTACTCTGTAAAAAGAAATGGGATGGTATATTCCTCGTGTTGGTTTACATTCTTTAGTTTCCTTTTGGTCAAACTGGTTTGTTTGGCCTGTTTAGAAAGTAAGAAGAACTTTTGTTGCACTTCAGGTTCAGTGTTTATCAAAAATAAATGCGGCTGTATCCTTTCTGTGTATTTTTCTTTTATCAGTATTATATTTTGCTATTAAATTCTCTCTTTAAAATGGAAATCTAGATTTTCATTGAAAGATTCTTTTTATTCTTTATTTGCACAAAATGAGTCACCACTAGATCTTGTATACCTACAAATAAATTTTATTATTATTTTTTTTTTTATCCATCAGTAACAAGTCACATGGAAATGCTCATTAGTTCACCCATTTCCCTCATATCAGTTCAGTCTGATATACATGAGTGCATTTACACAATGTACATACATACAACCTACACATGCATATACAGCATTTACACCAAATAAAATGCACATACAATACATACCTGCAATCCTTAAACTGAGTTTATAGTACAGTTAGATGTACCTACCGATCCAAGATGAAGAAGATTTGGAAAAGAAAAGATTTTTAAAAAATCATGAGGTCTAGAGCTCTATTATTTGTGGTCTGGTTTCCATCTTTTCTCAACTGTTCCTAGTTTTAGCTGAAGTCTTGCTGTTCCATTATAAAAACCTATTTTACTTTGTTCTTCCACTGCATGATACTGGGGCGTTGTGGTTTCAGCTGGGAGATTGTAATAATTGTCTTTGCTGTCGTAAGCAAGACTCGTATTAAATATGTATCGTTTCTGTCTGTGAGATCCGTACATAAAATCCCTAGTATGAACAAAGTTGAATCAAAGTGTAAACATGCAGGACTCTTTCTGTCTCTTTTTGGACACCTTTCCAGAAATCTATGAATGTTGGGCAATCCAAAATTATATGGGTAAAGTCCCCCACCAAACCACATTCCCTCCAACATGAATTTATTGTATTACTGTATTTTGAGGTAAAAATTGTGTGATAAAATAACACATCTTTACCACTTTCCACTCAAACTCCACCCATGAGGCTGCTGGTTTCTTTATGTCCAGACCCGAGTGTTTCCTGCCAGTCCTCATCAGTTATGCTTCCATTTGCTTCCAATTTCCATTTTTCTGTTACATCCCTACTATTAAAGATGGATTCATGTTGTAGTACTTCATCGATTTTTGGTATCAGCCCTTTTTTTTGATTAACCACTTCTAAATGATACAAGCATTCCTTCCACTTTGGTTAATTGCTTGTATATTTTATCTCTTTCATTAACCACATTTACATGAGTTTTAATTCCCCTTTCATTCAGAATAAAATGAAATCGCCTTTAAAAATTATTAAATAGTAAACACCTAATGCCGAATGTAAAAAAAAAAAAAAAATTCCAAATTTAACTTAAATCCAAAATAAGTAGCTGGTTTATTCTAATTTTAAATCTGAATTTAATAATCCCTCGATCGTGTATATGCTCATTCTCCTTTAAATTAATTCTGGTTGCTCTGCGCATGCTCGTTCCCTTGAAAATGGTTCTCATGTGCTCTTCCATGTTGTAGCTGAAAAGAAAAGAAGCAGGAGTTTGTTTTCTTGTGGTACACGTAAATACATCTTGTACGCCTCTTGTCTAATCAGAACTCTCCCCAACCCCGAGATCTTAAACGGAATTAAATAAAGGCGATTAAACGTGTTTTTCATGTAGACCTCAATTCAGAATCACTATTTCCATGTAAACGCGAAGGAGAATACTTTAATTCCAAATTACTTAATTCTAAATAGTTAATTCCGAATTAAAAGCGTGTAACTGTGGTCATTGTGGTTCTGGAGGTTATGTCTCAGTCAAGTCATTGTTTAGTCGACTAAATTTCTGTTTAAGTTGTCTAATTAAATAATTTTTATATTAATTTCGTCCATACTGTCCCCTCATAATCCCCCATAGCTTCCCTCCGTTGATGCTCTTCCTAACAACCTGACAGACCTAATCAAAAAGCCATTCCACCGTAGTTCTAGTCTCTAGCTGAGGGTTGCATTCAGCTTAAAGAAGAGTAACTGTGTTGCAGTGTCCTCTGAACACTTAAGCTAAATGTCTTTGTTGGGATATATTCTCATTACTGAGAAACTGTCAGTCTGCTCATACTTAAATTGAACTCTTTTATTTTCATTTAGGTGCACCAGCTATCGCTTACTGAGATTTTAATCCTTGTTACTGCTATCAATAATCTGATAATGACAGAAGGGATTCGGGATGAAGTGGCAACTTGTCTGAACCCCATTTTCACATGTCACTGCTAGAAGATTGTGCTGACAGTAGTGTATGTTTGGACGAATCCTCTTTGTTCATGTGACCTTCTCTCTGAGCAGCAAAGGTTTGAGTGATTTGTTCAGGGCACCGTTGAGCTAGAATGGGAGGAAAGGGACTTGTTGATAGCTCCCTGATAATTGCTGTTGCAGCTGATGAACATTCTGGTCTCAGAGATGGATCCTTAAAAGCCTCTTTGGCTACGATAACTGTCCATTGCAGAGGGAGGTTGGGAAAGGGAGGGAGGGAGAGGAACAAGGACGACATAATGAAAAAAGGGGCCCCCAGTGTCCTTGTCATTCTAATTTACTCCTCACTGTACACCTTGAAAAGCTTTACCACTCACCCAAAATAGAATAACAGTTAACGACTGCTCCTTGGACAAAGGAGCGAGGACACGGCAGATGGAGGTAAATGGGTGGAGATAAACTATACAGTGTTGAGCTTTAGGAAATTTAACATGACATCTGCATCCATTGTTGTGACATGAGGGTTTCAGCCTGGCAGTTGGAATTTAGAGGGTGATGGAGTTAATAGCAGTTTTGCAGAATTAACATATTTTCACTACACTTCTACTAACCTGCATGATTATTTTTGCGTTGTCATTCCACTCTAGAAAACAGTGTATGGTGGCAGCAAACTGTGGTAGGCCTGAACGTACTGTTTAATTGTTTTTTTTTTTTTAAATACAATCAACTTTTTTTCCAAGACAATCACTGTCAAGTTAGTTTTTCAAGAAGATCATTTCAAGCTCGTTCGGATTTTTTTTCAAGACAGTTATTTTAAGTTTCTATGGCAATGGAAAAGTGGTATCCACTGATTAAGTTCTTCAAAACCAAGATAAACAACAAAAACACACCAAATTCCAAAGGAGTTGAAGAGGAAGTGAAGAGGATGCAGAGAGAAAAATGGTGGCAATTCAAACCATTTCTTCCAACCATTCTAATAGGTACTGTGAGATTGCCAGCTAACAAAATGGTGATAACAAGGTCTCTAAAAGAATACAGGGAGTGTGGGATTATGTGTTTCACTGAGACATGGCTGCATGAACACATCCTGGACTCTAATGTGTCTGTACACTGCTTTAAGACTATAGCGTTATGTATCATACCTGGTACTGCTGGAGATACAGCCATCGGCTTCATCATTGTTAAGCTACAAACACAGCATCCTAACACATTCACTGCGATCTTTGGAGGCTTCAACAACATCTCCCTCTCTGCTACAATACCAACATTCCAACATATTGTCAGCTGCTCCACCAAAGAAAATAAGATATTGGACTTATTTTATGCAAATGCATACAGCTTCTCTGCCCTGCCTCGTTTAGGAATACTCTGTTTCTTCTTACCTCCACCTACAAACCAATCGTTCAGTAGCAACCAATCATCACTCAGACTATTAAAACCTAGTCTAATGAAGCTGAAGATGCTCTGAGAGGATGCGGTGATGCCACAGATTGAAAAGTCCTCTGTGAGCCACACGGAGAGGACATCAATGCCATGACTGAGTGTGTGACAGATTATATCTTCTGTGTGCACAGCATTGTCCCAACAAGAACAGTGTGGTGCTTCCCTATTAACAGGCCTTGGATCACCAGTGACCTGAAAAAGCTGCTAAACTTAAAAAAAAAAAGCATTCAGGTAGCGAGACAGGGAGTTATTGAAGACAACACAAAAACAACTCAAAACAAAAATACAGTTTGTTCTTATTCAGTGCATCAGCAACTAATGAATGGTTATGAAACATTTGTTCTATGTGTTGCGAGTGACACAACTTGCTATATAATATAATATAATAAGAGAAAATAATAAGACTAAGAATAAGACAGTTAAGCAACACCTGACCTTTCCAATGGATATAAAGGATATACGCTTTCCACTATTGATTTAGAGCAGAAAAATATTCCAAACTCCATTTGAGTCTTTGTCTGCCAACATATAGATGGTTTTCCTTTATAGTTCTTTGTTTGTTGGACTTATTTTTTGAAGTTTTAGGTTTTTCCACCATCTCTCTTAGTCTTGATTTTATTACATTCTGCCGGACATTTCTGAAACCTATTTTACTTTAGTTCTTTGTAATTTGTATTCTTTGATATACTCTTCAATGCAGAAAGCTACAAAGTGCTGATTGAAAAGTAAACATAGTCAGCTGCAGCTTTACAGTCATCTGTAACCTTAGAGTATGTACCCGTGTTCAAAGTGCAATGTGAAAGCTCAGCGCTTGTTACGCCTGGATAAAGCACTAGTGCCAGGGCTATGGAGCCTGGTTAAATAACCCTTGTTGATCCCCTTGCATCAACAGTAAATACAGTATTTTCCACTGTTTCGTCCTGCAGGCAGTAATTATATATCAGACTACCAGTTCTTCATTTATGAGCAAAAGCAAGCAAAAAAACATACAGTGATATAATTCCTGCTTTTTGTTTTTGCAGGGTTTCCCATTTCGGGCAGTAGGTATTCATTGAATACTAATACCAATCTCTCCACATGAGCTGCTTCAGTGGCTTTGGCTAAACAGCTAATAACTCTTCAGAAATTATCACTATCTACCATATTAGATCTGTTCCCACTAATGCATCAGAGTATACTCAGCTTGAGCAGAGATTTGTAGGTTAGCTCCATGTTTGAATTTTTTTGTTGGCATATCATCACCCTTTATTTCCATTCATGTGTGGCCTCTTGTCACATGATATTTGCCCCGTAGCTTCTGTGTATTGACAAAACTACACTTGATCTTCTTCAAGAACACAGGAACACAGTTGTTTCAATATCACCTTACTGGAAAGAATAATTGTGTCAAGTAAATTATCTGAATTCACATAAAAGTGGACCACATGCAAAAAGTTAAGCAAACAACAGTCTTGATGCATGACATGTCTGTCACATGACATGTAAACACATGATATTCTTTGTTTACCTCTATGTACAAAGGAAAGCTTCAGCTGTGTTTGTACTGGATACATTATACTATAATCTCCCTTTCTTTATATACCCGTGTTTAGCTAAGAATTATTCCATGCATCCTGAAGATTGGGTACATTCTGTGCCATCATTTCAATCCATTGAACAACAACAGTAAAATGGGGATAATTAAATCGATTTAACTAAAACATTTACACTTTTAATAAATCTGGTGATTTGAAAGTAAGTTCATCACTTAATTTAGTCCTTGAGGCATCAATCAGAAAAGCCATTAAGTTTCGACAGGTGAGCCTCTTTTAAGGTTTTGAACCAATTTGCACACAAGTGCTATCTGTTCCACCAGGATGGCCTGTCGAAGGCAAGCCCGCAGCAAGACTCAAGTGACAGATGTAGTGTTGCTGCTCACTGCCACACAGAGAGGCAGAAGAAATTAGAAGACCGAGTTGGTGGCAGGGTGGTCTCAAATAATTGGAGAGTGTGAACTATTAATGTGTAAGCAGTAAGATTTAAAAAAAGGAAGGCTGAGAAATGCCTGAATTTGATGGAGGGTAAAAAAGATTTTTATAATGTACGAGTGCTTGATTAAGAGGGAGTTGCACCAATGCAGTGAGGAGAAATTTGGTGTTTCTCTATTTTAAGTTAGCTTTGTGATATAACGCACCTTTCTCCATTGCTGACATACAGTGTGTTGACTCCAGAGTATAACAGCAAAATAGAAAAGCCGATAGCTATAGAAAGTCATATGATACTGAGTTTCTATTTATACCACAGTGCGCCATCAGTGTAAGCTAGTCTTTTTAGCATCACAGCACAGGGTTCATATGCCTATTGCACCGTGGTACTGTCCACTAAAGTATTTTAACAGTTAACACCCTTAACTTCCTTACCCCTAGCCCAAAGCCCCCCTGCTGCCCCACAAACCTACAAACACACTGTGCTTCAGTCAGTTGAGTCATGCTAGCTGGCTGCACGAGGTATTTGTGTGAGAAATTTGTGATCAGCTCGAGACACAGCGATTGTGCTCTCTGTGGGTGGCAGAGGTCCAGAGCCCCTGTGACTATCTGACTATCTGAATTGGGGGAGTTAAAAAGAAGTTTCTCCTACTTTCCTTATTGTTTTTCATCTTACACCTATAATATCTTGGTTTTCACTAGGAATGTTTAAAAAAGGAGGATGTTTATTTTACTCTGACTTGAAGAAAGGAGAACACTTTTCTGTGAATGTATTTGACCTGGAGAACTTGCTCCCTTTTTATGTTTGAATCGGAGGAGGCATGCCTTTACATGTCTTGGGTGGGTGTGTGTATGAGAGGGAAGCGGATATAAAGTGAAATCCAGCAGACATACAAAGCCACAACCACAAGGAGACTAAAGCATAATGGCTGACAAACCACACAGCTCTGTCTTAGTCTTGGGTTTTACATCATGAAAGACTATACTGTCTTGTGTATAACATTTGACGTGAATGGTCATGTGATGATCTACATGTTATCACACCCACACATGTTTGGGGAAACCAATCAGCTCGCTGTTGTTGGCCAGTACAGAGGTAGATGTTCTCAAACTGGGAGATGGGCCTCCCCAGGGAGGTTTCAAACAGCTTCAGGGAAGGCTCAATGTAGTGATAATTTCATAATTAATAACATGATGAAATGAGATAATGTAGTGTAACTTGTATGTGACATTATTTAAAAGATGCTTTATATTGAGAGATTTTAACATTTCTTTTTGCTTTAAAAAGTCTGAAATCAATGTTTCTTTTTCAATATGTTTGCTATGGTTTTAATTTTGAATTGCATTATTTTTCTATCTTTACTCATTTGTGTGTGTTTATGGGATCAAACAACATAATCATTATCCCACTGGCATGTAGGAATTGAACAAAACTAAGAGAGGAAACTAAAGCAGTGTTAAGGGATGTCTTTGAGGATTAGGATTTCAGAGAATTTAGGATTAGGATTTATTAACATAATAGTATGAGAAATGGAGATGAAAAGTCTTATATTGCCCGATGTCCTATTTTGTCTAAACATGGAGCTGCATGTTTGCAAATTACAAAGGTAAAATAAGATATGATATATATGATATAACATAGCCCAATAAAAATATGAACGACATCCCAAGCCGAGCCTGGTTATACTCGCTAAAAATCCAGGTAATAAAACTGATCCAGTTCTCTGTCTTGCTCATATTCATGTCACCACACATCACGCTGTGTTTTTACACTATAGCTTTACAGGCTACCAATTTGGCTTTTTTCTTGTTCTGTGCGTTTGGAGTTAGAAATAGAGTAATGAGATTTCTATACAGGAGACGAGTGTATGCATATTAGAAATTGTGGTTATCGCAAGGGAGGATTAAACACTTCGTATTTGTATCCATAAAGTAATATTGCTGCTGACATGCACAGAAAGTGATGTTGTGTGGACAGTGTTTGCTGTCACTCCTTTTGTACATGTACTTTGTTAGTACAGTCATTATTTACACAGGTGGAAATAAAAGACAGATCTTTACTAGTGAGCCAAGGGAGGGAAGTATATATAATAACAGGCATGACTAGCTATGCTTTAACTGCCCCTGATGTTAGTAAGCTAGTTTAACTGTAGCTCAATAAGGAGTATGTCTGTATGTATGTATGTATGTATGTATGATAATTCATGTTGGCAGTTTTGTTTTCGTGCAATGATTCATAATGAATTCAAAGTATTTTATGGACTACACAACATATTTCATAGATTTATGGAACATAAATTAACAGTGTAAAATCCATATAAATATAAACCTAAATGGGCTTATTATTTGTTTATTAACAATTATCAAGCTGGCATGGTAAATTTATGGTCTCAAAAATGTTATCAACACATGTTTTCCCCAAAGGAAGCAGTTTTATTTCTATTTTATAACTGAGATTTTAATATTGTCCATCCCTACATATCACTGTCAGAAAAGATGTGATTTTACTATTAGTAAAGCATGTGTTGATAAAATAATGTTCATAACAAAGTTAACGGTATCTTTTTTTTTTAACTTTCAGACACCCTGAAGTTGTAGAAAATAGAGAAAATCAAGTACTTTTAAGCACATTTTCACTTTTAGGAACAGTATAACAAATTGCTAATATAAGAACTTGTTGTATGTATCCCAAATGTATATTTAATTTGTCTTTTTCTGGTCATGTTCGTACCCCCAGCTGTTGGTGTGTATTTTACCTTCTTTTTCCACAGTGGAACAATCTTCCTCTGTTTGACCGGATGATGTGCCATGGAGATTCCCTGCTGCAGTCCCACCTTGTGTTTTGTCAGGTTAGCCAGGCCAGGTCAGCTTTGCCTTCCTCAGTGTGAGCTATAATGAGAAGCTTTTTCTCAGCGGTGCCCTCCGCTTTCCTCAGGCATTTATCCATGCACACAGAAGGGGCTCAAGGCAGCACAGAAAAATAAAAGTTTTGTGTTGTTATCTAACTAGATTGTTCCTTTGTGAGAACATCATATCTTTTATTGTAGGAACAGTCTGACACGCAGTGTTCTCTGTTAAAGAGATTTATGTGTATGCTAAATCTGGCCTGAATTCACTTTACACTAATACAACTTTTGATTTAGTCTGACCATACTATGACTAATGACTGTAATGAAAGAAGGGGGTGGTGCAGTGTCCGTAGAGGCAGGATAGGATGTAGACTGGAAGTTGTGTACAAAGCACAACAACTTTTCACAGAGAGGAAAGTGTCTTTCATGCAACATAGGGTAAACCATCCTCTCTGCTCTCCATAATCTGCTCCAGCTGTCTGCTGATAAATGGGTTAAGGTGCGCACTCAGTCTTTTTTATTCTCTGAGCAGGGTTAAAGTTCCCTTTTGTGCAGCGCTAGCATGTTGTGCTGCTCAGCAAACTTCCTCTGCTGCCAAAATGTTTCTTTGCATATGTTAGGTTAGGTAAGGATGTTTTTGCTTTTTGGAATTGAGTCAAGCTCTTTCTGTTTTTAAAAAAAAGACTGCATGGCCTGATATAAAATGCACGTGTTTGAGGTAGAGGGAATAATTTGTTACTTCTTTTACTGTGTGTGGGACTATGTATGCCATAACCTCACATTATCTTACACCACACATTCCTGAGTGAAGTCCAGTTATTGGCCAAATTACTGTTGGCAGCCTTTGTTCTTTCCTTTGATAAATATTTTAAGAATGTTGTTTCAGTTCTTCTTTCAGATGATCATGCTTTTGTGTTTGGCAAGTCTGTGTTTCAGTTCAGCTTTATGTTGGTCACTCCGTGCTCAGATAGTAACTTCCTGAGAATTGATAGCTTGTTTCGTGCTGATTTTTATTTTATTTTTTATTTTATTTTATGCATGCAAAGAAAGAGATGCAATTGGTAGACTTGTGGGATAGTTACAAACACATTCTCACATAAATATTATCAAAAGAAAATACTCCCCTGTTGGTGTTTTACTGGCCTGATTGCTAAGAATGTCTGCACACATAGATCAAAGGGAAGTGCTCGTGGCTAGTTAGGGCTAAATGGCATTCTGTGCATCTCCAGATAAGAGACTAATCAATGAGCATAGCCTTATCCTAAGTCAATAGCCCATTTTTGGTGCTCACAAGAGAAGCGTGGAGGATACCTCATGATGTTTGAGTACTAACACAGTCACTCTATATTTAAAGAAGCGAGGGGGGAAAATACTTCCTGCAAAAGTTATTTTGAAGTTGTTGTTTTTTTTTTTTTTTGCTAGTAATTGTGAAAAAAATTGCAGTTTGAACCTGCACATTTATGCTCAGAATATGATTGAATCTACTACCTGTTGGATCCCCCAGCTTCAAAAACTAAACCAAATGCCAATAGGCAAAGACCATTTTATCATGCCCTTAATTGATCTGACAAAGGCCTTTGACCTAGTCAGCATAAGTGTTTTCATGCTCCATTAGTGCATTGGCTTTCTGCCAGGGTTTCTCAGGTGATTATTTTCTACTGGAATATGAAGGATACCTTAAGAGCATTGAACTATTCTGAGACATTCCTAATTAATGGTGGCTTAAACAGGACTTTACAGTCACCTCAATGCTGTTCGGTTCTTCCTCTATGTAATCACTATACTCCAGAGAGGTTTCAGTTTGCCTTCCCTTCAAAAACAGTTCAGTCTGCAGTAATGCCAGCCAAAGACCAAGGTTCGTTGGACTTTAATCAGGGAAGTGCTGTTGGTTGACAGCACAGCACTTGTCTGCCACATAAAAGATCTCATCAGCAGCTTTGCATATGCCTGAATCTGTCTATGACAAAAACTTTGAAAGTCTAAACAATGGAAGCCACATGCTGTGACTTTCATAGGCACTAGATCACAGATTTTAGTTCAGTTCAACACCAATTTGATATTTGCTTTAAGGCATAAGTGTCCTCTAAACTCCAAACTGAGAGGCTGACGGGCACATTCTCCCCTCAACAATCATATATTTATCACCCCACCGTTCAGTGCGACCATTCAGAGCTGCACCACCTCCATTAGAGCCCAGTTATGAATGAATGTGTTTTTGCAATCTGCAGATGACCTTGTAATTCTGGTCTGTTTGTAAATGATGGATTCTTTGCAATGCTAACGCCTGAATGTCATGAGGCAAGTACCATTGACACAGCTCCACATTGTGTTCATGTTGGCTTATTTCTGTATAGGATGTAGTGACATTTTGTTTTGCTCTCTGTTACTAATCAGTAGTAAGTGATTTATGTGTTCTGCCTATGCTGTTGGAACAGTGTTGCTATAAGAAAAAAATGCTGATTTTTAGTTGTGAGTCAGCTGTACAGCTGTGTTGATCTCATTAATGTTTATCTCCATTGTGGCCTTCTTTCTGTTTCTGTTTTAATGGGTATATCTTGGTAGCTGGCTATGCAGGAAGACTCATTTATAGAGCTTTAATTGGTTGTCTATAGCAGGATGAATCACTCTTTAATGAACAGACACCAGACTTGTTTTTAGTTGCTGAATGAATCAGAGAAGTGGGTAGTGATTCAAAGATTCGGGTTAATGGTAAAGTTTACTCTGATGATCTGGAATTCCCAGTTGTAAAGTTAAGGACACGAGGGAAAGAAGGGATACACTGTTAGCTTAGGGATGGCAGCTATTCACCTGTGACTTCTGCCAGAACGCCTTGATTGTTGGACTGATGCAATTGCAACCAACAGTAAATGGTAACTATGCCATAATTTTTTTTCAAAGTAGAAAATGCTACCTCCTTCCTATCAGAATCGTTATACTTCACAGATCAAGCAGGCGGGATTAGGAAAAGGAATAATGGCATAGAGCCATGGAACTCATGTGACCAGCAAAAGGTCATGACATCAGCCTGTGAATACAAGGAGTGGCTGCACTTAGTGCCTGTAGTGGTAAACCAACCTCTCTCACTGCTGAAACAATAGGCCTCCTTGATAGTGCTGCTTGCTTGACAGATGTCTAGCAGCTGCTGCAACCTGCGCCAGAGTGTGGCTCATACTCCTGTATTGCCAAAGTCAGCAAACCAGTCAAATCTTCTTTGGGGATTATCATTTACTAATTGGCTATTGGTCTGATCATTGATGATGTCATTTTTATGTCCTCACGGTGTCATTATGTCTACAAATGTATTTAAATTAGTCTGTTTTGTATCATCTTATGTGTTTCGTTTGGTTCGTCTCTCTAGAATGCCTTGATTTGCAACTTTGGAAAGTTATTTATTGTGTCATCAGATTAGTTTGATAGATTTATGTCAATGGGACAGAGGCTTCAGCAAAGCGTTCGGGGAATGCTGACCTAGTGGTTTGTTAAAGGATTAGGGTCACCAGGAGTAAGTAGCTCAGGCCTTGTCTTTCAGCCTCAGGTGCTCATTCAGTAGTTCATATTAGTTAAACTATATATACTGGCAGGTAGCAAATTGAAGGGGAATAAATTACATTAAGTGTCTTTGTAAGTTGTTGGGCTCTGTGTGCTTTGGCATTAATTCTACAAGTCTTTGAAACTCCACTGGTGGAGTGGAACACCATACTGTCGATGAAATTGGTCCCACATTTCCCACAAGTATTATAGCTGGCGATGCATCACATTCTCCTACTAATGAAACCAGTCTGTGACCCTTCCTACATGGTAGATAAAAGCCTTTCCATTCTTAAAAAACAAGGGTTCTTTTTGCTTCAATTTCTTTTAGTTTTCATGCCACGTCTGTATTTTGGTGCACATGAACATTTCTCCACAGCTTACCACAATATGAATTCTTTACAGTGCAGTGACCTGTTCAACGCACACGACATCTTATACATAACCGAAGAAGAATTCAAATCCCAAGCAGTTCTATAAGCAGTGAACCGGCACTTTCCTCCCAGCAGGACGCAGACATGGAGTCTTGAGGTTAGGTGGTTCAAACTCAGCGGGTCTTCCACCCATCGCCCTGCTCTCCACTCATTGGCTTTGTCATTCCAGCTGCGATAGTGTCTGTGAACAGAGAACATTATTCATGTCCTCAGAGGGGGGCAAGTCCTAATTGAAATTCCTATCTTTTCCACTGGAATGAAGTGGGGGCCGCCAACACCCACTGTATTATGCTGGCCCTGTCACCTTGAAAGGCCCATCTGAAGTTTCTGGGCAGCAAAGGAGACCTCTTAGGGGGAAAAATGTGATGTATCAAAAAAAAGGATAAATGAAGCAGGACAATTGATTTATTGAGAACAGCAGCATAACAGTAGCGTTCATTTTCTGTGGTTTGATGGGAAGCTAGCCTCTGTACTGCAGTAAGAAAAGGGTTGGACTGTCTGGGGTTGCTGGCTGCCATTGTGGTGTGCATGCTAATGACTGGGTGAATGAATCGGGGCCATTCTGATAGCAGAGAAATGAGTACAAGGAGCCTTTTTCTAGTTAGTTCACCCTCACAGCAGCTTACTGTTTTCATTGGTCTACTGTCTCTGAACAACAACTAAACATTGCGATTAATTGACGGTATAAAGTTTTGCCTTTTTGTTAATCAGATAAGGA
This sequence comes from Melanotaenia boesemani, assembly GCF_017639745.1. Classification (NCBI taxonomy): domain Eukaryota; kingdom Metazoa; phylum Chordata; class Actinopteri; order Atheriniformes; family Melanotaeniidae; genus Melanotaenia; species Melanotaenia boesemani. Next base: position 19,307,544 of record NC_055689.1, on the reverse strand, counting down.
TTTGATCTATGAAATGTTCCAATCAAATTTCCAAAAGTTTTAATTTATATTCACATCTAGCAGAACAAAACTAAGAAATTCCAACAGTAAAGAATGTAGAATAAGAAATGTTTCATCACATATGAGCAATATTTCCTATTTTCTCACATTGCAGTGGTTTCATTGTAAGTTTTAAAAGTGTGGCAACAGGCAAAGTGTTTAAATGTGTATTTAATACAGTGGGAGTCGTTATTTGTAAGTATTTTGTTGTGTCAGATGTGTCTTTTCTTTCAAAATAGCATTGTCAGGATCTTTGTTCTGGCCTGTCTACCTCACCTTGTCTGGCGTGTCCTGTTTTAGTGGCTGAATCATCAACTGTGATCTTATTATTTTAAAATGAATAATGAGATACTACTATAAAACTCCTCTTGAGGGACCACAGTAAACACATTATGATATGATGATTATGATAACCCAAATGTCTTTACATAATTTATGTTGTGTTGGTTTTGACTATTGTAATGTCACTGGAAGTTTCTTCTGTTGTTGGATCTGGTAAATTTAACATGTTTTTTTAAACTGCCCAATAAACAAATCAGTTCTAACTAGTTTGTTTTAGGTTCTCCAGTCTGGTCAACCATCTATACCACAGAGAGGTCTGACAGTTGTCTGCCTGAAAGCCAATTTATATTATTTCAATCTTCTTTATATACTAAGCCAAAAACCTTTTGGGTCCTTTCTGTGTTTTCACGCAACAACTAATGCAGACTTTTTTTTTTTAATCTCTCACCTGTTTTTTCTGTCTGCCAGGGATTGAGCTGTGCCTGCCAGGATGGCGGTTTTCCATGACAATGGTGGCCAATTTTGTGGTTTTGGGTGGTCAGCTCCTCCTGCCCGGTGTGGCGTACCTCTGTCGTGACTGGCAGGTACTTCAAGCTGTCATCATCTGTCCCCTGCTGCTTATGCTGTCCTACATTTGGTAAGAAAAACACTTTAGCAATGTGCTGTGATAAGGTACTGAGCTATGTGTTTTTGTTACTGTTTGAATCTGATGTTTTTAAAAAAGTGGTATAAATTATTATCTACAATGGCCAGTTTTTCTGTAGTCTCAATTAAACCTAAATGCTTTGGAAGATTTTAACATCTTTTGGAGAGAATATGAGTACATTTCCCAGCAAAGAATTTCCAGCTAAATTCAATGTCTTGCTCTGACTTCTGTTATGCTTTTACTAACGTTCCAACAAAATCTACTTGTGGTTTTTCTACTATTTATTTTAACGTGCCATTATTGTGTGAGGTAGCTGGGATCTGTATGTGTAAAAGACAAAGGTTTGGAACAATCAGCATTTATAGATGTTTCCATATATTTACCATGAAAGTGGAATACATAAGTATAGTGCAATCTTATGATTGTACCTGAGTAAATTAACTTGTTTACCTTCCTCCACTGTCAATCAGCATTCCATATGATGTGAAACTACAGGTGTGGTGGTGCACCACCTTTTTGATTAAGAAATAAAAGTATTTCAAAGCACAAATCTGATCAAACAATAATACCGGTCTTTCATTTGTGTGGGACACAGTATTGTGACTAGTAAGGGGAGGGGGGTCGCGGACTTCATCCTGCTCCTTTTCATGCTAGATAGTCTGTAATTAGTTTTCCAAAGTTTATTTCTTGCATATATTTGGATTTGTACTTTTTATTTATTTATATTTTTGGTAAAATAATTCAGTACTCCTACTCTGATAGTAGAACATACTTTTGTTTTGTCTGCTCGAAATAAAGCACATCAATCAATCAATCAATCAATCAATCAATCAATCAATCAATCAATCAATCAATCAATCAATCAATCAATCAATCAATCAATCAATCAATCAATGTGCCTTCAGAGGTAATGTTAATTATGATCCTCACACCTCAGCAGTTTGGAGGTGAAACCTTTTGGCATATGCCGTCTTTTAGAAATATTACCTAATATTAAACCTAAACTTAGTGGTTCAGGGCTTTTTTTATTTATTTATTTTTCAATCTAGCCATGTGGCCATTGGTGTTACATTCTGTTGCATTGATCTACACACAGCCATACACACACTACCTAGATATACAAATGCATGAAAGCTCCACTTGGCCTTTAGTTTAAAAAGAATGGGGCCATGTTTAGTTTCTTGATTAAACCAAACTTAGGTTATAGGCAAAAGCTGAATTAATGAAGTAATTGTGGAAATGACTGTAAAGCTACACCATAGCAAAGATTAATCCTGCACTTTTCTTCAGTGTTGACATGTTTCTTTGCCATGGTGACAGCCATGGGAGATATGAAGGTTCATTATGTCACAAAAAAAAAAAAAAAAAATGCAAATCAAATTTCATAAAACTTGGTGGAGAGGTAGAACACAGGCAAGAAAGAAGCCTTCATCTTTAATAATAGATTAAATAAAGATGCACCATAGCACTTCTAGCTAAGTGAGATCTCAGTCTTTCAGCAGAAGGACTCTTTCCATTGTGATTCCTTTTTTAATATCATATTAATGAGGCCATCCCCCATCTTTTTGACAGGATCTTCCCTGAGTCATTGCGTTGGCTGCTGGCCACTCAGCAGTACTGCCGCTCCAAATGGATCATGGGACACATCGCAAAGAAGAATAAAGTCAACATGGAGCTTGATGCAGATAACATCCTCACAGGTGATGAACTTGTGTCAATGTCAACTTTACAGAAATCAGAATAACTTCTGTATTTTTCTTCCCCATTTTGATGTGTTGATAATGTGTAGTATTGAACTTATACACTTTATGTTGTCACCTTTATACATTTGCTGTTCACTGTTTGAAACGCATTTGTTTCTCCAGCTGTGCTTTCCTTTCCTTTTCCTAAATTAGACAGATTGACAAGGTTATGTCGATTTCCTGTCTAGTTACCATAGCAACATGCCACTAAAGAGGCTGCAGTGGGTGTTGAACATTACATTATGACACTCTCAGACATTCATTAATTTCATTATTTCCTGGGTGGGTGAACATGAGCTGACTCGACAATGGTCAGATTGTAGACGGCTGCAGGTCAAACACTTTGACCTCAGGTAACTGTGTGCACACAGGAGACCTGGCAGGGCCAAAGTAGACTGAATTATGTTGTTGTCATAGAAGATCACATTTGCATTGAGCTACAGCAGGACTATCATGGTAATTTCTTTCTGTTTCTGTTGTCTGATTAGTTAGTGTGGTTATCATTACTTTGAAAAATAAGAAGTGCGTGAAACTGACTGTACTGTTTGAGAATTCATAGGGTGTGTGTTGATTCAGCATGTAGGGTAGAACACATTGCCATAGGTTTTAATTTATCCTGTCTTGTGTTTATAGTGATAGGCTTTCCCCAACAGTACATTTTCTTACTTTTAAGTTCATTGTTGAGCATTGAATGCTCTTATTGCTGCTACAGAAGAGGAGTTCTAGCACTTACACATGAGTGATGCATGTGAAGCACTGATTACGCCATCTTTTCAATTCAGCTGAATGATAATCACAGATCTAAAGAAGGAATAATTTTACTCAGCAGCTTGACGCTTTGCCAAGAAATCACTGGAAAGACTGAGTTTTTCAGCCAGACATAACCTTGAGGGGGTGGTGTGGAGTGCTGTCATATTTCTGAGTCAACGACAAAGTACAGTAGAGATGTGTTGCTATGGCAACCTGCAGTCTGATACCATAACATCCACTAGGTGCTGTGTCACATATCACCTGTAGGGCAGGGACATTTCTCGCTCAGGAACACTGGTGTGCACTGTCAGACCTCCCTTACAAAGCAGCAGGGTGTTTATTGTATAGGTTGTAAACTTCTCATTAAAAATTTCTATGGAATTTTGTGTGGTTGAAATAAAGCAGGGTTGTACTTGACTCATCAAAGCACTTCGACCGTCATAAATCTTTAATAACTTGAATTAGAGAAAGCAAACCCACATAGAAATATTAAGGGAAAATTCTGGAATTATTTAACTTGTGTTCTATTTTACCTTGTATTTGGATTGACAACTTATCAAAGGGATCCCTACAGAAGTCTCACATAAAAAAAAGTTTTGCTCTGTAATCTGATAGGATGCCAGTTATTGCGGGAAAACAACAGAGTACACTTGAGTGAGAGCAGAGTGCTTCCCTGAGAAGAAAGGACATGACATAGCAGCAATAGAAAAGCTTTTCTAAACAAAACTGTAGTTCTGGTTTGTGTTTTTCCAAACTTTTAAAAGGTTTTGAGAAATTCTTTGCAAACCTGTCTCAGACTACCTCCAGAATGTCGAGGCAGACTGAAGTTGTGCTACAAGATGTTGTACACACGTCCATCTATACACTGCACCATGCTGACCATTGTAATTATAGTGAACATTTTGTCCAAGGACTTGTACTAAAAGGTAGCACTAGTGGCTTAGCAATTTCCTGACTGAATTCTGTGGGGGGGGTTTTTTTTTTTGTTTGTTTTTTTTTGGGTGTCTTTAAGGTGGTTCCTGAGACAGCATTTAGCTGAACTGGCTGTGCAGCTGGCTAATCTGCAGAGGCTACAGCTCCTCAAGCAGATGGCCCAGGTTCAAAACCCAGCCTGGGCCCCTTTGCTGCACATCACTCCCTCGGTCTGATCCCCTTTCTGCTCTTTCAAACTATATAATAAAATAGTCCAATAGTACCAAAGAGAGCCTTTTTTAATCAGAGTCTATCACCATCCACCTACAGAACAATTAATTCTTTGTGAAAATTAAAATAAATACATAAATAATTATGGACTCAGAGGAAGTTTCTCTTCCACATTTTCTCTAAAAATAAGTCTGAGGCTGAAACTTATTTTTAAATTTGTTTTTTTTTAAACAAGATTAGGATTTGGACAGAGTATGCAACAAATTACTTAAATGAGATTTTATATATGTATATTCCTGTTCAGATCCATTGTGTTAAATGTCTTAAAAGTTAATTAACTTACTAGACAACTAAAACCTAACAGTCTGGAACTTTAACCGATCTAAATAGGAATTTTGACTGTAAATCATTTAAACACTATGATGTATACAAGGACTTGTAAAAATTCCTAAATGTGTTATTGTCTGTTCTAAAATCACCCCGCCTGCAGGTGTCTTGACGCTGTGGATTTTCCTGTCTGACTGTTTCCTTATTCGCCAGGCCAATAGTTTACCATATTTTTCTCCTTGACTGTTTTAACCACATTAAATTTAAATGCAACTTTGTCCATGGATAACTTATTTATATGTGGTTCTCATAATTTGCAATTCAGTTGCTTTCAGTCAGTTGTGTGTAGTGCAAAAATCTTGTTCCAACATACTAAATTGTTTCCATTTCTATATGTCATATGTTTACTAGGAACAGGAATATTCAATAGTATCTGGATGTTGTTCCCTCCATATTTCAACCAAATCTAAATATTTCCTTGTCTGTATGTGAGCAGAGATTATTGAAGCTATCTTTTGAGGTCACTAAAGCACAATTAAAATCACCACCAATATTGTACATACATTGTAATGTGGACAGAGTGAGAAATATATTCTGAAAAAATGCAGGGCTGTCATCATTTGGACCATAGATGCTAACCAGGTAACGGTAACGGTCACAAATAACATTTGCAATTTGGAACAGTAAAGATTTCTGTATAAGTATAAGCATGCTTCTGCTGCTCTTAAATGTATTTCCTACATAAATAGATAGACCAAAAAAAAAAAAAAAAAGAATCTGCGACATACTGCTTGAGATACACAGTTGTAATAAAAGTCACATTTGCTCATTAAGTACGAGAGCAATTCATGCAACTAAATGGTGATCTGGTGTCCACACCACCTTTTTCACATTCATCCATCCACTCTGTATCTGCTTATTCCAATGCAGGGTCACAGGGAGAGCTGGACCGTTTCCTAACAATTATCAAGCGTGAGGCAATTAACACCCTGGACAGATAACAAGTCCATTGCATGGCCTCCTTCTTTACATAAACAGGCATTTATCTAGATGCAAAAAACCTGGGTTAACTCACAGAGCTGATAACTAACATTTTTGATTATAATTTAGTGAAATCTATATTGTAGGGCATAGTTGAGGCGATTAACCAGAATATATGCTGGATATGTTGAACCTGCTTTGTTGTACAGGTCCATTGATGAGTTTATAATAAGGTAAAGAAAAGAAATCTACATAATTTTACCCTTAAGCTGAAAAAAAAACAGTTTCAAGAGCTCGTAGATTTTGTACAGTTTAAAAGATTTGAGTTGTTGGGTTGTTGCATTTTCTCTCTCCCATCTTAAATATATTCAAATACTCAGATAGCTGAAACTCTTCTAAATATTCAGCCCTGGCATGTGGAAATGTATTAATGCTTGCAGCCAATATACACTACCTGGCCAAAAGAAAAAAAAAACAAAAGAGAAAAACAAAATTTATTAAAAAAAATTCAATTAAACAAAGGGTCACACACTAATATTCATTGTTGGACTGCACTTAGCTTTGATTCTGGCACACATTCGCTGTGGCATTGTTTCAAAAAGCTTCTGCAATGTCACAAGATTTATTTCCATCCATTAAGTTTTCACTAATATCTTGTGTTGATGATAATGAGTCTGACCACTGCTTAAAAAACCTTCTCCAGCACATCCCAAAGATGGGGATGCGCTGGCCAATCCATGTGTAAAAATGACGTTTCATGCTCCCTGAACCGCTCTTTCACAAATTGAGCCTGATGAATTCTGGCATTGTCATCTTGGAATATGCCCATGCCAACTGAGAAGAAAAAAAATCCATTTATGGAATAACCTGCTCATTCAGTATAATCAGGTAGCCAGCTGACCTCATTCTTAGGCCACATAATGTTGCTGAACCTAGACCTAAGCAACTGCAGCAACGCTAGATCACAGCACTGCTCCCATAGGCTTGTACAGTAGGCACAAGGCATGATGGCTGCATCACTTCTTCTGTGTCTGTTCTTACTCTGATGCTCCCATCATTCTGGAACTGGGTAAATCTGGACTCATTATGACCTTCTTCCATTGCTCTAGAGTCCAGTCTTTGTGCTCCCTAGCTTCACTGATGAGTGGTTTTCTAATGGCTACACAACTGTTCAGTCCCAATCCCTTAAATTCCCTTCACATTGGGCGTGTGGAAATGGTCTTACTTTCACTTTTAAACATAGCCCTGAGTTCTACTGTTGTTTTTCTTTGATCTGATTTCACCAAACATTTAGAGCAGCAGATGCTCACCTTTGCTCCGTGACCAGACTTAAAATTAATCACACAAAGCTGCCACTCACTGATCCCACCTTGGATTAGAGTTAGATATTAATGTAGGCTGTAGACAAAAACATTTAGTTAATCTTTACGTTTTTTTTAAATTAATCTAGTTAAAAATGATCCTAACTAGTTTGTTCCATTGTTACTTGAGCTCTTCTCAAGTATTGTGAGGAAAAGGACACTTATTGTTATTTATGTTAATAAATACATTAACTAGTGGTTTAAGTTTTTCTAGTTTTGATATTTTTTGTCAGAAAAATATATCTTTGCAGAGCTAATAGATCTTTAAAATAATTTATCTGACCATTTAAATCATATATTTATTAATATATTTTTGTTGTATTGTTTGGGCTGTGCTGTTTTTGTGGTGTTCTAACTATGATTTAAAGAAATTTTTTTTCCCCCATCTATAGTTTCGAAAATTGTATAGGGTATCGAGGACTTTCCTTAGTATGTCCTTTTTGCTTAGTTAAATCCAGTTGGCGACTTTATTTTTGGCCAGGCAGTGTATTGTACATGTAATATTGTGGTGTTGTAACATAATGTAAATGCACCTTCTTTAAGAGCATCTTTTGAGTTTTAACATGGTTTGTTTGTTTCTAGAACTACAAAGAGCTCTTCAAAAGAAACCCAAAAAGACATGCATCGTGAAAATGGTGGGGACAAGGAACCTATGGAAGAACATTGTTGTTCTATGTGTCAACTCGTAAGTATTACTTTCATGTATTGGTGAAACCCAGAAACCCAGCAGGACATTTATTTCAAGTTGCACCTGAAAACGTGGAGAAAAAAAACAGGAATGCATGCTTGTATGCATGTGTGGGCAATGCCAGTCAGTTGCACCATTTTGTGCATTCTAGAGACCACCATCAACTTGCAAGTTCAATACATCATTGATCTTTAGCCCTCACTTCCTGATTGGTTGCTCTTTGTTTTCATCTCCGATGGGATCTCCCCTCTCCTCGTCTCTCCATCTGAAGCCTCATCTGTAGCTCAGCAGACCCAGCTTTATATCTGCTTCAGTGCACGGTGTCCCTGACTCCCTCAGTCAGCGTAAATTTTTCATGAGTTTTGTCGTTAGGAAACATTAGACAACCAGGAAGAGAGGATGTGAGTGCTTGCTTGTATTTTTGTATGTGCCTGTGAGGTGTGTTCTGTGCCATCAACTCCGTGTTTATGTCTGTGCAGTTTTGTGACATGGACTTACACAAGAGCCAACAGATGATATTAAATTGTTTCTCTTCCCTCTCCTCCCAGCTTTTGTTTGAATTGTTTGGAACGTTTATATTTTCTGTGTTACTGCTGACTCAAATCAAATATTCTTTTGTTTAGCCACTGCATTGTGTGTGTTTTCCCCTTTGCCTTAAGCTAGCTGCTTATCCTTTTGTACCTTTTCACCCAGGCTAACAGGTTATGGGATCCACCACTGCTTTGCTCGCAGCATGATGGATCAGGATACCCAGGAAACCACTATGTTCCACAGCTTCTATGCAGACTATTACACAATGGCAGGCATTGCAGTGACCTCATGCATTGCCCTGTGCCCAGCTGTAGGCCTGATGGGCCGACGAGGTGGCCTTCTTATGTTCATGATAGTCACTGCCCTGGCTTCACTGCTGCAGCTGGGTCTGCTCAACTGTGAGTACTAAGCTAAGTATTGATGAAATTTAGAATAAATTTAGAGATTGCTTATCATGACCTGTTATATTAAATTGCTCATTTAACATTTTTAGATAGAGAGCTATTTTCTTTCTATACATTTTTTGATGAGTAAAATGCAGCTGGTTTGGTCAGATATAAAGCTACAGGCAGCAAGTTAGTAGCTTAGCTTATTTTAGCTTAGAGTGTATAAGCTAAAGAAAAACCTGGCTTGTCTTAAACCTGGACTTACATATTCCAGCATGTAACTTTCCTTTTATCTATTAGAATAGGATTAGCAAAAATGAAATACTTTGATGATAAACGGTGGTAATTCGGGCCAAGAAAGATTGCTAACACCTGCTGTTTCTATTGATGGCATTTTCTCACATATAACAATAATTATACCTCCAACAAGTTAAATGAAAATTTGGGTATTTATTTAGCTTAATTAAGCCGATTTAATGTAAAGTGTATTTTCTTAGGGCACAAATAACCTGAAATAAAAACTTTGGAATCAGTTACTGAGACTTCAAAAGCTCGCCAACTTGAAGTGGCTGCAGTGTTAACTAATCCAAGAAAATGAAAGAAATGTCTTTTTCCTTATCCTGTCACTCTTATTTTTCCAGTTTGCAGGTAAAAAAAATGTTTTTAAAAAATTATTTTTACTGATAAATGACTTCCAGAAAAGATAGTTGCACACTATTTCTTCCCCTGTTTGTAGTCTAATGCTTGTAATCCCAGTGCAAATAATCTCTAGAGTCATTACAAACATAATGGATTGCAAGGCTCACTGCACAAACAGGAGTGTATACATCAGTTTGTAAACAACTACCTACAATGTCAGTGTGTTTCAGTCCACAAAATGCAATCTGTGAATTCTTAAGGATAATTTTGTCCCTACACTTGGTGTCAGTTAAACGGCAGACTACATTTTCTGTGATCCGGCTCGTCTTTCCCACATATCTTATCTTTTCATAATATTATTCAGACTACTTACCTTTACCTTTAGGAATCATGTCTATAATGTTTCCACACACGCGCTAACAATCTTATTCTGTCAGATGTTCAAGGCAGTTCACTGCAGCTACTTGAATTATGTAATTAACAGAATACAAAAACTTATAAAGTTGTGTTTGGTTGGGAGTTTGTAATTCAGCTACTATTTGACAAGAGTCTTCATAGGGACTCAGATGTCCACCTAACATTCAATAAGCCATTTTTAATTCTTTTTGACATGTCACAGTAGTAAAAACACAGATAAATAAATTATTGATGGCTGAACTCCATTTAGCTGGTATAGAGTCCTGGTACATGTCTCCACTCTGTCACACTCTTTATTACAAACTGCAACACTTGAAAGTATTAGAGAAAATACTTGCATCATTATTTGTAAATCATGCTTTATAAAAATGTGATCTCTGTTTGTCACAAGTCCAAATGCACTGGCCGCCCTCTGATGAGAAACATTCTGGCCTTTGGTAGTTTTTATCTCTTATCTCCCTCATATGTCAAACATATTTGCTGTAAGCTGGGTTTTAGCTAACAAAACATGATTGTGCTGGTGTAGTCAATAAGTACCAAAAGTCCTCTAGTTGATGAAAACAGTACATCCCAGTTTTGTTCAGTTTCAACCAAAGCTAGATTTAATGTTTAACCAGAGTCATCACTTGTGTCATGTTCTCTCTGAAACTGCTTGTGTTATGACACTATTAACAAGCTTAACTCAACATCTGTGCATATCTGGTTTGAATATCTTGTTGGAGTGTTTGTAATGATTTTTCTCACTCGTGTCAATCTCTTTAATTTTCTAGTGCTGGGGAAGTACAGTTATCACCTGAATATTGGTATGTTCATCTGTTTGTTTATAGTCCTTTTACTTGTGTTTGCTGATAATGTTTGAGTTGGAAGAAGTGATCAGTAATTGAATATTCTAGATGTCCCACTAATCATGTATGAGTTTCATTTTTTCCACTGTGATATTTGCATTGTTTTAAACCATGAATCCAACCATTTAGGTTGCTGCATTTTCCTGCAGAGGTTTGGAAATGAAGTTGCATTTGGCCTGTACTAGCCCTGCAGACACTTATAATAAGGTCCTAGATGTAATTATGACAATCTTTTCACATATTTATCCCCTTCCTTTTGACGATGCTGAGGCTCTTTGTTACTGAGAGCACTGTTCTCCATTTCTCTCTACATTGAGCTCCTGTGGGAAGCAAGCACTGATTACAGAGCAGTCCCCTCTGATCTCCATGCACTCCTCTACATGTCTTATTCATAATGCTCTGTATTCAACTCATTTTAGGATTAAACTGGCTTTTATTGGTAAGCCTATTTCTCAGTAAGTCATCACAATAAACATTTGTGTTGAAAGGCATTCCATTGTCTTTGACCGAGTTTATTGCCACTTTACCAGGAGGATGTCTTGGTGCAGCTAGAAAATTATATTGTACCATCACAAAACCATAAAAGGCCTGCATGACTTCATGATCCAGTTTATAAAACTCCAAGTTCCTTTGTGCCTGAGTAATATAACATGTTTATCATATTGCACAGTTGAGGTAATTTTAATTTAAAATCTGTTCTATTTTACTTGTTTTTATTGCTTCCCTCAGATATTTCCAAAGTATTTTGCTTAAAGAATGGATAAATATTTTAGTGGTGCTTAACCTACTCAAATTTGATAAGCTATAGAAATCAAGTCACTGAATCAGTTTCAAATAAATCATTTGAACCAGATTTTTTTTTTTTTCACAAAAAGTACAATATCTTATAAAACTCGTTTCCCTGTCTTTTAATATTTTATTGTCTCATTTTAAAGAATAATGCTTGATGCAAATGATAGTAATAAAAATGTCAGAAAAGCATACAAGAAAAATATGTTCCCCAATCCCCTATAAATGACACTGATATCCTTTTACTAATTACAAAGACTGCTGAGTGAAAACTGCTATGTGTCTCTCCTGCTTTGTCAGCAGATAAATCAGATACGCTGAAAAAGAACTTCTCCATTGCCTTTTCCATCATCGGTATGTTCTCCTCCCACGCAGTCAGCAACCTGAGCATCTTCTTCTGTGCTGAGATCACTCCCACTGTGATCAGGTAAATCTACTGACTCTATCATCAGAGGGTGGGAGTAGAGGGTTTCACTTTGGAAACAGTGTTTTTGCAAAACAAAGGTGTAAAAGTAATGAGTTTGACTAGTTCCTGAAATTTTTAAGACTTCTTTTTAACATTTTGTTTTGTTGCATTTAATATTTCTGTAATGCATTTGATATTGTGGTGGATTTTCACCACAGTGTCATCACAGGTATTATTGTTGTCATGACAGCACATCCAGCAGATTAATTAACAGCGCCACCTCCTGTTACATGATGTAATGAAATGAGTGAGCTGAAGAAAACAATGCCATGGTTTAGAGTCAATATAATCCAGACCTTGTGCAAATTATCCATCTCCTTTGAGAATACGATGCTACTCTTAATGTTAATTGGGTGGGGTTATTTAATAGGTTTTGTTTTGATGAAAGTGCTTCCAGAGCTCCATCTGGTGGTTAATGTAGGCAATTACAGGAGAGAAATGAATTACGTTGAGAGTAAGGTTTGGTGGAACTGCAGCACTCTCTGCTGCTGTCTGATAATACAACAGGTCAGAATTATACATGGAAATTTATGTGATTAAGGTAAATATCTAGGACTTGACGTGTCTTAACTGTTGGAGATATCAGCATTTAAATGTAGTTTTAAATTATGTGTGAACATGCCTACATGCTACTAGGTGTTTAACACTTTCTGTCTGCTCATAGGGGTGGTGGTCTGGGATTGGTGCTAGCCAGCGCTGGCTTTGGTATGCTCACTGCACCCATCATGGAACTACACAATCAGAAGGGCTACTTTCTTCACCACATCATTTTTGCCTGTTGCACCCTCATTTGCATCATTTGCATTCTCCTGTTGCCGGAGACACGCTACCAAGCCCTCCCTGAGACCCTGGCTGATGGTGAGAGCTACACTCGCCAACCTTTGCTTCCCCCAAGGAAACCTGGAGAACAGCGCCTCTTGCTGCACCAGTCTGAGAGCAGCAGGGATTACACCAGAGTGCATGACACGCCACTCCATGAGGCAGCCGCCACGGTGGTGTCAACCATGGACTCTACCGCTTCTTCAGGTGTCGACATAACTGCTGCATTGCCAGGAGATGTGTCAGCAGCCATGTTTATGGAGGTGCACCCTGGCGAACCTGAGCCCAAAGACCCCAATGGTTGTTCACTTTCATCTTCCTCCCCAACCCCTATAACAGCCGTGAGTAAAGATGGTGCAATACATGCTACTAAAGAGCACCTGCTGTCTTCCAGTCCCTTACACAAAGCTCCATCGGTTACAGACCCACTTTTATCTGATGCTGAAGAAACTTCTGCAATAGTCCTGAATTCCATTGAAACACTGACCGATCGTAACTCCACTGAAATAAATAAAATGGTTCCTTCCCTTGCAAGTGAAGATGACTCAAACCCTGCTGCTTCACTGGACTCTTCCTCTATCCCCCAAACTGTGCTCACCTCTGTATTGGTCTGTACAACACCTGTCATTGAGCCTCCACCTATCTCTACATTAGAGTCTCCTAACCCAGTAGGCGATGACGCCGACACAGTCATCACAAAGTCTGATCCACCTTTGCTTGAGGATGCTCATGCCACTTTAGCAGACAGCCCTTCTCCATCTATACATGACAGTCTCTCTCCGTCTCCTGTTCCTGTGACAGACCCTCCACCTTCCATAACCCCAAATTCTGGCATTCCCATCCAGTTAGAAATAGTAGATGGATCAACTCCTTACATTAGAGACTCTCAGTTGCCCCAGTTAGATTCTACCTCTCCTTGTGTTAAAGATCTCTCAACTCATTCCTCTTCTCCCCCAAGTCCAGATACTGTTTCACCAACATCTACACCTCCCCCACCTATTGATTCAGGCCATTTGACCTCAGCAGACTCTTCCACTCCCCCTTTAACGCATACGGTAAAGACTGCAGCGCCTCCTGCTGTTCTCCCTGTCACAGACATTGTGAATACCTCAACACCAGAATCAACTACGCTGACTGTCACAGACATTGTACCAGAATCAGCAGTTTCCCTCGTCTTGGATTCAGTACCAAGTTCCATCACAGATTCAGCATGCACAGAAGCAGCACCTCTCTCCTCTTTAATGGACTCTGTGTCCTCCCCCATAGACTCTGGTGTCCTCTCTATCATGGGCAGAGAGAGTACCAGCACAGAAAACAGCACCGTCAACAGTACATTGTCGTCGTGATTCAGTGCTGCAGACAGAAAATGAAGCTTTAAGTGTTGCACCAAGAGGCAGCCACCCATATTAACACCGCTGGAGGAGGTGGCAACGGTGTGGGGGGTGGGGGTGGGGGACTAACTGTCCTGCTCAGACTTCAGGTAATTCATGAAGACTGTTCCCCCCTGGAGTAGAAAAGATTTGTCTTACGGAGCTGCTTTACATTTCTCAATATCCCTCCACCTTCCTCCCGTCTTCGTGCATTTAGCCAATAAATGTGACTACACAAAAATGACAGAGTGCCACAGGCTGGTTTGTGACAATGTGACAATAACTTCTGGATATCACCAGCGTAAGAACTACTCAGATGTAAACGAATGGGGAAATCACTGTCTGTCATTTTGAAGACAATACCCACAATCATTGAGACATGTCATCAGCACTGGTGAAGAAATGCAATGATGCTAAAAGCAAACAAAAAAAATCAGTGGTACTTTTGCTCAAATAAAATGTTCATCTTACATATTTATACAATAAATCAATAAATGTCGCCTTACTTATATGGAGAAAAAAAATTCTGAATGTTGCAAAATACTTTTTTCCATTTTAATGATAAACAATCCAAATTGGATTTTTTTTTTTTTCATATATGCAAGCCAAAAACTACCCTGACCAAAAGTAAATGTAGACATAGTGCCAAAATGTTAGTACAGTATTTACCTATTTGGGGAAATACCTGACAATACGCTATTAAATTATTCTTAAATACAGAAGAAGACTGAAAGCTGTCACCTTTTGATTGGTTAGAAGTCAGATGAAATGGAGGCTATCTGCTTTTGTCAGCACAAAAAGATTATCGTATAAGCAGTTGGAAAGTATCTGATCAAACTTTAGTTTTCCAAATTTAATTTCAGCCTATGAAATTTCTGGGGTGCAATTTTTTGGTAAATGTGATCATGTTAGTAAGTGGATAACTAGCTTTTGGCCTTGACTCAGATTTGTTTTTTAAATTCAAGGTCTTATGTGGAGAGTCTCCAATGGTGTGCCCTTATTGTACAGAGCTATGCTTTATTCTTACAGTATTTGTGGCACTTTATTTGTGCAGAGGGGGACAAAGCATGCACATTATTGTGGAGGCGTTAACAAAACCATAAAAAAAAGAAAAAAGGCTATTTTTAAAAATGAAACCTACAGACTCCAAAATGTCTGATGTGATTGTGAACTGTTGTTGCATTCAAATCATATAGCATTAACATAGTTAATGTACATCAGTGTTTTCATACAGCTACACAAACTAAGCTTACCTTAAATTGAAAATACTATACACTTGTCAAAATGGCAATTAGAAAATACCCTTATAAATACATAAACTTATTGAGTATTTCTTAGGGAAGCACTTTTCTTCCAAAGCCCATGTCCATCTGTGGACAGCAGGATACTTGACTTGAATACATGTGTAACTTGAGCGTTGTAATAATTCTTACATTTGAGCTTATAATACTTGACTAAAAAAGGATGTGTGATGATGGATATGCCACTGTTTACAAAAAGCCTCACAATAATGATTAATAATACCAATGGTAATAATGATGATAATAATAATAACTACACAGTACTGTAAAACTTTCGAGCCTACTGAATGATGTCTTGTCATTTCAAATGTGATAAAACTCAATAGATCATATATCCAGGGACTATTGGTGAACTGTTACGGTGTCAAAGGCATCACCACACCTATTTGACTCTGTTACCATACACCTATAAAGAACCTTACAGGTACTTTACTCACCAAAACTCAAAGTCTATGTACTCATCCAAAAAGCTGCATGTCTTTGGGTTTATAAATGATTGAGCAAATCTACCTGCAGTTGATTCTGAAATGCTACTTGGACCCAGTTGTTTAGGGTAGTATTTTACCCTTTTCACCACATTAGATATTCATATATTTGTTTAATGTCAGACATTTGGTGTGTATGTTGCACCTCGAAGCACAATGAACTGCAATCATATGGTGGCAGAGTTGATGTCTTTACAATTTAAAAAAACAAAAAAAAAAGGGAAATTGCTAGTTACCTGTACACTTTTGCAATAGATCCACATGGGGTGGGGGTAGGGGAGGGCCTTGATGTTGGTTTTCATGAGAAACGTTTGGCATCTGAGAGCGTGTTGACTGCAGTGGTCTGTAGCCTCATGTAACTCGAGAGTTGTTATTGTCTGTGAATGTCGGTATCCATTTCAGTGTGCATATTGCAGAATTTAAACTGTGTATTTCCAAAATCCCATAAAACACCAGTGTAGTCAGTGACACAGCACAACACAACCAGTGTCTCCTGTGAGATCTGTTACTTCCACTTTCTGCCATGCAGCTGTTTCAGTGCTGAGGCGAGAGACTACAGTGCTATAGTATGCACGTAGCTTGTCTTTATTTGGAGTAAGTTTGAGATGACGCTCAGTAAAAGCAATGTAAGCACCAGCGACAGGGTAGATTGGCAGATATTCATTGTTGGAAAAGCAAAAAAAAAAAAAAAAACAAACAAAAAAAGAAAAAACAAAGACAGATTGATTTGGACTTGTAAATAGAACATCTGTGGAGGCATCCAGTGTCCACAAGATGAAGGATCATAAATCTTAGTGTGGACTGGTGAGACTTGTTTTGAACCTGGCTATTAAGTCTAGTAAAAGAACATCAAGTTCCCAGTGCGCATATTTCAGGTTTTGCTTCTCTCAGTCGAACGACTCAAAATCTCTTTGACTGGAGATTTGAATGAATGTAAAAACCATGGATTGTACATTTAGCTCCACTTGTTTGGTTTAATTTTGTTGTTGTTTTAACAGACAATGCACTTGTATATAAGCCATACCTGTTGTTTAAATAAACCACTATTTATTGATCAAATATAGCTATCTGTGAGTTGTTTTTCTATAATCTTTTTATGGTCTTATTAAACACTGATCCTGAAGTATTAAAGTACTATACTAAAAAAATATAACTGCTGCAAACAAGAATTGATTAGCAACCTGGTAAAAAAGGGAAACTGCCACAAATTCTTAAGCCTTTTTTGAATTTAACTTTTCACTTAAAATGATTTATCTAAATGTTATTCTTATAGAAGAAGAAACCTCCAGTTGTTTGGATAAATCTTTGTATGTCTGTCCAAAATTTAGTGGAACATCATTGTGGAGATATTACAGCCAAGGAAGGGGACCAGCTTTGACCATCTGGTCTCTGGCAGAGGTGACCATGTCCTTGCATTTTTAAATGTGCACCTGAATTAGGTGTCTTTACTAATTATGACACTTTGCGTAGCTGCAAGAGATTGCAGTATATCATTATAATTCATGGTAAGATTAATATCAAATTAAATAAAATTTAAATTGTCTATGTTACATACATGCTATAGCCACAAAAGGGCTTGCTAATCTTTGCTAATAATATACTTGACCACAGTTTTCTGATCACTTCCCACACATAACTTTAAAAGTTAATTATTGTGTTCCATTGTAGTATCATTCTTTATTATTTAGAAATGCATGGCTAGGGATTAAGGATTAGGTATAGTGTTTTTTTATATGTTTTCTCAGATTTAGCATTCAGATGTTAGCGTTGGGCAACTGTTAAAGATGTCTTTTATTTGTATTCTTACTCACCTTTATTAAAATATCTGCTGTTGTTCAGTTATGCTAAACATTTTACAGATTTTTTTTAATTCAGTAAATTTTAAAAATACTAAATTTTGTGCTAATTCCATGCTAGCTAACAGCTAACATGAGGTGGGACTGTGTAAGACTCAGCAATACATTCGTTAGGAGGAAAAAAAGACCAACGAGGAACGTGAAAAGAGCTCACCTCATTTTTTATGATATTCTTTAAATAATTCAAATCGGTTAGTAGCCTTTTCCTTAAAGTAATGTAGCATTATATGTGAGTTTAATGGAAGATAAAGGTAAGAATACTAATCATTTTTATGTTAATGTATTGTTATGAACTACAGGTTCTTTCACAGGCAGCTAGCTAAACATTAGTCAGCTGTAGCTGCAATCTTCTGTATTACACCGACCAGGGTCTGAAATTTCTTGGCAGTGCAAACATTTAACAGAACTGTGCAGAACAACCTCGATCCAGCAAAAAGAAGCTAAAATTTCCCTGCATGGGACAGGGTGATGTCAGGAGGATGATGCGGCATGATCCTCCGTTCCGCTGCATCAAACCGGGACGCTCCTATTGGTTGAAAGGGATGCTGTGTCGCGCTAACGTCATGCGATCAGCAGCACGTTTATCTATCTCGCCGGCTCAACGTTCACCCAAGAAAGGAAGCAAGTGCTGATTTTGAGAAACACAACGGCAACAGACTGAAGAGTGGACCTCGGTTAAGTCGAGAAAGGAAGCTCTCTGCCCGCATCACCATGAGGGAAATCGTTCACATCCAGGCTGGACAATGTGGAAATCAGATCGGGGCGAAGGTATAAGATAATTATTCTAATTTAATTCTGTACATGTTTTCTTTTCCTTTTTTATTTTAGATTTAATACTATTAAAAGTCGAGTCATTAAAAAAAATCTGACGTGACACGGGGAATATTTTTCCTTTGGAAAAAAAGAAAACAAAAAAACTGTTAATGGCTTTATAAAGGTGCAGGGTGGGGTTCAGTCCATCTGGGCTTTGAAGACAGCGGCTGCAGCGACGTGGCCCCAACTGCTGTGTGTCATTTTGCCTTCAAACAGATGCGCAGTAAAAAAAAAAAAAAAAAAAAAAAAAAGGTCTTGACGCAAATTGTTTTAAACTCGTTTTCACACCATGTGTGTTTTCTAAATTTCTCCCAACAATATCAAGGAAATGTGGTGTTTGTCTTGCATTAGTTCTGGGAGGTGATAAGTGATGAGCATGGCATAGATCCTACCGGCAGTTACCAAGGTGACAGTGACCTGCAGCTGGAGAGGATAAATGTCTACTACAATGAGGCATCAGGTATCAAAAATGACATTTCCAAGTTTGTTTTCATAAAGTCACTTATTTTCATCAGAATCATTTACTCGCATAAATTGTTCATTATTATCACTGCATGGCCTTATGCTATATAGGCCTCATTACAATGCTACAGTATGTCAATGTCACTGATTTAGCTGCAGGGGAAAGTAGCTCTTTTTTTTTTTAAAGAAAAAAAAAAAAAGAAAAATTAGGACAGTGAGCCTGCTAAAATATATCTCTGTGTTCCTTCCTTCCCCCACTCCTTCTCTCTGTCTTTCTCTAGGGAGTACAGGTATCTGCAGTCTCTGTATAGCTGGTCTCCAGTGCTCCATCTTAGTGTCACGTCAATATCTGATATTATTGATGTGACATGTCGAAGGTCATCCCTAATTCATCCTACATTTTTGTTCTTAGCTTCTGTACATTATGTCAGGCAGACATTTCCTGATGAATTGAGATGCATCCATCATGTATCACTTTTTTCGTGTTTCATCATTTAGGCTGAAGCTTTGCAAAAGCAACAAATCAGTAGGCATTTAACTCCAGGTGTTGCCTGGGTTGAGATCAAGCTGTGCTTTGACTAAATGAAGGCCTGCACGCACAGATGTCTACCCCTATCATATTCCCCAGCAGCAGGCATTATTGAGCATTTGTTTCCATGTTGCACGCAGTCATCAGCATCACTTAATGAGTCACTAATGCATGAGGACTGAACATCCAAATAACCAAATTCTCCTTAAAATACACAGACTGAAGATTGGCATAATTTTTAAAAATTCCGGTAAACCTAAAAGTTTAGCAGTGAGAATAAGAAAAGATATTTATAGTGGAAAGCAGCACCTCTGAATAGACTCTGCAGAGCTCAGCAATTTAGAAGCCCTGCTAGTCCAGAATAAGCAGTGCAGCATGCTGCAGCAGTTTGCTTGCTAGGTGTGTCACATACAGAGAGGGTGGAGCATAGTAAAACGCACTTTTTAAAAAACGCTTACTTAGACAGGCATATGCCCTTAGCAGACAGCACTGTGTATTCTGTTTAGGCAAGTATAACTTTTTTAAAGAATGAAGACTGTTTTGTATGTAGCTCTCTAAGGATGTTCTGTTATCATGAACATGTCATCATGAGACTGTTTATATCTTACTTCAGTCCTCAATCTATTACCTCCCCTTGTTCCTTCCTTTTCCTCAAAGGCAGCAAATTTGTACCCCGTGCCATTCTGGTGGACCTGGAGCCAGGAACCATGGATTCAGTTCGCTCTGGACCATTTGGGCAGCTTTTTAGGCCTGATAACTTTGTCTTTGGTGAGTGGACTGTAAATCCAAATGTCAACACACATCCCGAATCAACTGCACATACAGCATCATGTCAGCAACTGCTGTCAGATCCCATAAAGCTGGGCTTAGTTTCACCTGAGAGCCTTGCACAGCACTGTATATACCAAGCACAATGCTTCTGCAGTCTCTTAGTGAAGTGCCAATAGTGTGATGGATTGGCCATATGCAGCTGTGTCAGACGGAGAGAGCGCCAGTGACTTAGCAAAATAGAAAGAACAAAAAAGAGAAAGCAGGACACACTCTGATGATCACAAATGAGAAGAGAGGATCCAAATTCTGCAGTACAGAATAACTATCTACTTTTTCTTACCAGGAAATACATCTTCATCAATAAGCTGTAACAAATAGGAGCTGATTGATCAATTATCCAGTAATGCTTTATGGATATGATATTAATTTTAATATCTGGGCTGTCAAATGTGCCCAGAAAGTTTAGAGTTCTGCTTACTAATGTAAGGTTTATTGAGGTGTACTGGTGCCTTTAGCTCAGTGTCACTGTCAGCATGGTGATATTCTAATCTTTTATGTTCAATATGTTAATTTCTAGCAAGTATATATATATATATATATACATATATATATATATATTTTTTTTTTTTAGAGGTTACTTTTTATTCACCTTGTTAGCATTGCCATTATTGTCACTGGTACTCATTTGCTGTTTTTCCTGGATTCATTTTTTTCATAAATGTTATACAAATCTCAACATTAACTGTCTTTAAACCTCACATCATGCAGGTCAAAGTGGCGCAGGAAATAACTGGGCCAAGGGTCACTACACCGAAGGAGCTGAGCTTGTGGACTCAGTCCTGGATGTGGTGAGAAAGGAGTCTGAAAACTGTGACTGCCTCCAGGGTTTTCAGCTCACCCACTCCTTGGGTGGAGGCACGGGTTCAGGGATGGGCACATTGCTCATCAGCAAGATCCGTGAGGAGTACCCAGATCGCATCATGAACACCTTCAGTGTCATGCCTTCCCCAAAAGTCTCTGATACTGTAGTGGAGCCTTACAATGCCACCCTCTCTGTCCACCAGCTAGTGGAAAACACAGATGAAACCTTCAGTATTGACAATGAGGCCCTGTATGATATCTGCTTCCGCACTTTGAAGCTGACCACACCCACCTATGGAGACCTAAACCATCTGGTATCAGCCACCATGAGTGGGGTGACCACCTGCCTGCGCTTCCCTGGCCAGCTTAACGCTGACCTCCGTAAGCTAGCTGTCAACATGGTGCCCTTCCCCCGCTTGCATTTCTTCATGCCAGGCTTTGCACCTCTCACAAGCAGGGGCAGCCAGCAGTATCGTGCCCTCTCTGTGCCAGAGCTCACACAGCAAATGTTTGATGCCAAGAACATGATGGCAGCATGTGACCCTCGTCATGGACGCTACCTCACAGTAGCAGCCATCTTCCGTGGCCGTATGTCAATGAAAGAAGTGGATGAGCAGATGTTGAGCGTCCAGAACAAGAACAGCAGCTATTTCGTAGAATGGATACCCAACAATGTCAAGACTGCTGTTTGCGACATCCCTCCAAGGGGCCTCAAGATGTCTGCCACCTTCATTGGCAACAGCACAGCCATCCAAGAGCTGTTCAGGAGGATCTCTGAGCAGTTCACTGCCATGTTCCGCCGCAAGGCCTTCCTCCACTGGTACACCGGAGAGGGAATGGATGAGATGGAGTTCACTGAGGCTGAGAGCAACATGAATGACCTAGTGTCTGAGTACCAGCAGTACCAGGATGCCACAGCTGATGAAATGGGTGAATATGAAGAAGATGAGATAGAAGATGAGGAAGAGGTCCGCCATGATGTTCGCCACTGATTACAAAAAACACTGACATGACATTAAATCAGTTCTTAGTAATAGCTGTTGCTGGAGAAGTGCAATGAGATAATATCAAGTGTGGTAGACATGCAGATGTTTATTGCCCAGGTCATTATGAAATGTTGCTGTTTTAGCCAAATAATGCTGCATTTAGGCATTGCTTATACTGACAAAGCTGTTGAGTCTGGTAGAATCTGAAATATGCAATCACTGTAGTGTTAGTTTCTCCAAGTCATGCTTTGCAAGTAAAAAAAAAAACAGTCTTGTCCTTATCACAGTTTTGTAACATTCACTTTATCATGCATTTATGGTCAATGGTCTCAAATAAAAGATCCAAACCATCCTTCACGCTATGCTTTCTTCAAATTGTGCAGTTTTGTCCAAGAATTATTGAATATCTACAATGCTTGTGAACCACATGTCTGCAGTGGTTGATAAGTTCTTTAATGACCATAAACTTTTAAAAATGATAATTTATTGTGAGTTACTGTGAGATACACGCCCTCCAAAAATAACAAATTACAAGCAACTGAGAACTGTACCAAACAAATGCAGTTTCTTGTTTGTGTTTAACTGGCAGAAAACAGCAATGCAGAGAGGTTTTAGGAAACATTATACATTTTTACAATACAATATATTGTGAGCCATTTTAACAGGGTTTGGTGTATTATACAGGTTAATATCCAAGTTCTGTGTGTCACCATTATAACATGATAATGTACTAAGAAGTGATTAATCATATGATTTATTTGACTCTATAGCTTTAATTATAGCCAAATCATGTCTCTTCAAGTCCCTATTCCTTTATATAAGCATGTATAACAGAAACATATGATGGAAAATGCTTGACTAAATGCATTCTTGTGGTTTGAATTTCAAGAAGTATGTTTGAATAATGAACACAGCCACCATGACAGCTTGATCTATTGCCTTATTTGGCAAATAGGCATTAGACTGATGTGCTTTGTGCAGCAGTAAGTCTTCCCAATAGCGTCAAAACAAAAACTGATCACTGATAAGCTAAGAATGTGATGCATGACACAAAAGTGAGTGATGATATGACATGAACTGGTATGATGTCTGGGCCTCCTGTCAAGAAACATATTGCAATGCCACTCAGGAAGACTCATAAAGTGAGAACTGTGAAATTTTCTCACAGAGATGTTTGGATTCAGCCACACCCCAGAAAGCAAGAATGCTTTAAAAGCAAACGTGGTTTAAAAAAAAAAAAAAAAAAAAACAGCAAAATAAAAAGAACAGAAAAAAGTGGGTCAACGCTTGTTTGTCTTTCTCTCCTTTTTTTTTTTTATTTGATGAAGAACATTTAGGTGTATTTGTTGTATGACTTTGTAGCATTTTGACAATTTAAAAATGAGAGAGAGAGAGAAAGAAGGAAGTGTAAAAATGCTGGAAGTTTAACAGCAAGCTTGAATGTGGATTTCTGTGGCCACAACTTTTACATCAGATGAAGAAGACCAGACAAAGCCAAGTTTCTCTGAAAGGGTTAAAGTCTCTCCTAGCTCCCCTACCCTATTACCTCTTTCACCTGTTTCGGTTGAAAAGCCATGCATGAGAGCAGTTCCCATGACACAAATTCTCTCTGCAGGGCTTAAATATTCTTTAGAAAATTAAAAAAAAACACACCCACACAACATACATACTATGTCTGCTTTTAAAAGATGAATTCCCAAATGAAAACTGTAGGTTTTTAAAAGCCAAATCTCAATTTAAACCACTCAGCCTATTTTGGGTTTGACCTGCATAATATCCAAGTTCTGTGTGTCACCATCATAACATGATAATGTACTAAGAAGTGATTAATCATATTATTTATTTGACTATAAAGCTTTAATTATAGCCAAATCATGTCTCTTCAAGTCCCCATTTCTTTATATAAGCATGTATAACAGAAACATAAGACTATGCTTGACTAAATGCATTCTTGTGGTTTGAGTTTCAAGAAGCATGTTTGAATAATGAACACAGCCACCATGACATCTTTATCTCTTGCATTATTTGGCAAATAGGCATTAGACTGATGTGCTTTGTGCAGCAGTAAGTCTTCCCAATAGCGTCAAAACAAAAACTGATCACCGATAAGCTAAGAATGTGATGCATGACACAAAAGTGAGATATTCAAACTGGTATGATGTCTGGGCCTCCTGTCAAGAAACATGTTGCAATGCCACTCAGGAAGACTCATGAAGTGAGAACTGTTGTGAAATTTTCTCTCAGAGTTGATTGGGTTCTGCCACACCCCAGTCACACCCCAGAAAGCAAGAATGCTCCTGACAGTTGATAAAAAACATGTGCTTCTAACATGAATTATGAATTTAAGAGCAAACGTGGTTTAAAAAAAAAAAAAAACACAGCAGAAAAAAAAGAACAGAAAAAAGTGGGTCAACGCTTGTTTGTCTTTCTCTCCTTTTTTTTAATTTGATGAAGAACATTTAGGTGTATTTGTTGTATGACTGTAGCATTTTGACAATTTAAAAATGAGAGAGAGAGAGAAAGAAGGAAGTGTAAAAATGCTGGAAGTTTAACAGCAAGCTTGAATGTGGATTTCTGTGGCCACAACTTTTACATCAGATGAAGAAGACCAGACAAAGCCAAGTTTCTCTGAAAGGGTTAAAGTTTCTCCTAGCTCCCCTACCCTCTTACCTCTTTCACCTGTTTCAAGCCATGCATGAAAGCAGTTCCCATGACACAAATTCTCTCTGCAGTGTTTAAATATTCTTTATAAAATTGAAAAAAAAAAACCACACAACATACATACTATGTCTGCTTTTAAAAGATGAATTCCCAAATGAAAACTGTAGGCTTTTAAAAGCTAAATCTCAATTTAGACCACTCAGCCTATTTTGGGTTTGACCTGCATAATCAGTGTCTGAAACCTGATTTTCCTCTTTCTGCTGTTCCTGTGTGAAAGCTGACTGAACAGAGCACCCTGTTGTTGGGCGCAGGAATGCTCCTGTTTGCTTCACAGAGCAAAAAACGAAATGTGAACCTTCCACTTTGAAAGATGTTTTAGCCTCCCCGAAAAAAAAAATGCAACTAACATCCAGGACAAACATATTTCAGAGTCTATGAAGAGTTTCTGGGACTATGCAGAAGTTTCATGCACCTTATTTTTAGTTTCATTTACTGTTTTCTTTAGCCTGGAGTTAAGTTTTTCCATGTTGAAATCTATATATATATATATATATATATATATATATATATATATGTATATTTCTGTCTCTTATGAATAGATCTCTAAATCCAGTTTGACCTTACATTCGTGGAGCTGCTGCAGAGTGAACGTGAGGATGTTTAGGGAGGGAATTTTAAAACAAAGCAAGCTTCTGAATGTCTCAGCTGAAACAAACATTTTCAAAAAAGAGTTGGAAACATTTTGGATCAAGAAAACTTTTTATTTTAAAAAAATATCTTTAAACTAAGTCACTAACATTTCATCCCAATACCTTCAGCAAGAATTAAAAGTCATCTTATTATAATTAAAGATATTACACACACACAATTGTTTAATTTAACATTACATCACTTCAAGATCATGGTTGACAGAAGACAAATGTATTAATAACTATCTCATTGTTTGATTTTATTATGACAGCAGGCGCAAAACTTACAAAACAGAAATATCATAATTTTAAAGCTGCTTTACTACTACACAGCAACATTTTACAGCAAATAAAATATGAAAATACTTATTGATCATACTGATAACAGCAGTATTAGTGTCACACCAACATGCCTTTCAGTGCTTTGCAAGCTCATCTTGTATAATTCTGGCAATCCACACACACCAACAAAAAACAAAAACAGAAAACACAGACAGTAATTATGGCACAAAATAGTGTAAACTTGTAAGAAATAGGAAACTTGTGCTATAATACAAAATGCCTGCAGCTTTGGCACTTAACACTTTATTATACAATTCAGGAATGCACATGTACTTTGTTTTGCTTGTTTTTTAAGGCATTGCTGAGGAGGGTTGGTTGTGTTTATTAAGCTGCATTAAGGGAACATTGGTTTTTCAAATGAGTGCTATGGTGACTGTACAACCTTCAGAAGGAGGCTTAGCAGGCTGGGAGCTGGGTTAGGCAGAGACGTCACATGTCTTCCTTGTTATCTTTGTTTTTTGTCTTTTTACTCTATGCACTTTCTCGCTTCTAGCTTTAGTTAGAACAAAGTAAGTGATTTTATTTTTGTGTGGGTAGTAGGAGGTAATTATAAACAGCAAGTTAGTATTGTGTTTCCTTACTCTGGTACCTGAAATAAAATTGCAGAGCTTTTAAAGCTGTCACATGGCACCTAACTGGTCATTCATTGGCTAAGACATGAAAAAAATCACCCTGTGTTTGCAAGTCCTTCCCTTTGCTAAGCTATCATGACAGGCATCATGCAATGCCTACTTTAAAAAAAAAGTTATATCTCTTTGCAAAAAGATGTGCTGTAGTGCATCTCACTCTATATATCATTAAAGGTGTGGCATCTAAAAAAGCAGTTAATTTAGGCTCCTGTGTTAAGACTCAAAACCTCTCTCTGTGACCAAGACTTTTTTATGTTGTACAACCACTCTCTGGCTGCCTTGCAACTTGGGTGCAGCTATCAGTGTTGACTCCTCATTTAAACCTGTAGAACTGTGTGAACCGTGTGAAAAAGATTTCACCTGCACACCTTGACCTCTCATGTCAAAGTCAGACTCTGTGGATCTCTTTTCTATCTGAACAAAGCCTTGCTCTCTTCCTGAGGATCCATTCTCAGCCACTAACATTTGTGTGGACCTGGAGCCAGATCCTAGTGAAAGGCCCTGTGCAGCCTGCCCTGTTGCTCCACTCATTCCGACCTTCCCTTCAACAAGTACCATGCCATGAGGGTGCTGCAGACCACCAACCTGCACCATCCCTTGACTTAGCCCCATTTGGCCAACAGCCTGCTGGGCTCCTCCTGTCATAAGCACCATCTGGGGCTTTGATTCCACTACATACATGGGTGTAGCAGCATAGTACATGGCGGGTTGCTGTATGAGCAGCGTCTGATTAGGAATGATTATTTTGTCCTGGACATGCACATTAGAAGTGGCTGCTGAACCTTGGGATCTCTTAGTGATTCGCTCCTCTTGGATAAACGTAGAGGACCCAGATGCCACATTGGAGGTGTTGAGGGTGTTTACCCGATCCCTGTCCCTGACTGTTTCTGAGTGTGTATGGGCATGTGTGTGGGTCGAAGTGGACGGCACGGCTGGAGATACCGGCCTAACTGGGGGTTTAGAAATTCCTCCAATCCCTGACTCACTCTCCAGGGTGGATCCATGACAAATCTCAGCCAGGGTTTTGAATTTTGGCCCAAGGTCGTTGAGAAATGTAAGGTCATCTTCATTATCAAGGAGGCTGCAACAACCTACAGAACCTGCCAGCGACTCTTGACCTTCATAGTCATAGACCAGGAGCGTGTCTTTCTCCTGAGACTGTTGTGAAGCATTGTTTGATTTCTGCAAATAAAAAAAAATAGTATGCATATGACTTTAATGACAGCTGAACAAACACAGTAGTGTATATTGCAACTCTGTATGATCCAGCTCATAACAAACTGAATTTCTAGCTATACAATTAAATAATTAAATTTATATACTCACTGTTAAAAAGTACTCCCCCAAGAAATGATCAGACAGAGCCATCCCACTGAAGGCCCCGCCGGTGTAACGGGAAAAACCCATGTCTTGTCCTGCCATCATCCCTCCATCCATAAATTCCATTCCTTCTTGCCTACTGAAATGTCCGTATTGGTTGTACAGGTGCATATTCTCAGCTGTCACAGTACTCATGTTAATAGCACCACCTAAGGCTTCTCCTCCTGATTCAACCAAACCTCCAAGATATCCCTTCCCCCCATAGTTGTTGATGTCTTTGGTGTTCAGTGTGCCACTTTCAACCATCACTGGGACTTGTAGAAGCGGAACTTCCTGTGAGAAATAACATGGGGGATCCAGTCAGGGATGGGGCATTTACAGTGTGCCAAATGTCTAAACCTTTTGTAAGATACATTAGTGTGCCAGTACCTTGTCTTCTCCCTGCCCCTCTGTGTGATATGCAATCAGTTGTTGTTTTGTATCAAAAGGAATAGGCTTGAAGTCTCCTGGTGCAACTCCACACAGGCAGAAGAGCAGCAGAAGGGGCACCACTGAGAAGCAAACACAATTTACACTTTGAAAAAGACATTTTTACACATGCATGTTCAAATCAAATTAAGGTAAACTCTGGAGCAGCAAATTGCTTTCTTCAGCATTGAACTTTATCTTCCTAACTGGGTAATGCATCCTGGAACTACTATCTTATTTTCGTAACTTATGACTCACTCTTTCTTCTTAATTTGTCTATACAGCTTGTTGTGTTTGGAAACTTTACAAATGTGTAACCATGAAGAGGCAACGAAGGAAAAAAAACAAAACAAAAAATAATTGGTAATCAACTAGTCTACTCACAAAGCAGCAGCAGAAGACCAAGCAGTAGAAGCAGAACACCAGCTGCTCCAAAAACTGCAGTCTTGTTACTCCGACCCACACAGGTTTTAGTGTTTTGAAGGCATGTGCACACCGTCACATCCACTATCTGGACATTGGCGCATGACTTTCCTTGCTGGTCCTTGATCTCCAATGCCACTTTGTAGATGCCTGGCCACAAGCGGGCTTGATCTCGCAGAATGACTGTAGTTTCTATAGAAAGACAATATAGCAAAAGTATAGGAGCACCATTCAGTTTGAGTGACAGTCAAATGATTCTAGTGTATAATAGATTTGCTACTTTAATCCTGTAACTACAGTGTTTTTGTGTTATTCTTACAAAAACCGTTAAAAGCACACACACAACTGGTTGCAATTCTTGACAAATTTAGCTTTTTAAAAATAAAGAAGAGCTAAATACTGAATTTCTCTTAGAAATGACGTGCTAAGTACCAGTTGTTCTATCCAGATGGTCTTACCATTAAAAGGCTCAACTGTCCACTTCTGTTCGCTGCCTTTTTGAATCACAGTGAAATCTAATGGTGCTGCATTAGGAAAATAATCTTTGTCTACAGCTGAGATATAAATTGCATTTTCCTCAAGGCACATGCTCTGAGTTGTGGAGGTCAGTTCAGGACAGTGATCATTGAAGTCCTCCACCTGAATGGCTATTGTCCCTGTCGCTGTTTTTGAGGGCGCCTCTGAAAACCAGATTGAATCAGAGATTAATATTTGTGGGACAATCGATCAGACTGCAGTAAAAACATGAAAATATCTTGCAGAACTCACCATTGGTGACGCAAATAATTTTGGCATAATATGTTCCATTGATCAAGAACTTGGACTCTCGGTCAGGCAAAGTATTTAACTTGATTTCTGCTGTCTTCTCATCAATAGTCAACCAGTTACCTTTATCGTCGATCTTTGCATACCTGACAATGTAGCAAAAAACATGTATGTAAAGATAAAAACCCTCAAAAATGGAACAGTAAATAATGTGTCTGGATATCGACTTTAAGGGCTTTTCAGTAATAATTCAACAATTTCTTCTATTCACATTTTTTTAAATTGGAAAAGAGAAGCTAATAAATAAAGGCCAAACATCAGAGACATGGTGGATAATAATATATCAAGCTATAGCCACCTTAATTTTTACCTAAATTATACAGCAAATTTAGGGTTTGAAAATGTTATATACTTATAAATTTACTAGTGGGGATAGATAAATACTTGGTCTACAAAGTTCTGGTAGGTCTAAGTCAGTTAATTTGGATAATTTAAGCTTAATTTCATTAAGTTTCATTAAGGTTTCAGATACAGTTTATAAAGTCTGTACAGATATGCTACTGCTGTTGCTTTCATAAGTCAAAAATGTTTGCAGTGTTTAAAAAGTACAGATACCCTGCTGATATATGTTCTCCTAGTTTTATTTGTATCTGAGCAGTTTGAAGGCCAAAGACAAGTTAAATCTGGCAGAAAATGGCCAGTAAATACCAGATTGAAAAATTTGGTAACAAATTTATTCTATTTAATTATTCGATTTAAAAATGTCTGTGAATATGCTCACTAAAGGCTTGGATGCTTAATAAAATGTGCTATAAAATTAACCCTTTTAAATGCAAAAAGTGAGAAAATATTAGATAAACTATTTGTTTTTATTATTATTATGTGTTCTAACGTGTTATACTCTAATGTGCAGAAGATCTATTAGCAAATCAAATATATCAAAACTTAATATAAAAAAAGTGTAATCCAGATGTTTTCTTTATGCTAATCTTAAAAGTGACCACAGTATGGAAATTCAGTGTTATTTAACCCCAGGTTCATATTTAAGTCCTCTCTTAGTGACAGTACCTCACGTTGGTGGCAGTCTTTAGTGTGTCACTGTCAATCGCAGCATAAGTAGTAATGACTTTGTTGATGAAGATGGACGTGTGGTCCTCAGAGACAGTCACCACTTTTACACTTGGCTGGAAACGGGGGCCTTCCTTCTGATTGATGACGTTAATTTTGATGGGGTATGATTTTGATGGGGTCCCTACCACAACCCCACTGCCAAAGTTGTACTCTGCCTTGTTGGAAACTTTCACAGCTAAATTTAGCATCTTCACCTCCTCATAGTCCAGGGCCTGCAGGTAATGCACAGAGTTAGCATGTTTTCAGATATATTTTTTAAATGTACTTTTAGCCAATTTGCATTTGTCATTTTACAGTACAAAATAAAAATAGATACACAGCACAACTCTTTACCTTATTAATGGTGATGATTCCCTCATTGGTTTTAGAATCAGTGGTGATAGTGAAATGACCCCCCTCATTACCGGAAACAATGGTGTACACAGCCTGCCAGTTTTCAGTGTAAATTAGATCCATGTCGATGGCTTTTATCCTCAAAACTTCCACATTGACCATATTCTCCTCCACACTCCCCTCATACTATAATGGAAATGCATATTAACATATCAACACCATCACTTAAAGAAGGACAAAAGGTTGCGGTGGCGGTGTCACACCTACCGATTCTCTTTCCAGAGTTGGAATATTGTCATTAATGTCCAGAATTTTAATCTCAATTTCTCCAGTTCCAGTGTTTCCTCCGGGTCGTCCATCTAAGTCAGAGGCAATAATCTTCAACTTATATATGTCTTGTTTCTAAAAGAAATAAATACATTTAGAGTCCACAGATTAGTTGATTTAAGTCATCCTTATAGTCAAGATGAGTGATATGTCAAAAATTGGTTATATCTAAAAAGAAACATATTAAAGAATGTACAAAATGCATGTTTGTCATTCATTACTTAATGTAAAAGGGGCACTTGCAACGTACCTCTCTATCTAGAGTGTTCTTTTGAACAATGACCTCTCCAGTTTTTGGGTTGATGTAGAACATCTCAGCTATGTTACTCTGACTTTCAATTCTGTAGGAGATGGCGGAACTGAGAGTGTTCTCCTCATCGTCATCGGTAGCTGTCACTTTCATGACAACAGTACCTAAAATTCACCAAAAAATTCAGTTGTTTAAATGCAGTAAACTACTTTTACAGTTTTCCAAGCCATCTTAGTAATAAAAGTGCAGATCTGAAGATACCTGTTGAACTGGATTCGTTGACAAAGCCAACTTGTGCTATTTTAATGACAGGTTTGCAGTCGTTTTCATCCTCAACTTTAATTACAAGGTCAGTATCATTTTCAGCACTGGACCCATTGAAGAATTTCGCAATCCCTTTTAACTAAAAGGAAATAGACAAATAGCTTACAATTCATTCATAGTCTACACACAATTTATTGCACAGCTTCTACTAATTTATAACTCAGGTTTTGAAGTGCCCTTACCTGATATACGGGGATGTCCTCTCGGTCCAGAATAGTGTGGACTTTGACATAGCCAGTCCTTTGGTCAACACTAAATCTTCCAAAAGGAGGCTCGTCAACACCAGGTCCAGTTATAGAATACATTATACTTGTAAAATTCTCCTTATCAGAGCGAATCTGAAATACAAATAAATCCAGAATGAAACCGTCTGGAAATCTAACCCCCTTAAAATACAAGTGTAAGGCTAGCTTAGGTACAGTACTTCTGTTGAAGAATTTAAATGTAATTGGAAATTATTATCATTGCAGTTAGTCATCCAGACTATGTTGGTCTTAAAAGACATCTAAAAAAAAATGTTTATAAAAACAATAAGACAAGATGGAGATTGTTAAAATATCTGAACAAAGAAAACCATTATCATAAACTGTGTCTGAAATGACTCATTACGAAGACGGAGGCCTGCTGGTGTGGGTGTGCGTGGAGCTGCTGTCTTACACACTTAAAAAACAAACAAAACAAAGATAGACTAAGGATGAAACCGGTGTGGACAATTCAATGAGTTCAATAATAATATGGTTAATTTAAAAACTGAAAATGATGATTTTACCTACATTAAAATATCTGTTTGAGTGTGTATATACACTGTATGTAAAAAAAACCTGAACTAAATAGCAGGATGTCAGTTATAACCAGACTTTCTCAGGGAAATAAAACATAGAGGTACACACTTTGGCAATATAGTCATAGGTGGTGTAATCCTGGTTTTCCTTGAGTCTTCTGGGAGCTAGAAACCACTCTCTTTTCTGTCTCTGTAGCGTTCGGCCATTTCCTTCTCCACTTACAAGCACAAGCTGCAGGTAAACAAAGAAAGAGGAGAAAGTCAATCATCATGCATAATTACAAAATGCTGTTGCTCTCTTTTCCCAAGATAATTTCACTACTATTCTGTGTCACTCAGTGGGAATCTAGAGAGTTTTAGAAAGATGTGGTTTGATCAAAGCAAAGATTCTGCTGAAGCTTGTCAAAAATATGATGATCTTGTGTTTTATTAATAAAAATGCCATAAAAACAAACCATGAGTACTAAAAAATAAAAGATAACACTAATCTGAAAAGAACTAATAAGTGACGTGTGACACCAGAACCTCATCAACCCTTCCTTTATCCAATATTCATGAAAGCAGCAGCTTTGCTGGAGAGGAAATTAAAAACTGCTCTGCGACCCAGCCGCGTAGATGTCCTGTCTTTATTTAGCTGCGTACTTGACTGTTTAACTGTGGCTAACCGAACTGCTGCTTCTCAGGCAGAGAGGAGCCACACCTGTTTTAAAGTCCGATTTTCAGCACAGTATAATAGATCCAAAATAATAATGTTAAGCATCGTTTACTTACAATGAGGAGGAATGCCGTCAGAACAAAAAGCCGAAATGTCAGCAGAGAAGCCATCAGCTGGAGAAAAAAAAACTTCTTAATCCTTGTGTTGAAGTGGGAACGCGTCAGTTTGAGTTCTTCGGTAACCTTCTGTTGGTTGTGTGTACAGACTTCGACCCCATGGAAGGGCAGGGAGAACTTTTACAGCTGGGCGGGACCTCTCTCCGTTTCACTGGTCGTAAGTGCTGATAACAGGCGGGGAAAAGATCCTGCTCTATACAGCCTGCATAGCCACAATGTTAAGGTGCAGCCTTCTGAAAAAACAACAACAACAAAAGAAACTTGTGGACTCAAACAAGAGGGGAGCAAC
The DNA here is from genome assembly GCF_017639745.1 of Melanotaenia boesemani. Classification (NCBI taxonomy): domain Eukaryota; kingdom Metazoa; phylum Chordata; class Actinopteri; order Atheriniformes; family Melanotaeniidae; genus Melanotaenia; species Melanotaenia boesemani. Next base: position 19,273,696 of record NC_055689.1, on the reverse strand, counting down.
TAGGAGTGGACACACTCTGAGTACAGATGTTTTTTATAAGTCTGGATTGAAAATATGTGTGTGAAACAGGGGCGGTGCTACACCCGCACCATCCTTTGGGGTCAACATTACTCATTCCACCTCAGTGTATTACCCCATCTTTTCTTCTTCATTGTGTGTCTCGTCTTCTCCTTCAGTAATTCTCGGTTCAGAGTGGAACACGTTATTTAAAAGGCCTGATTCATTTGAGTGTAAAAGAATATTGCACCTCCTAACTGAACTGAGTCCCTGATCGGCCAGACTCTAGTGAACTATCCAGGTGTGAATGCACCCTTAACTCCAGATATTAGTATGAAATGTGTTAAATGTGCTTTTTGAAGTTTTGCTGTTAAATATGTATATATTTATATATTTATGTATATATATATATATGTATATATTAAAATGTATGTAAAATAAGCTCAAACATTTTTGCACTTTAGTCTTTATCAGTATTTTGTGCTATGAAGCAACTTACTTGAGATTGCTGCATACACCATTCAACCATGCTGCAGTGACTAACACATTGCTGGGTGTGGCTACCACTGACAAAGTTTTCTCTTTAGCCTCTCCTTCTGTTGGCTTTCATAACTTTGACACTTAGGTTTAGGAAGAAATGAATTGTTCTTTACTAGCATTGTTTTATTTAACAAACAGATTTAATGTTTTCAGTGTGGCACAGCTGATCAGTACTGAGGAAAGTTCCCACAGGGAAGGGTTGTTGTTATAAAAATGATGTAAAATAAATATTTGTGGGAATAAAACATTCAAAATAAGATCAGTGTCATCTTCGCCTCACAGGACATGGTTAAGTTCATCACTGATTTATGATTCAGACTTTTTTAGATTAAAAAAAAAATGTAATGGAATCCTTTGAAATAATGTTTTGTCACTCATCTGCAGAAGTCCACCAGTGCCCGTGAAATTCCCAAGCTGAGCACCACAGTTTATACTGTGTGCATGTGTGAGCATGTAAGCCTTGGTGTTTTTGTTTTACTGGGAAACACAGATTTAAAAAAAAAAAAAAAAAAAGAGAGAGAGAGAGAGAATTATTGAGCACAAGCACATAAGCTTTGGTATTATACATGAAGCATATATTTAGTATGGGATAAGGTGTGAGAGAGGAAAAATTGAACTAGTTTCATCCTGTTTTACCGGGAGTGTGAAGTTTTTCTCTCTCTCTTTCTCTGTTCTTTTTTTTTCTGTGAAAGTGATTTATTGGCCAGTCAGCATACAAACAGAGAGCTAAATGGATGGTTTGCAGTGGTGTCTTGCGATGCCAGAGAAGTACATGATAAAAAATTAAATAAAAGTAAAAAAACAAAAAGAAGAAGAAGAATTAGAGACAGGTTTTTGGCATACACCTTTTTTTTTTTTTTTTAAATCTAAGCAAATTGTTATCAGGCTTATTTTTGCATGTTTCTTCTAAAAATGCAGTAGAACTTGTCTCTTACATGGTGGGTGGGGTCTAATGTCTCTCTCCAGTTTAAGAGACCAAACCACTTTGGAAAATGCAGGTCCTGTAAAGACACCAGTGTCCTGAGACACATAAACTAAGTTTTGGCAACGTTGCCTCAGAAACCAACCTCTTTTTGTCAGTTTTGACAGAGCAATAAATATACACGCTGAGATTAAGGTGCATTAACAAAGACTCACTGGAATTAATTCCAGTGAAAAGATGTGTCTCAGGACACATGAACACATCTGGGTGTGACAAATTTTTGATTACAACATTTTAAGTGTCAGCATTGCTATATAAAAGACTAATAAGGAGAAATGCTGTTATCAGCTTTCGATGAAATTTACACCTAAGCAATGTACGCCAGTTGATTCAGACACTTCCACTCATCCAGACGATGAGTAAATCTCTCTCATCTTAACTGTCACTTTTTGTAAATATGGTGCATCAAAAAACGATGCATCTGTCCTGCTGTCATCATTCCAGCAAAGTTGTCATGTTGTCATGCCGACTTCTGTTGAAAACTGCATTTCATAACACGATGTTGAAACACCCAGTGTAACACCTGAATTGACAGAACAAAAAACAGGTGTACTCTAACTACAGAGGAACACGTGTAACGTCCTGTAGCTCCAGATTTGAAATCATAATGTTAATATATTTAATATATTTATATATTTGGATCTTTTTCTAAGTCCAGACAAGACTCACCTCTGGCTACTTGCACACTGCAAGACTCAGCAGGAAAGTAATGCTTTTGTTAGTATGAAATCTGAAATGTTATCTGTTAATGGTTTATCTTTCCCTACAATACGTGGCCAATGTGGGAGAGGAGTTTCAGTCTTAGTGTCACCATTTCATTAATCAGAAATGTTTAATCCTCTTCAAACACGCTGAAGCCAGTAACTTTTTACTTTAACAGTAGACTAACTCCACAAGGGGAAGTTTGTTTTGCATTGTTGTTGGGGACTCTCAAATCCAAGCCCTTTCATTATGTCCACACCCATGACTCACAGCAAGCTGTCTTCCTGACATTTTTCTCACCTTTCCTGTGGCAGCCCCCCCCAGATAACCTGACTTCCCTAAGCACTTTCAGAACAAAACCTGACAGTTGCTGTGGATTCAGATGGGATATGTTTTAAATGACACATCCTCAGTTTTATCAGCAGTTTATAGAGATAGTGGGAGCACAGCCTCCCCCAGACCAGGCTTCATTCAGCCTCACATTCCTGTGGTGTTAGTGAGGAACACAGTTCTGTTCCTGCTGCCAGAATGCTTGTGTGGAGCTGCAGAGGGGGGAGGAGCAAGCTAGGGGTCAACCTCTGTGCAGACCTGGGAGAAATTTTGTAAAATTAAGCGTACTAATCATTTTTCTAAAGGTTATGAGAAAAAAAGGCAACTCAGCGTCACCGTCAGCGTTTTGGAGGGTGTGTTAAGGTGTGTCCGTGCTGAGTCCCTGCCTGTAGCCGCACATTCAGAAACTGTAGTCTGCCAGCTCGTGACAGGATATTTAGACCTGCTTGGTTTTGGTAAGTACGTTTCTGTCTTCACAATTATACAATCCTGTCAGCTATTGCTATGGCAAAATGAGCTGGGTAAGTTACTTCTGTAAAAAAACGTTGTTTTGAGTCTTCCGTTGTGTGTTTTAGGAGTAGATAAACACATGCCAAGAAAGCGTTTAAAGAATTACAATGAGCTCATGTGACTACCACTCTGGCTTGTATGAAATTTGACAGCTAGTTGGCATAGATACATTAGCAGTCTGAGTAATCATTTCTACATTAAACAAAGACCAGCCTGCATGGTACCCACAATTCACATTAAATACGTTGGTTGTAGCAAGATCGGTTGTTGTGTTAAAACTGGATTAAATGTTAAACATTGGTTTAACACAATAGATATTATACTTTTATTATAACCCTTTAATTGAAAAGACATCCCTATATAAGTTGTAATGCCTAATTTGTTGTACATTCATGCATCCATAAGTTGATCTGTTTTATTTTTTTTTATTTTATTTTTAATAATTAAATGGTTTAGAAAATATGAAAAAAAAACAATGAAACACCTGCAGCCTTCTGTGATTACTTTGTGAAATAGTTCATAACAGACACTGTATGTAATGATTTCCTTTGTGCAGATTTGTGTAACAGCAACAATGTTTAATATGATATTCTAGTTTAATTATGTCTAAATAGAAACATCATACTATGGAAATTAAAATGAAACAGCCACTCTTTAAAGGTTTTTACAAAATGCATTGCACCAGAGAAGTGTTCACAAACAAAGGCAAGTTTTTTTTCTTTTTACTAAGCAAAATCCATCATTCCAACATGAATACAAAAGTAGCCCCATTTGCCAAGTTTATTATCAAAATGTATAGTTGTTGATGTGTTACCATGCAGAAAAGACTGACTGATATCTGGATACTCATGATTCTATGTGATATGTCATTTCTGATGGTCATCCCCTTTTAGCAGAGGGAACCTCTCTCCCAATCAGCTGGAATTCCCAGGAATTAGGTGAGGTCAGCTTGTTTTCTGTACAAATATTAGAGTTGTTAAGACTTTTAATTTGTTTTCTACATAATTATATTTGACTTATATCTTACAGGTGCTACAGATTTCACAAGTAGACTGGGAAAGCAGCAGCCTCTTGCCCAGTGAGCCCAACTCTGGCATCTTCATACCCAAGACTGAATGCTCACTGAACCAGCAGGAACTTGTTGGCTTGACTGCTGCTGTGAACCCACTGGGATGGACAAATTTCTGTGCTGACATTTATTTAGCAACACTGCAGTACCTGCAGAGCATTGGGTACCTGTTACCTTCCTAGTTTTGATGATCTAGGACAGAAGACACAAAGGCAATGCATTTCTTTGACCGCATTTTATTTTTGTGTTTAACCTGTTATGGCCCCATGAAAAAATGGTAAAAAAAAAAAAGTCCAATTATTTAAATTTGAGGTCTTTATTTGGCCCTGTAACAAAATGTAACAAAAAAATATTAACATTTGTTGGGGGGGTATCTACCATTTATTACCATGTGATATATTAAAAATATTATAATATAGTTTTCTGCTTCTGGGTATCTATTAGGGCACAGCAGACAAGTATCAGATTGTGTTCAACAGGATTTTGAGCAAAGTTTATACCATAAACATTAATTAAAAATAATTTGTTGTGGATAAGTAAAGAGCGTTGGAAAATAATAACTGATAGAGACATCAAACTGAAGTTCTTTGAGCTACCAGAGAAGTCCAGCAATTATCCGTACCAAATATTAAATTCAGCGTTGTTCTTAACAATGTAAAATTAGACAAATGTGAAAAGAGCAATTTGAGGGTCAAATGTTACTTTGTGTAAATAGATTTTTAAAGTTTTTGTTATCTTGCTGATGACCCATAAGGCTCATTTAGTTATTGCAAGCTTTGTTAGATATAATGGTGGACATTAAACCGTTGTAGTATTTAGTTATCTTCTTTTAAGGGGAACCCAGAGAGACTCAGGAGGAGCATCTTCCCTCAGGCTCTCTGAACTGTGAACTCTACTCTGTAGTGACCCTGGCCAGTCCTACCTTCTGCTGGAAACACTGTCATTTACTCATGTCACTTTAACAAGGTTTATATTCTGCACTAGCATTTATTTCCCTGAGGACTCTCCAAAGGGATTAATAAAGTATTTCTATTCTATTCTATTCTATTCTATTCTATTCTATTCTATATGGTAAATATATTGTGTATATAAACAGTCATTGTGTATCAATGCACAATTATTGCACTGTGGCTCATTGTATTTATACTTATACTATTTAACTTGAAACTTTCATGGTATGGCAGAAACATTAATAAACATTGCCAATGTGTGCAATTACTTAAACCCTCCTTCCTTCATCTTGGGCTGCTAACATCAGTTTGCATCTTTTCCAGTGTTCATGTGGCACTCATAAATGTCTAAAGATGAGAGGTATAAAATGATTAAGTATCCCACAGAGTTGGTGGTGTATTTATTTTTCTAAAGAATTTTTACAATGCAGCACATTTTCCATGTATATTGGCAACTGCAATCAAACTACCCAACTTTCCACAAATAAACTGATCCCTTTAGGACCAGAAAAAACAAAAATGATCTAATGATCCATCCTTGTTTATTTATTTATTTGTTAGAAAATTCATAGTTAGGATTCAAACAATCATTTTCTGGCACATTGGTCTCCTGACCCTTCACTCTGATTGGTTAACCCCCCCCCCCCTTCCCCCTTCTCTGCTCTCACATCTTCAGACACAAGTTAGAAGTTAGTTTAGGCTCAAATAATGCAGAAGGAATGAGCCAAAAGTTTCATCACGCTGTGACTTGTGAGAACACATCTGTGACTGCAGCAGCAGATTCATGAAGTTGTAATTCCTAAGTTCAAGATTCAAGATTTCAAGCTGGACACACAATGTTGAGTAGTGTTTCATGGCAAGAGTTTGAATGGAAATCTAAAATGCAATACTTCATTGTCCCAACTTACACATCAAATTATAGTAAAATTTCTGACAAGTGGTGGAAAGGATGTGGCCTGTCAGGAAGCTACACACATATATTTTGGCATTGTCCCGTAATCAAAGAATAGAGACAACGTAAGGAGAAAGATTAAAAGCATTTGTAAGGAAAAACTAAGTCTTGAGTTGTAAATATTCTTATTGGGAATTATACCAAAAACTGTGTTAACCAAAAACTAAGAAAATAATTCAAATAGGCCTACTAATTACAATTGCAAAAAATTTTATAACAGTCTCTTGGCTAAAACCACAACCTCCTAGCAAAGATCCTTGGTGGTAAAGGGTAAAAGATGTGAAAATGTGAATGGAAAAAGTAACAGCAAAATTACAATTTAAAGATAAGACATTCCAAGAAATATGAGCAACAGTACTTCAGGAAACAGAAAAACTACAACTACCCTAGAGATTTTATTATTATTATTTATTATTTATTATTTATTAATTTTATTATTGCTCCTGTAGTCTGTTTTGTGCTGCAGACCCTGCCACATGTGCCCAGGCTCAACAGTGGAGTAGAAGTCATCCAGCTTCTCTCTGTACTGCCGCTTGGCTGCTCTGATGGCCTTCCTCAGTCTGTATTTTGCAGCTTTGCACTCAGTCTCATTGCCAGATTTAAATGCAGTGGAGCGAGCACGCAGCATATGACGTATCTGATTGTTTATCCAAGGCTTCTGGTTGGGGAACTTCCTGTCTTGTTTGGTGGGCACGATGTTATTCACACAAGTGCTGATGTATCCAGTCACATAGTCAGCATACTCCTGTACACTGACAGAAGAGTCAACCCCCACAAACACCTCCCAGTCTGTAGCAGCAAAACGGTCCTGCAGTGTGTCCTCAGTCTCAGGTGTCCAGAGCTTAACCTGTTTGGTGAATGGATTTAATTGTTTGAGTCTCAGGGCTTAAAGTTAAAAAAAAAGCCTGAGTCTGAACTTTTTCCGGGGAGTGGAGGTGCAGTGGATCTGATGCATACACACTATAAGCAAACAACCTTTGACATTGTGCTTCGCAGGGCATAAGACATGTGAAACTCAGTCAGGCTAATTAATTTAAATTATTAATTTAGCAATCATTTAATTTAGTAAAGGGCCATTTATGGAAAAAAACAAACAAACAATCAAACAAAAAACAGTTGCAGAGCAACACTGAACTTTAGATAACATTGTAATTTTAAATTGCAACATTTTCATAGTTTCTGTTCAAAACAATATCAAATTAGGTTATAGAAAATACAAAATAAACAAATGCAATTTAATACACTAAACTACAAGTCAGTTCAATTAACAACAGCAACAAAAATGTTAAAGTGCTCCAAGACCTGATTAAACTGCATTAGAAATGGATAGAAAATAAATATCTAGCACCTGGGTCCAACTGGACTCAAAGCGGTCTGACTATCACTTAATTATGATGTCCCATCTTGTTTGAATTCATGCTTATGTTGTTCTTACTCTCAAATGTAAGTCGCTTTGGATAAAAGCGTCTGCTAAATGACTGTAGAATAGAATAGAATAAATAGTTTACTTCAGAAACTGAGAACTGCTAAACTGAAGCCTCCAGTGCAATCATCACAGCTCATTGACACGTTTTTTTTTCCTGTTCTATTTCTTCTTTCTTTTTTGGTTGGGCTTTGACTCCTCTCCTCTCCTTTTTAACATGGGTTAGTCATCAGGGCCGCTACGTCAGCTGTGGCTGTTGCTTCTGGCAAACGACTTGTGTTGGAGAGCGTGAACTGCTGCAGGGGTCTCCTTCGTGGCGTCATAGAACTTTTTTGCCACTATTTGCATAAACCAGCTTCTTCGATCACAACACAGAAACAAGTAGGCCTACCTGGCTCTCTTAGTTTCTGGCACCAGCTCCCAAAAACTTGTTGTCTCCACCCCTTCTTCTATCCATGCCCAGCGCCATTTGATTCTAAGGCTGTTGTCAATTACGATGTCTTTCCCCGGTTTCATGAATTTACTGTCCTTTTTTTCTGATTTCGGTGAAACAACCATTCGCTTGGATGCTGCGTTCAAGACCACTCGGAGATAACGTTCTCGCTACAGGTTAAGTCGGCGGAGAAAAACGAAGTGTGGCATATTGTCACTATTTGCTGAACACTGAAAACATATGCAGCAGCAAGTTCTGCTTATTTTTTTTATATGCTTCCTGCTTCTGTCCCCTGCTGACGCTTTCTGCTTTGTCCTCCTCCTCTGCTTGCATTTTTCTGCCAATATTCTTATTTTTCTAATCAAGAAACTTATGAGCAACAGCTCCTGGATACTTATTAATCACCGGGACTGTTTTGTGGTAGATTTGGTTCGATACTACTATTTTTTAAGACTCTTACAACATTGTCAGTGTCACGTCAGCGTGGCCTACATATAGCGGAAGCCTTATCTACAGTTACTCAGGAGCTAAAGCTAACTAACTGCAAGATGCCTCCCTTCTCTACAGATGACTATCACAAACTTCTACAGAGGTTCAACATGCTGGAAACAAAGATTCAACAGCTCGAGGTGAATGTGGATGTGAATGGATTGTTTAGAAATGAAACAACCCTGCCTTTAATAAAAAACAGTGGACAAGATTGTGCTAACACACAGCTAATTAGCACAAACTTAGCTGGAAAGAAAAAGGAGGACGATGTACGAGCTAATAACTCTTTCACTGATAGTCCTCCCTGGAATGCTCTTGGTGCAAAGCCAAAGAGTAAATCATCTCACAGGGAAATGGGAGGACGAGTAACAGGCAGAACCCAGTCTGCTAAGATTAGTGACGCGACCGGCTGGCTACCATCCAGACCAAGCATATCCTCAACCCCTCTCATTAGCAAGACACAGTCATGGCCAGTTATCAGAAGGAAAACTAACAAATCCTCTCCACAACAACCAGACATGCAACTACAGAACAGGTTTGCTCCACTGCTGCAGGATTCTGGATCTACATCTGATGATCGGAATGAAATCTCCCTACACACCGAGGTTAGACCAAAAAAGAAATCAGAAAGTAAAAGGTGACAAGAAAAGCAAACGGCTGGGCCTCAGACTCTGATTGTTGGTGACTTCGGTGTGAAAGGCGTGAGAAATGTGTGTGGAAAATGTACAAAAATTCTGTGCTTTCACAAGGATATGGTATCAGATGTGAGAGGCAAAATTACACAAATTGTGGCAGCGCACCCAACTGTGGAAAACCTCATCCTGCATGTGGGGTCGAATGATGTTGTGAAAAAACAATTTGAGGTGCTGAAGCAGGATTTTACTGAATTGCTGGATACGATCAGCTGTCTGGATGCCAGGATATTCATCAGTGGCCCTCTCCCTCCCATCAGAGGAGTGGAGAGATTCAGTAGGCTGTTTAGTCTGAATGCATGGCTGTCAGCTGTATGTACCACACATCCAGTTAATTTCATAGCTCTTAGTGAGGACCCACCCCCTTCATCTCATCATACTCCATCCAAGTCACCCTCCCTCTCTCCATCCTCCCCACCCCTCCTGGATTTCACTTCCCAGATGAAGCAGCTGGTCACTATTGCGACCAAACTAACCCCATGCCCCAGTATGCTTTTGTCCCCCAGAATAGGGGCTGCATAGATAACAGCAGTCATGATTTTTCCCAGGTCCAGCTGGACCCCTGTTTATTAGAAGATTCAAAAATATCTGTACTGTGTTGCGACAGAAGGAGAAATGCAGCTCGGTCAGAACACAGAGAGCTGCTTTCTAAAAGGTTTCCAAGTAGAGTTAACATACCCTGTGAGCCACAGCGTGCCCCCAAACATATAGTAAACTATTCTAAACCCATCAAGTTAGCTTTATTAAATGTTAGGTCATTAGTAGGGAAAACATTTAATTAATGATTTTATAACTGAGCACAACCTTGATTTTATGTTTTTAACTGAAACCTGGTTAAACCAAAATAACAGTGCAGCCACTCTTATAGAATCAACCCCTCCCAACTTTAGTTTTATCAGTGAGGTCAGACTGAAAAGGAGGGGGAGGGGGGGGGGGGGGGGGTTGCAGTTTTATCTAATGAATCATTTCAGTGTAAGTAGTTATCTCTTGGAAGTTTTTCTTTTGAATACGTGGCTCTTCAGTTGAAAGCTTATTATAATATAATTTATCTAAATTTCTATAGCCCACCAGGGCCACGGTACCAGGAAGTGGACCCAAAAGCAGAACACTTAGACAGCAAGGAGAAAGGTGCGATAATGTTTATTAATAAGAAGTGTTGGTGGCTTGGTCCAGGTCCGGGCAACTCTTTCTAGGAAAGGGCAGAGGGTTATTGCGGTTCAGGGAAAGATGCCGGGTTGTGTCAGCTTGGCAGCGGCTTACTGTGTTTCTGCGTGAGACTGACAGTGGAGGGGTGAACCAGGAGATGTTCTCTGTGGATGGTGATGTGAGCTTGGTTGCAGGCAGGGTGAGCAGGCAGGCAGGTGGCTTGATGCGAGGAGTAGTCCAGATCCTGGGTGCTGTGGTTTAACCGAGGGATCAAGGTCTTAGGCTGTGGAACAGAGATGACACGGTCAACAATCCAAGAAAAAGAAAAGATTTAATTGAGGAAGAGGCCTGATTACCACGCTGCAAAGAATGACAATCTGGCGAAGACTGGAGCTCCTGCTAGATCCTAAATAGCCAAGAGTAGAGCCGACTAACGAGCATGCTGATGATCTGCAGGTGGTGTCAATTGAGGCTACAGCCTCCGCCCTCCGTCCCTATGGCAACCTGCTCAGCCCTACCTGCAAACTCAGACAAACACACACAGAAACATGACATAGGGCGCTGCACAGAATTTTATGATGAGTTTATTGAACTGCTGGCTGCAGTCTGTTTAGACTTTGTGTAATTATTGTTGGTGATTTTAACATCCATGTAGACAACCCTCAGGACAAAGCGACTAAAGATCTGGGTAACAGTCTGGAGAACAGTCTGGCTGACTCAGCATATAACAGAGCCTACACACATTGAAGGACACACTCTAGACTTAGTGATTTCTAAGGGTTTGGATGTTTCCATGGTTACTGTGTGTGATGTGGGCCTGTCTGATCATTATTGTGTTTTCTTTGAGTGTATAGTTCCTGTTCACACAAATGTCTCAACAGACGTCATCACAAAACGGTGTATAATTGAAAACACAAGTGGAATGATTAACCAGATCTTGTCTTTAACACCTGCCCTATCGGGGGTTCAGCCAATGATCTTGTTGCTAGTTTTAATGCTAAAATGTTAAATATTATAGATGCTATTGCTCCTATTAAGGTGAAGGTTGTCTCTGGAAAGAAAAAGTCTCCATGGAGAAATTCCACACTGGTGAAGCATGGAAAAAGAGAGTGTCGGAAAGCTGAGCGTAGATGGAGAAAAACAAATCTACAGGTTCATTATCACATGTATAAAGAGAAACTTCACTCTTCCAATTTACAACTAAGGAATGCAAGAAAGTCCTATTTCTCTGACATTATTAGCAAAAACTATCATAATGCTCGGGTCTTATTTGCTATTGTCGACAGGTTAACAAACCCTCCTGTGTCAGTAGCACCTGAACTTTATTCCACCGAGGCCTGCAATGAGTTTGCCAAATTTTTCACTGAAAAAATCCAGAATATCAGACAAGCAGTTTGTTCATCAACAGCAGGTTCAACAGACATACTGTGTCCATTGAAAACCAGATTAAGCACCATGACACAGTTCAATCCCATTAACAGCAAAGATCTGGGTGACATCTTATGTCAGCTGAACTCCTCCTCTTGCTACTTGGACATCCTGCCCACAGGTTTCTTCAAAAAGGTCTCAAAGACTCTGGAGCCAGATCTGTTACAGATTGTGAACTTGTCTTTAATTTCCGGCGTCTTCCCAGAACTTCTAAAAACAGCTGTAATCAAACCTTTCCTAAATAGGGACAATCTAGATAAGACACAAATAAGCAACTACAGGCCGATCTCAAATCTTCCTTTTCTAAGTAAGATAATCGAAAAAGCCGTTTTTCATCAACTAAGCGACTTTCTAACACAAAACAACTGCTACAATGTCTTCCAGTCAGGTTTTAGACAGCAACACAGCACTGAGACTGCTCTGACCAAAGTCATTAATGACATATGTTTGAACACAGACAATGGAAAAATGTCAGTCTTAGTCTTACTGGACCTCAATGCTGCATTTGATACAGTTGACCACAATATATTGCTTAAACGACTGGAGAACTGGGTGGGCCTCTCTGGTACTGCACTACACTGGTTTAAATCTTATTTAGAGAATAGAAGGTACTAATTACTAATTTTACATCTGAGCAGACAAGAATTACATGTGGAGTTCCCCAAGGTTCCATCCTGGGGCCTCTTCTGTTTAACATCTACATGCTCCCACTGGCACAGGTCATAAAGAAAAACAACATTAGTTACCATAGCTATGCAGATGACACACAGATATATATTAGAATGTCACCAGGAGATCGAGGCCCTGTACAGGCTCTTGGTAAATGCATTGAGGAGATTCATGACTGGATGTGTCTAAACTTTCTTCAGTTAAACAAAAACAAAACTGAGGTGATTGTATTTGGAGCCAAAGAGAAACTATTAAAGGTCACCACAGAGCTTCAGTCTATCCACCTAAAAACCACCAACCAGGCCAGAAATCTGGGTGTTTTGATGGACTCAGACCTTAACTTTGAAAAAGACATTAAGGGAATTACAAAGTCAGCCAACTATCACCTTAAGAATATATCGAGGGTAAAAGATCTGATGTCTCAGCAGGACCTGGAAAAACTAGTCCATGCTTTCATCTTTAGTCGGCTTGATTATTGTAACAGTGTTTTTACAGGTCTACCTAAAAAATCAATTAGACACCTGCAGCTTATTCAGAACTTGTCTGCTCAAGTCCTCGCTAAGACTAAGAGAGTGGACCACATCAGTCCAGCTCTGAGGTCTTTACACTGGCTGCCTGTTTGTCAGAGGATAGACTTTAAAGTTCTGCTGCTGGTCTATAAAGCTCTGAATGGTTTAGGACCAACATACATCAGTGACCTCTTGACCCAGTATGAACCTACCAGAACTCTCAGGTCATCTGGTTCCAGTTTCTTATCAGTTCCCAGAGTCAGAACCAGACATGGAGAAGCTGCATTCAGCTTCTATGTGCCACATGTCTGGAACAAACTCCCAGAAAGCCTCAGATCAGCTGAAACCCTCAGTTTATTTAAATCCAGGTTAAGGACCCACCTGTTCTCTGCTGCATGGAACTAGTTTTTATTTAGAAATCAAAATCTACATCTGGTTCTTTTAAGCTGGAATCATGTTTTAATATTGTCTTTCCCCACACTGAAATTTTATTTCTTGCATTTTATCTATTTTATTTTAGCATCTACGTTCTGTTGTTATTTCATTAATTGCATTTCTTTTAATCTTTTTTGTTCTTTTTTGTTTTTTTTTATTAATGCACTTGTATTGCTTTCTGCACCCTGCTGAAATGTTTTATGTAAAGTAATTTGAATTGTCTTGTACATGAAATGTGCTATACAAATAAATTTGCCTTGCCTTGCCTTATTTTCGAAGATGAATATGTGTAATTTCTGGCTTTAACATTGTTCATTGTTCAATTCATTTTCTACAATTCAGAGCTAATTCAGAGACAATTCAGAGGAGATCCGGCACGGTGCCGGAATACTTTAAGCCCCGGAGTCTTTGTCTGTATGCCGAGTACAGGAACAAAGAGATGTGGTCCGAATGTCCGAAGCAGCCCTGTATGCACCCTTTATATTGGATCCAAGATCCAAATTGTTCTTATCACGGGTGGGAATGTCTACGTGTTGATGATATTTGGGAAGTATAGTCCGTAGGTTACACTGATTAAAGTCACCTGCAGCAATAAACACACCATCAGGATGAGTGGTCTCTAGAATGCTGACGTCATGGAGCTTGCCTAGCGCTGCTTCAGAGTTGGCTCGCGGAGAGATGTAAACTGAAAATAAGAAATACAGAAATACAGATGTAAACTCCCTTAGTAGATAAAAGGGATGGCACTTAAGCAGTAAACACTCCACATCAGGCGAACAGTGCTGATGAACAGTGCGTACATTTTCACACCACGTGTTGTTGATAAACACGTACACACCTCCCCCTTTTGCCTTTCCCTAGTTTGCTATCCGATCACTTCTATGAATGGAGTGTGTCTGTAGTTGAACACGACCTGTGTTGTAATACTGGCACATAACTTGTCTAGTTTGTTCTCAAGGGGACACACGTTAGCCAGCAAGAGGCTGGGTATCGGTGGTTGGCTAGCAGGGGCTTTAAGCCAAGTGTCGAGCCCTCCCCTTTTGCCGCACCTTCTTTGCCGTCTCTGAAGGGTTCTACTTCGTGTTAGCTGGCTGACCTGAGGTTGCTGCTCCGGTGTCGTCCTGGTGGTGGTGGTGGTCACGTGAGTGCACGATGAATTGTAGATCTATTGGTACAAATCCACTAAACTCAGTGCTGTGAAAGTTGCTAATGTTCAGTAATGCCTGTCTGTTGTAAATACTGCACGACATCTGTGCAGTGCAATATTCACAAAAACACTCAAAAAGAAAAAAAAGTTAGCATTCGAGAGCAATGCAAGCAAACACATTCACCACGGTGGGCGCCATGCCATGATGTTGAAGTTGTAAAACAAAATTAACATCTGCAAAAAAAGGAATAAGTATGAGTAAAATAACGATGATAATTTGTCAGATGTAATTTTATTTGTGTAAACATAAATCTACACATCTGTAAATACTTTTCTATGTGTTCACTTTCAAAGCATGCTTGTGTGAAAATCCTCTGCAGGTGAAAATTGGACTTAGAACTACAAACTTTATCCACACTATCTTGCATGGGCTATCGTTCTCTGTAACTTCAAACTCAGTTCACATTTGTGTTAGTTTTCTTTACAGAAGAAAATTCTGACATACAAGTTCAGTTTTGTTGTTGCGAAAGTTCTCACATTATATTTTTTTCACATCAAATCTACAAGTTTGTTCATTTTGGCACATTTTTACCTTCATAGTGGAGGACCCCAGTTTTACAATCTACAGTAATTAAGCAAAAGTAACACTGACTCCTGTAACGCTGGCAACAAGAGGGCGGACATTTTCTGTGAGAGCTCAGGACAATAATGAACCGAGAAGTGAGATGGAAGTTCCCCTTGTCCGACAAACAATACAGGAGACGGATTGCTGCACATTAATTCTTCATCACTAATGTTTTTATTTTATTTTATTTTAGGCCAGGGGTGCCCAAAGTCGGTCCGAGAGGGCCGCTGTCCTGCAAATTTTCCAATGTTTCCTGCTTCAACACACCTGACTTAAACGAAATAGATCCAACAGCGTATTAAGGTTTGCACAATGACTCATCAATTTGAGTCAGGAGGTTTTGGAGCAGGGACACATCAAAAACCTGCAGGATTATGGCCTTTGAAGCCTGGAGCTGGGCACACCTATTTTACATTTATTATTTCTTATTTTATTAAAATTTTTGGATATTAAATTCAATTAAAAAAAAATATATATATATATCTTGACTTGTTTTCATGCTACAGCACTTAGGCCAAGTCTTGCTGAAATGCTTCACAAGACGCTGGAGCCTGGCATGTGCACACCGTCACATCCACTATCTGGACATTGGCACATGACTTTCCTTGCTGGTCCTTGATCTCTAATTCCACTTTGTAGATGCCTGGCCACAAGCGGGCTTGGTGTCGCAGAATGATTGTAGTTTCTATAGAAAGACAAGACCTTAATGTTAAAGTCTGCAATAGAAGTTATTAAAAGAAACTGTTTGTGGGGTCTTGTAACTTGTAATTACGCTTTTGTTCTTCATTATTTTGATACAGGTACTTCTCCTACAACATTGTTCTTTGAATAGCAAAAGTATAAGAGCACCATTCAGTTTGAGTAACAGTCAAATTATTCTATAGTATAATAGATTTGCTACTTTAATCCTGTAACTATAGTGTTTTTGTGTTATTCTTACAAAAACAGTTAAAAGCACACACACAACTGGTTGCAATTCTTGACAAACTTTTCCTTTTGAAAATAAAGAAGAGCTAAATACTGAATTTCTCTTAGAAATGACGTGCTAAGTACCAGTTGTTCTATCCAGATGGTCTTACCATTAAAAGGCTCAACTGTCCACTTCTGTTCGCTGCCTTTTTGAATCACAGTGAAATCAAATGGTGCTGCATTAGGAAAATAATCTTTGTCTACAGCTGAGATATAAATTGCATTTTCCTCAAGGCACATGCTCTGAGTTGTGGAGGTCAGTTCAGGACAGTGATCATTGAAGTCCTCCACCTGAATGGCTATTGTCCCTGTCGCTGTTTTTGAGGGCGCCTCTGAAAACCAGATTGAATCAGAGATTAATATTTGTGGGACAATCGATCAGACTGCAGTAAAAACATGAAAATATCTTGCAGAACTCACCATTGGTGACGCAAATAATTTTGGCATAATATGTTCCATTGATCAAGAACTTGGACTCTCGGTCAGGCAAAGTATTTAACTTGATTTCTGCTGTCTTCTCATCAATAGTCAACCAGTTACCTTCATCTTGGATCTTTGCATACCTGACAATGTAGCAAAAAACATGTATGTAAAGATAAAAACCCCTCAAAAATGGAACAGTAAATAATGTGTCTGGATATCGACTTTAAGGGCTTTTCAGTAATAATTCAACTATTTCTTCTATTCACATTTTTTTAAATTGGAAAAGAGAAGCTAATAAATAAAGGCCAAACATTAGAGACATGGTGGATTAATAATTAATCCAGCTATAGCCACCTTAAGAGTGTGGAACAAATTTACAGATTTTACCTAAATTATACAGCAAATTTAGGGTTTGAAAATGTTATATATTTATAAATTTACTAGTGGGGATAGATAAATACTTGGTCTACAAAGTTCTGGTAGGTCTAAGTCAGTTAATTTGGATAATTTAACCTTAATTTCATTAAGTTTCATTAAGGTTTCAGTTACAGTTTATAAAGTCTGTACAGATAGGCTACTGCTGTTGCTGTCATAAATAAAAAATGTTTGCACTGTTTAAAAAGTACAGATACCCTGCTGATATATGTTCTCCTAGTTTAAAGTTTTATTTGTATCTGAGCAGTTTGAAGGCCAAAGACAAGTTACATTTTACATCTTAAATATTAAATAATTTGTTTTTTATTATTATGTGTTCTAACGTGTTATACTCTAATGTGCAGAAGATCTATTAGCAAATCAAATATATCAAAACTTTATATAAAAAAAATGTAATTCAGATGTTTTCTTTATGCTAATCTTAAAAGTGACCACAGTATGGAAATTCAGTGTTATTTAACCCCAGGTTCATATTTAAGTCCTCTCTTAGTGACAGTACCTCACGTTGGTGGCAGTCTTTAGTGTGTCACTGTCAATCGCAGCATAAGTAGTAATGACTTTGTTGATGAAGATGGACGTGTGGTCCTCAGAGACAGTCACCACTTTTACACTTGGCTGGAAACGGGGGCCTTCCTTCTGATTGATGACGTTAATTTTGATGGGGTATGATTTTGATGGGGTCTCTACCACAACCCCACTGCCAAAGTTGTACTCTGCCTTGTTGGAAACTTTCACAGCTAAATTTAGCATCTTCACCTCCTCATAGTCCAGGGCCTGCAGATAATGCACAGAGTTAGCATGTTTTCAGATATATTTTTTAAATGTACTTTTAGCCAATTTGCATTTGTCATTTTACAGTACAAAATAAAAATAGATACACAGCACAACTCTTTACCTTATTTATGGTGATGATTCCCTCATTGGTTTTAGAATCAGTGGTGATAGTGAAATGACCCCCCTCATTACCGGAAACAATGGTGTACACAGCCTGCCAGTTTTCAGTGTAAATTAGATCCATGTCGATGGCTTTTATCCTCAAAACTTCCACACTGACCATATTCTCCTCCACACTCCCCTCATACTATAATGGAAATGCATATTAACATATCAACACCATCACTTAAAGAAGGACAAAAGGTTGCGGCGGCGGTGTCACACCTACCGATTCTCTTTCCAGAGTTGGAATATTGTCATTAATGTCCAGAATTTTAATCTCAATTTCTCCAGTTCCAGTGTTTCCTCCGGGTCGTCCATCTAAGTCAGAGGCAATAATCTTCAACTTATATATGTCTTGTTTCTAAAAGAAATAAATACATTTAGAGTCCACAGATTAGTTGATTCAAGTCATCCTTATAGTCAAGATGAGTGATATGTCAAAAATTGGTTATATCTAAAAAGAAACATATTAAAGAATGTACAAAATGCATGTTTGTCATTGATTACTTAATGTAAAAGGAGCACTTGCAACGTACCTCTCTATCTAGAGTGTTCTTTCGAACAATGACCTCTCCAGTTTTTGAGTTGATGTAGAACATCCCAGCTATGTTACTCTGACTTTCAATTCTGTAGGAGATGGCGGAACTGAGAGTGTTCTCCTCATCGTCATCGGTAGCTGTCACTTTCATGACAACAGTGCCTAAAGTTCCCCAAAAAATTCAGTTGTTTAAATGCAGTAAACTACTTTTAGAGTTTTCTAAGCCATCTTAGTAATAAAAGTGCAGATCTGAAGATACCTATTGAACTGGATTCGTTGACAAAGCCAACTTGTGCTGCTTTAATGACAGGTTTGCAGTCGTTTTCATCCACAACTTTAATTACAAGGTCAATATCATTTTCAGCACGGGACCCATTGAGGAATTTCACAATCCCTTTTAACTAAAAGGAAATAGACAAATAGCTTAGAATTCATTCATAGTCTACACACAATTTATTGCACAGCTTCTACTAATTTATAACTCAGGTTTTGAAGCGCCCTTACCCGATATACGGGGATGTCCTCTCGGTCCAGAATAGTGTGGACTTTCACATAGCCAGTCCTTTGGTCAACACTAAATATTCCAAAAGGAGGCTCGTCAACACCAGGTCCGGCTATAGAATATATTATACTTGTAAAACTCTCGATATCAGAGCGAATCTGAAATACAAATAAATCCAGAATGAAACCGTCTGGAAATCTAACCCCCTTAAAATACAAGTGTAAGGCTAGCTTAGGTACAGTACTTCTGTTGAAGAATTTAAATGTAATTGGAAATTATTATCATTGCAGTTAGTCATCCAGACTATGTTGGTCTTAAAAGACATCTAAAAAAATGTTTATAAAAACAATAAGACAAGATGGAGATTGTTAAAATATCTGAACAAAGAAAACCATTATCATAAACTGTGTCTGAAATGACTCATTACGAAGACGGAGGCCTGCTGGTGTGGGTGTACGTGGAGCTGCTGTCTTACACACTTACGTTTAAAAACAAACAAAACAAAGATAGACTAAGGATGAAACCGGTGTGGACAATTCAATGAGTTCAATAATAATATGGTTAATTTAAAAACTGAAATGATGATTTTACCTACATTAAAATATCAGTCTGAGTGTGTATATACAGTTTATCTAAAAGAAAACCTGAACTAAATAGCAGGATGTCAGTTATAACCAGACTTTCTCAGGGAAATAAAACATAGAGGTACACACTTTGGCAATATAGTCATAGGTGGTGTAATCCTGGTTTTCCTTGAGTCTTCTGGGAGCTAGAAACCACTCTCTTTTCTGTCTCTGTAGCGTTCGGCCATTTCCTTCTCCACTTGCAAGCACAAGCTGCAGGTAAACAAAGAAAGAGGAGAAAGTCAATCATCATGCATAATTACAAAATGCCATAAACTATACACTATTCTGAAAAGAACTAATAAGTGACATGTGACACCAGAACCTTATGAACCCTTCCTTTATCCAGTATTCATGAAAGCAGCATCTTTACTGGAGAGGAAATTAAAAACTGCTCCGCGACCCAGCCATGTAGATGTCCTGTCTTTATGTAGCTGCGTACTTGACTGTTTAACTGTGGCTAACCGAACTGCTGCTTCTCAGTCAGAGAGGAGCCACACCTGTTTAAAAGTCCGATTTTCAGCACAGTATAATAGATCCAAATTAATGTTACGCAATGTTTACTTACAATGAGGAGAAATGCCACCAGAAGAAAAAGCTGAAATGTCAGCAGAGAAGCCATCGGCTGGAGAAAAAAAAACTTCTTAATCCTTGTGTTGAAGTGGGAATGCGTCAGTTTTGAGTTGTTCTGTAACCTTTTGTTGGTTGTTTGTACAGACTTCGACCCCATTGATTGTAATTGGGGGAGATCAGGGACAGTTGCAACTTTGAATTTGACACTGTTACTCAGAGATGGTTCGGATTAGAGAAACCAAATTTTTATACAATATACTTACTTCTGTCTGTTAATAGTCAAAACAATTTAAAGATGATTACAGAAAGTACATTCTTCACAATTTGCATTTGAATGTAAGGAGTTAGATGTTGCAACTGTCCCCTGGCTCAGGGACGGTTGCAACATTGTTTTGGGATGGTTGCGACATGTTACAAAAACAATATTTTTCAGTGTTAATAGAAGGATTATTATCAAAGATGTAAGTTATAATTCTATTAGTAATTTTTATTCATCAGCTTGATGACAGTTACAGATTTATTTAGATGCATAAGACTTATGTGCAGATGTCAAAAATTTAAATAGATATAACATACAGTAGGCTTTCAGTGACATCATTTTTATTTTAGCAATACAGTAAAAATGCAAGAACGATAATATAACTTTATCTTGCAACTGTCAAAACTGTAATATTTATAATAATGTAAAATGGCTTAATTGTATCATACTTGAAACCAAATCTGAAATCTGTCGAGTATAGTGTGAAAGATGTAAAACTCTTTTAATAATAATAATAATAATAATAATAATACATTTTATTTAAAAAAAGCCTTTCAAAACACCCAGGGGCACTGTACAGAAGAACATTAAAATGGTTAAAAACATAAGTACAAAACAAAACAAACAAAACAGAATAGAGGACAACATAAAGATGGTGAGTGTGTGACTAGATGACATATGACTGTCTGAACAAATGTGTTTTGAGTTGTGATTTGAAGTGAGTCTATGGTACGCACATCGGGGGAAGAGAGTCCCAGAGGTGGGGAGCAGAGCGGCTGAATGCCCTGCTCCCCATTGTGACTTTTTCTCCTGATATCATCAATTTTCCCAGTCGAAATGCACACTGCTCACCTGATGACCTGGTTTCCCACTATAACAACAATCTCTATACTCTTCTGAATACTCATGCTCCACTGAAAACCAGATCCGTCTCCTTCACCCGCACTGCACCCTGGTTCACTCCTGCCCTCCGTCAGCTTACATCCCAAGGACGACAACTGGAACGACTATAACAAAACTGGACTCACCACACACACAAAGAAATGTACAATAATCATGTAATACTATACAAGGACAGTCTCTCCTTAGCAAAATTTGTTTACTACTCTGGTTCAATTCAGTCCAATCAACACAACTCCAAAACTCTCTTCTCTCTCTTCACCAATATTAAAAAGCCACCTGATTCTCTTCCCCACTCTCTCCTTTCTTTGTCTCCAAAATCTCTGACATTCACCAACACCTGGCCTCGTGGGGAGCTGCAGTCTCTTGAGTAGACTTCGCCGCCCCCCTACTCATCCCGCATAACCACATTCTCCAGTTTTATCCTCCCTTCCGTCCAAGCCATCTCTGAATTTATCCTCAAATCCAAACCCTCTAGTTGTCAGCTCAATCCAATCACTACAGCTTTTGTTAAAACCTGCCTCTCTTCACTTGCTCCCCTTATGACCAATATCATTCACTCTTCTCTAGTCTCTGGAACCATCCCAGCACTCAGAACCGCTACAGTCACATCTATCTTGAAAAAACCTGGCTTGGGTCCCACTAATTTCCATAACCTTTGTCTAATTTCCAATTTACCCTTCATTTCCAAAATCCTTGAAAAGTCTGTTGCTCCTCAACTTTATAACCATCTTATCACAAACAATATTTACGAACTTTTCAATCCGGTTTTTGTTCCCTTCATAGTACTGAAACGGCACTCCTCAAAATCTCCAATGACCTTATAGCTTCAGATTCTGGTTTACTTTCCATTCTCGTCCTTCTTGATCTCACAGCAGCATTTGACACCATTTCTCATAGCACTCTCCTCAACAGACTGTCATCCATTGGCTTCACTCACACCCCCCTTGCCTGGTTCACTCCTTACCTTTCTGGTTGCACACAATTCATTCGACTGAAATCACATCAATCAAACTCTTTCCCGGTCTCTGCAGGTGTGCCTCAGGGCTCAGTCCTGGGGCCCCTCCTTTTTATTATCTACAATCTTCCGCTTGGTTACATTTTTCACGGACACAATATTAATTTTCATTGCTATGAGGATGACACCCAGCTCTACCTCTCTACCAAACAATCCTCTTCACTTCCACCAACCTCACTTACCACCTGTCTACATATTTTCATTTGAGAAACATTTCTCGTCTCCTCCCCTCTCTCACCCCCTACACCACTGCCATCCTTGTCCACAACCTTGTTACCTCCCGGGCTGACTACTGCAACTCACTTCTTTTTGATCTCCCCAACAAATCCCTCCAGATTGTAACAACTTCACTGGCTCCCGGTAAAACAAAGAACTAGCTTAAAACTTTTCCACATTACATTCAAAGTACTCCACAATCTGGCCCCACCATTTATATCTGATCTCCTGCACATTGCTACTCTTGACCATTCACTCCTCCTCCTCTTTCCAGCTTCTTACATTCTCTATTAGTGGTAAAAGTAAAAATATAAAGAGTTTAATCCTCATAAAGGTATTTATTTCAACATTAAATTCTCAACAGATAAACAAATATTGTATACAACTGTTGAATGAAAAAATAAAGAATAAGTAAAGAGTGCCTTTTATGCAGAACACCAATTACAAAATGAGATGGCTAACGTTTTAAGCATTAAAATGTATGTGAAATAAGCTCAAACATTTTTTGCACTTAAGTCATCCTTATTTTGTGCTATGAAGCAACTTACTTGAGATTGCTGCATACACCATTCAACCATGCTGCAGTGACTAACACATTGCTGGGTGTGGCTACCACTGACAAAGTTTTCTATTTAGCCTCTCCTTCTGTTGGCTTTCATAACTTTGACACTTAGGTTTAGGAAGAAATTAATTGTTCTTTACTAGTATTATTTTATTTAACAAACAGATTTAATGTTTTCAGTGTGGCACAGCTGATCAGTACTGAGGAAAGTTCCCACAGGGAAGGGTTGTTGTTATAAAAATGATGTAAAATAAATATTTGTGGGAATAAAACATTCAAAATAAGATCAGTGTCATCTTCGCCTCACAGGACATGGTTAAGTTCATCACTGATTTATGATTCAGACTTTTTTTAGATTAAAAAAAAATGTAATGGAATCCTTTGAAATAATGTTTTGTCACCCATCTGCAGAAGTCCACCAGTGCCCGTGAAATTCCCAAGCTGAGCACCACAGTTTATACTGTGTGCATGTGTGAGCATGTAAGCCTTGGTGTTTTTGTTTTACTGGGAAACACAGATTTAAAAAAAAAAAAAAAAGAGAGAGAGAGAGAATTATTGAGCACAAGCACATAAGCTTTGGTATTATACATGAAACATATATTTAGTATGGTGTAAGGTGTGAGAGAGGAAAAATTGAACTAGTTTCATCCTGTTTTACTGGGAGTGTGAAGTTTTTCTCTCTCTCTTTCTCTGTTCTTTTTTTTCTTGTTACCCCAGTGAAAGTGATTTATTAACCAGTCAGCATACAAACAGAGAGCTCAGAACTAAATGGATGGTTTGCATGTTCCTTCTAAAAATGCAGTAGAACTTGTCTCTTACATGGTGGGTGGGGTCTAATGTCTCTCTCCAGTTTAAGAGACCAAACCACTTTGGAAAATGCAGGTCCTGTAAAGACACCAGTGTCCTGAGGCACATAAACTAAGTTTTTGCAGCGTTGCCTCAGAAACCAACCTCTTTTTGTCAGTTTTGACAGAGCAATAAATATACACGCTGAGATTAAGGTGCATTAACAAAGACTTACCGGAATTAATTCCAGTGAAAAGATGTGTCTCAGGACACATGAACACATCTGGGTGTGACAAATTTTTGATTACAACATTTAAAGTGTCAGCATTGCTATATAAAAGACTAATAAGGAGAAATGCTGTTATCAGCTTTCAATAAAACTTACACCTAAGCAATGTACGCCAGTTGATTCAGACACTTCCACTCATCCAGACGATGAGTAAATCTCTCTCATCTTAACTGTCACTTTTTGTAAATATGGTGCATCAAAAAAGGACATCATCTGCCCTCCGGCCTTAACACTACATCATTACAGCAATGTTGTTTGCTGTCGTCATGCCGACACACGATGTTGACACACCCAGTGTAACACCTGAATTGACAAAACAAAGAACAGGTGTACTCAAACTAGAGAGGAACATTGTGTTACGTCCTGTAGCTCCAAATGTACAGTTTGAAATCATAATGTTAATATATTTAATATATTTATATATTTGGATCTTTTTCTAAGTCCAGACAAGACTCACCTCTGGCTACTTGCACACTGCAAGACTCAGCAGGAAAGTAATGCTTTTGTTAGTATGAAATCTGAAATGTTATCTGTTAATGGTTTATCTTATCCAAGTGCTACAATAAGTGGCCAATGTGGGAGAGGAGGTTCATAGTGTCACCATTTCATTAATCAGAAACATTTCATCGTCTTCAAACATGCTGAAGCCAGTAACTTTTTACTTTAACAGTAGACTAACTCCACAAGGGGAAGTTTGTTTTGCATTGTTGTTGTGGACTCCCAAATCCAAGCCCTTTCATTATGTCCACACCCATGACTCACAGCAAGCTGTCTTCCTGACATTTTTCTCACCTTTCCTGTGGCAGCCCCCCCAGATAACCTGACTTCCCTAAGCACTTTCAGAACAAAACCTAACAGTTGCTGTGGATTCAGATGGGATATGTTTTAAATGACACGTCCTCAGTTTTATCAGCAGTTTATAGAGATAGTGGGAGCACAGCCTCCCCCAGACCAGGCTTCATTCAGCCTCACATTCCTGTGGTGTTAGTGAGGAACACAGTTCTGTTCCTGCTGCCAGAATGCTTGTGTGGAGCTGCAGAGGGGGGAGGAGCAAGCTAGGGGTCAACCTCTGTGCAGACTTGGGAGAAGTCTTGTAAAATTAGGCGTATGAGGAAAAAAAGCAACTCAGCATTTGCAACTTAAACCGTAAACGCCTCTAAGCTACTTGTCAGGCATGTTTACTGCATATATATTTACAGTAAACCAGGATTATAGGGGTTACATTTGGTGTCTTGCATCTTGCTTCAGCTGGCAAAAAGATAAGGCGATGTTTCCCCCTGGTGGTTTGTAAAAATAAATATATTTATAAACTTTTTTATGTATTTGGGTTAACTATGCACGGAGGTATATAGAGACACAAGAAGCAGCACCCTGCCCTAAGGTGATCAACTTGCTGTTCACCGTCAGCGTTTCGGAGGGTGTGTTAAGGTGTGTCTCTGCTGAGTCCCTGCCTGTAGCCGCACATTCAGAAACTGCAGTCTGCCAGCTCGTGACAGGAGGATATCTAGAGACGTGACGGGACACCAACCAAGCTAAAATCCAGATAACCTGTCACATTTCCGTCGTCAGGTCGAGACCAAGTCCGTCAAGTTTTATTTGAAAAAATGGCGAATGTTTTCATTTTCACCATCTGCTCGGTTTTGGTAAGTACGTTTCTGTTTTCATAATTATACAATTAAGTTTACTTTGTAGGTTTTGTCCGTACTTTAAATTATGAACACACCTTTAGTGTGCGACCTCTGAGGTGAGCTTTCTCTTGTAGCTCATGTCCCGCGCGGAGTCGTGTTATATCCCCGACTCTCTCTACGTCCCTGTGCCACAATTTATCCCCGTTGGATACCAAATAACGAAAGGTATACGGTTGTTTAACAGTTTAATGGCTCAACATGAAAACGTTTTATGTGTTTCACCTTGAGTTTATTTTATATGTGCTTTGTTTAATAGTTTGACTTTGCCCATGTTTTCCATTGCTGTTTTCTTAGTTGAGACAGCGGACTGTGACATTAAAACCTTGCGGTTAACTGTGGAGGACCCCAGTTTTACAATCCATAGTAATGGAGCGATAGTAACACTGACTCCTGTAACGCTGGCAACAAGAGGGCGGACATTTTCTGTGAGAGCTCAGGACAATAATGGACCGGGAAGTGAGATGGAAGTTCACCTTGTCCGACAAACAGTAAAGGAGACGGATGTAAGTCGGCTGCACATTAACTCTTCATCACAAATGTTTTTATTTTTATTTTACTTTACGCCTATTTTACATTTTGCCTAATTTTATTACATTTTTTATTATACTAAAAAAAAATGTCTTGACTTGTTTTTGTGCTACAGCACTCAGGCCAAGTCTTGCTGAAACGCGTCAAAAGACGCTGGAGCCCTCCACCTATTCACGTATTGGAGAATGACAAGGGCCCTTTTCCAAGAAAAATTGAGAAGGTAATTTCAGTGTTAAGATAAAAAGCTTCATATCATATAAATCCACATGTTCCCCTTTCCACCACTTGAGCGAAGCATTATTTATTACCAATAAACAACAGTCATATCAAGAGGCTGGAGGATGAAGACCCTACAAACTTATACAGTGGCAGACTGAACACGTCTCTAATGTGGTTTTATTTTTCCCCAGATTATGCAATTCACTCACCAAGATACTCTTATATAACTTTCAGTTGACAGTGAATAACTTAGATTTTCTTTATTGCACATGTATTTCAAAACAAAGTCTTCCAAAGATTTTAATACAGTCATGCTTTAAATCCCATCACCAATTTCACTGCATTATGAGCTGTAATAGGCCTAAGTAGACTGCTTTACCTATGATAAATAACTTATTGTTGTTAACTTGACTATGTTTAAAAGAATGTATTTTTTCATTTATTTGCAGGTTGTATCAAGTGCAGCTGCTACACACAAGTTGTACTACACCATCAGTGGATCTGGGGTGGATGAGGCTCCACTTGGAGTGTTCAGTATCGATAGAGACACTGGGGAATTGAATGCGCATAAACCAGTGGATCGTGAAGAGTATGCCACACTTAAAGTAAGTGTGAAAAACGAGCTGCATCCAGCAATTATTTAATTACAAAGTCATTTTCGTCAATGAAATGTTATCATGTTATCAGCAAAGTAGAAAAACAAAGTAAATTTCTGTTTCAAGCACAAAAAACTAAAAACATAATTTGTTAGATAAAGCAGCAATTCAGTACTTAAATTTATGTTTATCTTTAAAAATGGTTAAGTAATTATTAATTTAAACTAGGTTCAGTAAAAAGCCCCGAGAAGAACAAATAGACAAAACAAACAAACAAGCACAATTATAAATTGATAAATGCATTTTTGCAAATATTTAGGCTGTGAACATAAACACTGGCCTGTCTTACTAAACTCACTGACTAAACTAAACTCATTGGCAGAGAAATCTGTGTTTTTCTACATATCTATGCATTAATTATATGATGACCAGACAGAATGTTACATTGCTGTAAATCAACCCCCTCTCTCTCACACACACACACAAACTAATCTTTTAGTTAAAGCAGTAAAATGCAAGATAAACACAATTATAATTACCATGCTTTTTAGTAAAGAATGTAAATTCCTCTTCATCACTTTTGTTTTTTTCTCATATAACTTATTTTAGCTAATCTTAGCTAGTTTGTTTATGACCCTGGAAATATTTAAAGTTACTAATCTGGCTCTGAAAATAAACCATAAAAATATGTTGCTTTTCTTTTTATATTTTATATATTTGCATGTATTTGTTATATTCTTCACATGTAATTCTGTGTTCACAGTTACGGTTCAGGGCTTATGATGTACAAACAAAACAGGAAGCAGACAAATATTTGGACCTCCAAGTTATAATAGATGATATGAATGACAATGCTCCAGAATTCCAAGGGGAGCTAAAGTTTACTGTGCCAGAGAGAAGCAGCATTGGTGAGGAACAGAAAACCCCCCCCCCCCCCCCCCCCCCCCCCCCCCGCCCCCCCCCCAAGTTATGCTGTAACGGACTTTCATGGATGCTCTAATTTATTATGGTTTCCAAACAGGTATGATGGTGGGGACAGTGAATGCCACAGACAGAGATCAAATTAACACCAGTCATGTTAGGATCAGGTTCACGCTCATGGATGCATC
Organism: Melanotaenia boesemani; assembly: GCF_017639745.1. Taxonomy (NCBI): domain Eukaryota; kingdom Metazoa; phylum Chordata; class Actinopteri; order Atheriniformes; family Melanotaeniidae; genus Melanotaenia; species Melanotaenia boesemani. The sequence continues at coordinate 19,245,499 of NC_055689.1, read as the reverse complement.
AAAGCTTTTTGCCATCGACCCACTCACAGGTGTCATCACTACCGCCGTCAACACTCTGGACAGAGAGGTGAGCCGTGCCTTCACCCCCCGAAAGATTTTATGAGTTGATTTACATGTGGCACTCTGGTTTACATTCATATTTTATTTCAGCGTGGCATGTGATATTTTTTCCATATATTCTTTTTTCATGCTTCTTTTTAAGGTACAAGATACGCATATGGTGCTTGTAAAGATTCAAGATTTGGAAGGTGCTCCAAATGGTCTGTTCAGTACAGCAACAGCAACAATAACTCTGAGTGACATCAACGACAACCCACCAACCTTCACAAAAACTTCTGTAAGGGTTTTGAAAAAAAGTAATAAGGTTCCCAGTTAATTACTTCCTTGTAAGATTCGTTGTCATGGACACTTTTGCTTATATTTATTATTGTTTGCTTTTTCAGTATGAGGCCAGTATACAAGAAAATGAAAGTGGAAAGCTTATTCTCAGAATTCCTGTGGAAGATAAGGACTTGATAAACACACCAAACTGGATTTCCAAATTCGTCATCACTAAAGGAAATGAAGATGGAAATTTCAGGATCGATTCCGATCCTAAAACAAACGAGGGGCTTTTGTACGTTGTAAAGGTGAGTGCATTATTCAGGACATTAATGAGGGGTAAATGAGACAATATTTAACGAATGTATGCTGATTAATGGAAAGTTTTGATCTTCATTGCAGTAAATTTATGTGTATTTAATTTAAGATGAGCCTATGAAGTAATGTAAAAACTGTATTTCACTGTGCGGTTCTTTTACACCTCTTTACTTTTCTAGCCTTTGGATTATGAGAAGAACAAAAAAGTAAGGCTTGAGATTTCAGCCCAAAATGAAGCAAAGCTTGTTGGCACCACCGCCCAGTGGCTGTCCGTCCCTGTGGATGTCAATGTTATCAATGTGGACGAAGGCCCACAGTTCAGCGCCCCTACAATCCGCATCAACGTCAAGGAGAACACACCAAATGGAACAATAATAGGAACGTACACAGCCAAAGATCCTGAGACCAATAGTGCTGACGGCATCATGTAAGCAGATTTGCTTCATCTAAATTAGTCTTTTTAATAAATGTTTATCTTCTATGGTTCTGGATGGCAGCTAATAGACACAACTGTAAAAGTAATGCAAGACCCCCAACTTAAGTTTATGTTACATCTCTGAAACACTGGAGGGCAGGCTTTGACTGTTAAACTGATTGTGCTGTGATACACCTTTTCCACTGTGTCTCAGGTATTACAAGATTGAAGACCCAGCTTTCTGGATCAATGTGGACAGAAATACGGGGGAGCTGAGGGTTGCAAACACAATTGACAGAGAGTCACATTTTGTCCAGGATGGAATTTACAACATCACTGTGAAGGCTGTTGATAAATGTATGTTGCTTCTGATTACTCTATGATTTTATAAACCATAGAATCTGTTCTGAAAATAACAAGCTCAAGTTCATAGTTGTGGGGAAACTTATCACCATCATAGTATTGAAGTAATAAAAACCTTCATCACAGTGCCGCTGGTTAATTCTTAACCTCATGGGTATTTGCCAAACTCAACAAACACAGTGCTTGAGGAATGTGTCTAGTCTGTTTGTTAGATTGTCAAAGAGAACAATTTGTCACTGTCTTCCTTTCAGATAATTACACTATAAAGTTAATAACAGTCCCAAAGTGACTTTGTACGTGAACATCCTGTCTGCTGTACCCTGTTGACAAGATGCAATGTGACTATTGGTTTATAGTGACTCATCCATCTAGTACCAATCTAGATTATATCTAAATTCTTGGGAACTGTAAATGTCAAAAGAACTGGCACTAACTTGAATGCAGACAAAAAAAAATGTATATCTTCTTTTATATGTCCTGACTGATAACCAGTTTGATATGATTATATTTCAGCTTCCAAGGTGGGATTAGGAACTGTCATCCTTGTAATTGAAGATGTCAATGACAATGTGCCAAAGATCCCCTCTAACTTGGTGTTGTGCGAGGACAAGGATGGAAAGGTTGGGTCTGTGATTGTGGTTGCGGAAGACAAAGATGATAGTCCGTTTTCTTCCCCATTCACCTTTAGCTTTCCACCTGACCATGATGGCAAATGGTCTGTGAGGCCATTCAATGGTAAGTGTTTGTCTTTGTAATCATATGAGCTGTGACAAAGAGTCTTTTAAACTGAAACTAAATATTCCAGCGATTGTGTTAGATGGTGATAATGCTACGGAGGACCATATGATCAAATACTTTTTAGAAATGAATGCAGAAAACATGATTTAAACCCCATTTTACTTCATGTGCATTGACTGGAGACAAGATTAATAATATCAAAACACTGCTGAACCATCTATAAACATCTATCAGACCTTGTGTTTGGTGCATCCTACTCCAGCTCTTTGTGTTTTAATATGTACAGTAAAAGTAAACAATGAAAAGCAAACCTGACAATTGAACAAGCAGTATGGAGGTAAGAGGGGATGGTTTTCACAGAGCCTCACACAAACTTCTATTTATTTATTTTTCAAACTGATTGGCCCCCATGTGAGCATGTGCGCTTTAAATTTGAGCTCTCATTCTTCGGTGTGTTGGAGCCAGTCTACTAGTTTTGGGCTCACAGCCCCAAGTAGTTAAGATATTCTGCCTTCTAAGTCCAGTAGTTCCAATTCCAGTAGCCCACTTCTCATTAGGTCATGCTCCCCCAGCATCTGATGTGGACCTTGTTAATAGTGGCAAGTGTTTATGTCTCTCACCCATGTAAATTCTATGGTTGGAAGTTGGAGCATGTCCTAACTGGAATTAAAAAATAAAGAAAATTGATTCCAACTTGATTGCACAGGATTTAAAGTGCTGATAGTCTCTAAAATAGACCCAGCACACACATCTTTTGGATAGCTTTTTTTTTTTTTTACCTGTTGCTGGCTGATATCGATATTAGCTGAGTTAGCTTGACTTGGCACACTTTGGTCAAAATACAACAGCAAGACTTTACAACGCTTCCTTTTAAAACTATCACTTCATTGTCCTATCACTTTTACAGCCCGTTTCTTGATGAAAAGGGCTGTAAAATGAGCAACCTGACTCCACCCAACATCTTCAAATCTAACAAGGTCGTCATAACTGAGATCTGTCGTACAGCTTTGAGTTCCAGTTCAACTATAAACTGGATACAAGTTGCCCTCAGTTATTCTTGAAGCATTGCACATTTTTAACAGATTAGGAAACATACGTTACTTAGCCTAGTGGCTAATATTAGCACAAACTCACACACTCATAAAGAAAAATACTTGACTTGCAGTTTTAAGCCTCTCAAAGATTTAACATTTCACTTGTCTAAAGTTTGTCCACAGACATTTGTTGAGGTTCAATCTTAACCAGGTCATATGTTGAACTGGCCGAACACAGCACCACAGATAGAAAGACTTAAAGTAACCTGGCAGGTTGCTTGATACTCAAATACTCCAAGACTAACATGCTAATTCTTCTGTCACACATTTGTCCATAAACTGTTGTCCCTGTCAGTTAAGTCCTCTTGTTTTAAGTTGTTTGCAGCAAACTTTTATTTCAACAACTTTTAACCAGTATTTGTGTTTCCAGTAGCAGAGTGTGGTGCATTTTATTGAAAAATTGCAAATCAGAATTCATAACTTCAATTGGAAATAATAATGAACACTAATTAAATGTTTTAATCTTTGCTGATTAATGAGCCATGGATATTTTTGTTTTACAATAAAATCTGTGTTATTTTAGCACATTCTGACATATTCCTGTGAAAGTGGCTCTGCGACTTATGGAAGCTGGTTTTGAAACACTGACACAGTTTACAGAGGGTGAACTTTGCTGTAAAAAATATGTCTTTGGATAGATTCTATGCTGAAGTTATCTGAAATACATTGAATCACTAATCCCTCATCATAAACTTAATTTTCTGTATTACATTTGTCTTTTTCTCTTTAGCAACAGCTGCTGTTTTGCAGCCGGCGAAGGAGCTTCCTAGAGGGATATACGAAGTCCCCCTCATTGTCAGAGATCTGCAGGGTGTTGGAGCAACACAGATGACAACAGTAATGATCTGCCAATGTAGGGATGGAGTCTGCATAGCCAAGAGAAGCTCTGTAACATTTGGGCCGCAGGCTGCACTGGCTATGCTGTTGCCTCTACTCCTCCTCCTCTTGCTCTGTGAGTCCCTAACTGTTATTGTCTTGGCAACAGAGAAGTGGATTTTCACTGTGTGGATAGTGAAAGTGTGTAAAAAAAGGCTTTATTGTGATCTGTTAAAAAAAACAAACAAACAAGCAAAAAGAAATGATGGAAAGAAAGTTGAAGATTTCCTTGAAATGTATGAATTGTCAGTTAGGAGATGAGTAGTGGAACATATGATAATGTAGTGCGGTGTGTAATGTAGTCATACTCACTGTAATTGGTAACTTTATACTAAAAAATTACACTTGGTGTATATTTATTTTTAACGTACTTGCATGGTGTTGCAGGTTTACTCCTGATATTTTTCTGCATAACAAGGAGAGAAAAACTGGAACTTGAAGATATGGGGTACAGTGGTGGACATCTGCTCCCATCAAACACAGAAGCGCCAGGGGACGAAGTGGTAAGGACATCATTATAAAGCTGGTGTTATATAAAGAAATCTTACCATAACTTCAACTCACTTATTTTTCCTTTGCTTCATTTTTGTTTATTTATTTATTTATATATTTAATTGTTACTCATTTTTCTCCACAGGATTCCAATCTCATCGGCATGGGCTTGGAGCAGGCATTAAAAGGTTCTGTGAAGGGTTCTGCATTGAATGCAGGATGGCTGGGAAACCAGAGCTCAAGCACAATCGGAGGCCACGGCATTCATGACATTGGGAATTATCAGGGTGCTATTTCCACAACTAAAATGCAAGAATATTCTTCTGGCCAATATGAACACCAGTACGGTCAGCATGTTGGAAGTCAGCTTCTTGGTAACGGCATGGGATTCGACTACAGACACGTCGCCCAGGATTCATCCTATCTTCACACCTGGCAAACAAATGGCGTCTATCTACAAAGGGTAATTTATTTTATAATTACAGATGTGTTTTTGATTTTTATGGTATGACAAAAATATGTCTCAGGCTTGAAGTTGGTGCAAAAAGTGAGAAAGAGACATGATGAGATGTCCAAGTGCAAACATGTTTTATTCTCTGAAGTTTAATAATATCTGTGTAATCACTTAGAGCAAAGAGAACTCTCATATGTAATATAATTTTGTTCTTTAAGCTGTGATAGGATCCTCTGTAAACTTTAATATTTCTAAAGTTCTTTGTGAGAAATATTATTTCTGTAACTCGGTGAGTTGTTTGTTCGCTATGTAATATTTGACTCCCAGTCATATCCTGAGCTGACTTGCATTATGACATGGTGCAGTATCTCCCCACCCATCGCCCAGGGTTTTTCAAAGAAATAACACACTCCTACTCCCTTATACCTTTGTCTTACAGAAACTGGATCATATGAGAACAGAGGGAGACGGACGTTACGCTGACGACATAATCCACTCCTACGGGTATGAGGGGACGGGCTCGGTAGCTGGCTCCGTGGGATGCTGCAGTGACCATGGAGACAATGATAACCTCGACTTTCTAAACACACTTGGGCCAAAGTTCAAATGTCTTGCAGATGTCTGCAGAAAGACATGAGCAGAAACGCTTAATACAAACAAATAATAGTGCCTGGATCTGATTGCTTGATATGTCTGAGAAAAAGGAGCAAGCAGATGGTGTTAGTGTGTGTGCGCATGTATATGTTGCTCTTTGTTGTTTCCTGTTTTTGTGGCTTTTTGGTTGAAGTCTTTTGCACTGAAAACAGACGCGTAGAGTTGAACAGAATTTGCAGAAAGCATTCCTGTGTGTTTACTTATTTGCTTTTGGAGCTTTGGATTTTTTCTAAAAGATATTTAAGAGGAGAAGGGCTGCTAGGTTTTATATTGATTTGAAAACAACTTGGTATTTTTCTTAATCTGTGTTCACATTAAATGCAATTTTGTAATTTTGTGGCTCATTTTATTTTGTGGTTTTCTAACATAGTTTATGGAAGAGAATCTCAAAAGAATAAAGACAGTAATATCTCTGCCTTTATGAATGTTTTTACATAATATTTCATGTCAAATTCCAATTTTAAATGGTAATATTAGCTTATCTTCAGTGATTTTTCCACCTGGAAGCCAGTTTAGCGTTCTTATATTGTACAGTAATTATCTTTCAGCTGCACTAGCCTGGAATGTGTTTGCAGCCAACAGGGCGTAGTTTTGGCCTGATGTCAAGGCTATTGCGACATTCTGACAGTAATCATGTGAAAGTCAACATGAGGGTGTGGATGGGTGTGGTGTGGTGTGACACTGCCCCCAGCTGTCTGAATGAAAGACTGTCCTGATAGAACAGCCAATTTTCAATAAAATGTTTATTAAAGGGTTTCTAGTGTCATATGTGTTTGCTTATGTTGTTGTAATAAAGTATTCGTGGAATCTTGGTGATTTTATGCTGCTGTCACAGTTTTTAAACAAACAATTAATGAAACACATCTCATGAATTTACTAAGGTTTGGAACCAATATTATGATTTTATTTCTTTTTTTTATATATATAATGATAAATTGCTGCAACTCAGCTTTACAGAAAAAGCGAAACAGACTGTCTTTGTTGAAACAAGTGCTCGTTGTGTTCAATCCATGGGCAGCCTTGTGAATGATTTACTAGGTGTGGCACTTTTAATAGCATAGTGTTACAACACAGCCAAATCCTTCAACAACAAGCTAATGTTAACCTTCAGTCCTCTGCAGATCAAGTCAGTGCACTGGGAATGTTACGCCTACTGCTTTGTGTCTTTTGCCACAAAGTTTCAGCAGTACACAAAGCAGCACATACTTTATACTTCATTCATGTAAAGGACATTATGAGCCCACTTAACTACTTCCAAGAAAAAGTATCTTATCAGCTTTAATTGAATTGCTACCATTGTTAATAACATTTTTATCAATAACAAGTGAAGTCATGTGCTGAATTATTCACAGACATATAAATAATACAAAATAGCAAATGTGTTGTGAAAGCCTGACTGAAATCCCCTCTACGCCCTTTGTGTTACTATACATAGGTGGATTACTAATTGATAGATCATACATAAAAGAGTATTAGTGGTCAAAAAGATTACATTACCTTTTAATGATGCTATGAAAATTATGCATCTCCAATGAAATGATTTCTAATGAATGTGGAGCTGGACTTAAAAACTAGAAGGAACCATCTGTCATGTGATTGAATGATGAGTATTGAATATGACAGCAGAGAGCAGAAAAAGGGGGGAAATTCATTCCTGGAATGAAACTGGTCTCTCACTATGATGAAGGGCAGCAATCTTGTGGAAAATAAAACAATAGTATCTGCACAGAATAAAAATAATATTGTCATTACTGTCACAATTATGTAAAAAAATGTGAAAATTTTGCTCAAAGGGGTCAATTAGGAGAATTTTGAATCACTAAACACAACAGTAACATCAGCTATCAAACCAAATATGTGAAGAAGGCACTTAAAGCGCTGATAGCAGCTCCTTCACATGTTTAACAATCTTCTTTTTTTTCTTTACAATTGCTGTTTTATAGAGAAAAAAGACCATGTTGAAACCTGTGATTAATGGTTGATTCATTTTTTGAAACACAAAGGTCACATATTGAAAAACACTGCATTGCTGGTAAAATGCTCTTCCTTTGGACCCTATGACTCTAGAATTGCTCACAGTGCTGACTTTGCAATGAGAACTGGGAATGAAAATGACTTGAACAGCCAAATCATTTGACAGTTTATTTATAGGTGCTCACCACTCGGTGAGTGTGAAATGTATCACACAAGTTTAAACTAAGAACCAAGGTGAAAGGAGTCTAACATGGCAGTAACAGATCTTATCAAATATCTCACTCTGCTTCACTTCTTCATTCCTACTCTCATATAAATATTTGCATATAGCCCTTTACATTAAACTAACAAGCTTACTTGTCATAGAGGCTACATGATAAAAGAAGTACCTTATCTGCAATTAAAATAACAACTCACAGGATTTCAAATTTCTCTTGAGAATTTCTTAAAAGTGCACGCCAGATTTGCAAACAGTAAAGCAACAGCCCTGATTAGCCACATAATTTAATAGCCCACTTTATATGTCCACTCTTATCAAGGCTGCTTGAGCCATCACTTCAAGTCACTTCTGTAAAGATGCAATTAATTCTAAGGCAGTAGCGTGAAATTAATTTATTGCTTGAAATTAGTTTTTGTCATACTGTGAAAACAATCTCTCCAGATAGGGTGTATTCAACCTCCACCACAGAGTCTGAGGGCACTTGGCACCATCTGAGCTCAATATGGAGAAGTACCTTCAGCTGCCAAGAATGTGGAGTGCAGAAACTTCTTTACCCCCTGTTGACTTTGGCCTCAAGATTTATCATTCTAAGTGGTATGTGCAGGGTATTTTAGTTCATGTAAATGCACATGACAAAGTAATTTTGTCATTTTGTGCTATGGGAAAACACAAATCAGGTCAAGTTAATATATATATATATATATGATTTAGATTGGTTTGTGAATAATTAAATCATGCAAGCAAGCATGCAAGATGACATTCAAATTTCTGTGAAGTGCTCATGAAAGGGACTGCAATTATGTTTTGTTTCAAGTGACTCTCATGTATGATTCAGTTGCACTTTGCTTGTTGAAGGCGGTTGTGAGGTTATAACGGTAATGGACACTAGGTGTCACTCTTGTCCTCTCATTTCAGTTTAGCACATACTGTGTAAAATCTGTTTGGGGAATATAGAGGTTGGTGTTAATCGGTGAAAACACTTGAGTACACATGTGACTTTCTGTCACATGTGTACTCAAACACCTCAGAACGCTTGAATTAAGATGAGAAGTCCCAAATTTAAAGAGACATGATGTGACAGAATCTTTTCACGTCAGACAGCGATCACATGTTCTCAGTCTTCAATCATAATTGGTGTCAATTACTCACCTGTGAACCTTGGCGGTGGATCTCACTTTTATTTAACCAATTATAAAATATCACCCTATTCTTTCAAATAACCATTTTCAAAGAGCACTACGACAAGCATTTATACTTTATTTTATTTCCTAAAACAAAACTATGATTAGACATGAACATAGTTTTTTTCCCTCTCTTTTTTAATGTCATATGCAATGATACAAAGAGAAATAAACTCAAAATGAAACAAGGCAACAGAGTAGAGACCTTTTTGGTTTGATTTGTGTATCCAGTTGACATTTTCACCATCATTTGTCCTTTTTGTTGTGCTTCATTTTGGATGTTTATGTATAATTAGGTCATTTTGGGTTTCTTTGACTTATTGTGGTCATTTTGTGTCTCGTTTGTGATCTTCCTTTTTCCATCTTGTGTGTCATTTGGGCAGTTTCTGTCTTTAGTTGTTTTCTTTTTTATTATTTTTTAATCTGAGATGATTACCTTTTTTTTTTCTACGAGTCATGTTCTATGTGCTCATCTCTCATCTGTTCTATTGTACAATTTGTTTGCTCTGCATGTCCTTTGTGATTTTTTCCCCCATTTTAGTCTCATTATGAACATTCTGCATCCATTAGTAGGCTTTCTTTTTAAGATTGTTTCTTTGTGCCATTTGTTCCTTTGTTTTTTTATGTCTTTACTTTTTTAAACTTTATTGGCACTCTTCTGTTTCTATTTTTTTTTATCAATTTCACATGTCATTCAGAAATATATATGTTATACTTTGCCTTGAGTCTTTTAGCCTCCTAACATAAGCTTTCCATCACCTAATTAATCACAGCAGAGAGACTGTATGAGAACATTATAACACCTTCACAAAATCCTATAATATATATGTTACTTTTAAAGTAACTTTAGAAGAATATGCTGCACTTTTAAATGTATCCAACATTAACTATGCAGGAATATAAATGACTGTATCTGATAAATTGTTTTTAGTATTCATACTCTATAGTGTTCATCTTACATAATAATTAGACAAATCTGTTCTGCAGCAGAAAATCTGAGACACTTGGCTTTTTGCTGAAAAGTGCTTGAGTGATAACAGTCTAAAGAATATATTAAATAAATTAATTTAATTATTAAATCCAAAACTTTTAACAGTTGGATAATTATAGAGACAAAAATACTGTTTTTATTTTAACACTAATGGAAATATATGCTATCTTAAATAACTTAAGACGCTATGCCAGTCAGTATACAGTATGAGCAAAGCTAAGACAAGCATAAGGGAAACAATAGCAGGCGGTCAAAACACCAGCAACTGGTCAACAGAGCAGGCACAAGACTACAAGAGTAGGCAGACCAGCCTTTGTACAATCTCTACTGATTTCAGGAAAGGTCTGGACTCATTGCCCCACATGAGGATAAATGATTGCTTGGCACTATACAAAAGTTAACAAGGCACTGAGAACATTCTTTAATAACTCAGTGTAGCTGTGGAAACCAACAGTGGAGGCCAATTACAAATCACATGCCACCTTCAACAGTGGCTTATACCATGGGGATGATACCAACAGTTCATGTCGGGGCAACTATCCAGAATGAGACAAAGAACATCAATGAATCTGTCAGGACCTCAGAGTGAAAAGTAAAAGACAAAGGAAGATGAAGAGAAAATATCATTGTTGACCAAGTTTCTCTAGGTGGCTGACATCAAGAAGGACTACCAGTGGGCAGAAAGGTTCAGTCTCGAGGGCGGAGCAGCACTCTGATCATGACTGTGCAAAAACAGGCTCCAGGCACTAGAACCATTAAGAGTGAATGTTTTAGTACAACAGACAAGATCCCAGGTGCAGGCTGAGAAAAGATGCCCCTGAGTCCAGTACCTGGTAATAGGTTGTAACATGAGGCATGAGCAAGTGGCTGAGATAATATACATCTGTAGATTAGAATTTCCCAAATCCTGCTGGAATACACTAATACAAGTGTTGAAAATGACTAAGCTTTGCACAGTTCAAGTTCCAGTCTAACAAGGAGTTGCTGGCCAATAAACCACACATAATTTTTATTGACAAGGAGCGGAGGAGAGAAGTTGTCATAAATGTGGCAATTTAAAAATGATTGTAACATCAGGGAGCATGGGAATAATGGGGGGGGTTGCCAGTAGCTGCAGAGAAAACTGAGCATTTTCCAAATCCAAATCTTTTAAATGAGTGGGTGTGTCCAAAGGCGTATTACTAGACAGCTTTATGTAACTGTTTCATAAGATTTAGGTGTGCCCAAGCGCACAGTGGCCACAATAACTGTGAAATGGAAGACGTTTGAAAACAAAAGGACTGTTCCTGGAGCTGGCAGTGTAGCCAAACTGATTGACTAAGCAAGCCAAAAAAAAAAAAAAAAAAAAAAAAAAAAGCAAGCTTCAGAAGTGTTTTGCAGGGATGGGAAAATCTAACAAAAAATTGGACATCAAAACTGCACAATTACATCTTTATTGTGGAGTAGCTACACAGAAGCCACTCTGAATAAAGAATACCGTTCAGCCTGCTCAGAGTTTCTTAAACAACATTCTCAAGGACTCTGAGAACAAGTATAATCCTACCTGATGAGTCAAGAACTGAACTGTTTGGCCTGAACTGTAAGCACGATGTCTGGAGAACACTAACATTGCTCACCATCTAGATAACATCATTTTTCATAATTAATCCAGCAAAATATAGAGAGGTTCTTGAAGAAAGCTTGTACATGAAAAAGGAGACTGAGGTGATGGTTCACCTTCCAGTAGATCAAAGCATGCATATAAAATGGCTTGAAGAACAATCCCTGTCTCTAAGTTACCAAGTATCAGTCCAGACTTTAAGTCCATACAACACCTGCGGACAGACCTGAGGATGGCAGTTCACAGACACTTCACTTATAATCAGGCAACAGCTGTCTTACCTGGGAGAATTTGATAACTTGTAGTAAATCCAGGTGTGCAAAGCCTTTGGAGATTTCCCCAAAAGGCCTTGAAGCTGTAATGACTGCCAGACAGGAAGTTTACGAAGTAGAATTTGATAAATGAGACGTTTCAGTTTTTGTTTAATGTAGGAAGGCACGTTTTTAAGCAACCTGTTTTCACTTTGCCATTAGAAGTTATTCATTGTCAGCTGATTGACTGGGTTTCTTTTCTTTTTCTTGTCTTTCATATTTGCCAAGATTCTCAATCCAGTCCACCTGTGGCTTAACAGGACATCAAGCAAGTGTATATCACCAAATACTGGGAGTATCCTGGCCTTTGTGAGGACTTCTCTCTGGATTTAAATGACAAGTTCACATGGATATTATTGAACAGGAGTCTCTTTTGCAGCAATTAGTGGGCACAATGACATGATTGATGCACAATGTAAGTGCTTAGATGGGAAACAAATATGTTAGACTTACAGAAAAATCAATCCATACAGCTCATGGGAGAAATATGGGAAAACATAACTTATTTTTATTCACACTAAAGAGAATGCTACATAGGACCAAACTGAGGCATTCATCACACATGTACCTCACCATCAAGTGTCCGCTGCAGTAACAACCAGGTGAAGGACAAAACCACACATTTATTACTGTGTCAAATGAATGGATGAGGGTGCCGCCTGTGATGCCATTCAGCTGCACAGATGCACCTCTGACCCACATCAAAAGGCTGTTTAGATGTGTGGTCAAGATATCAGCTTGTGTTTGTCTTTATTGAGCAGAAGTACTGAAGCGCAATAAACTGGAGGTCAGAGTTCAGCTGCGAGACACAAGACTTGGAAAAAAAAAAAGACAAAATCGCAAAAGTATGGTTCCTGTTTGTCCAGCTGGGGTTGCATTACACAGCTTAGTCCAGTTTAGACTGGTTGTCTTTGAGTGTTCAAAAAGACCTTTTGCGTTGATCTTACTGTTATCAGGCTTAGAGTATGTGAACAAACTGCAGGGTTTAATCTGATCAATGAGTACGCAATCAAATGTTGTAAATAAAGATTTGTAGTATAATAACTGAAATTTCACTACAACAGTGTGGCAAGCTAGTAAGCCTTTGCATCCATCTGAGAGCCTAAGTGTGATGTTGTCATCCATGAAATGAGCCACACTGGCCCCAATTCATTTGTTTCATGGAAACAGATAAAAGGGTACCTGACAATACCTGTTTCTCTGTAGTTACCACAATCAAAGGGAGCCCTCTGCAAAGCTAGTGTCATGTTTCACTAACTGCTAGAATTTAACAGCTGAACTACACCATAGGATTTACCAACTGAACATTCAGGGATCAGCACAGTGCGAGCTACCCGAGTTGAAAGAAAGAGATAGAAATGGTTAGACCGACTGAGGAGAGGATAAACAGGTAGATTAAGAGCACCGAGTTGAGAGGCAAAGCTCCTGACATACACCTGCGAAGATGTGAGATCATTTTCATGTAGGAGTTGAGGGAGTTGATTTTAGGTCTGATGTTAAGCATTAAGTTGATGCACTGACAGAGACAAACCCAACTTTTAGTGAAACCCCTGCAGTGAAGATCTATAAGACTGATCAGACCACCATCTGAGTGAGCTGCTGCTTTTGCCTCATTGCCCGTCTCTTAGCTGGGTGAAGAAAGAGACTTCATCTGACTACAAAACATAGTCTCACTCCGGGTTATGCCCTGATAAACACAGTCTTAGTGCGGAATTTAATTGGCCCACTGCGCATTTTACTTTAAGGAATGTTTTGACACTGTAGTTGTCAAAACAACATGAGCCAAAGGTTTTAACTGTAGATACACAGTGAGCTACCAAATATCAGTCCCCTCAGACCTCTGACATTAGTGGTCATTTCAGGAACATTTACATATTGATGAGGATACTCACAAAGTTAGTTACTGCTACAATTTAACATGTATTAAATGTGTAGTTTTAAGGATTTGTTTTTACACATGTGAACTTATTCTATGTATTTTTATAACATGATACAGATAAGCTGCTTATGAATCACTGAGGATCTGTTTCGACAATGCCCTATGGGTCAAAACATAAGAACTGAAAACACTGCATGTATAAGAGGACTCATAAGTATACAAATTCATTAACTTTGAGTGAATATATCCACAGTGGTATAAAAAAAATCCAATTCTGCACAGCAGCAAATCTCTTACTAAGCCCTGTGACTACTGTGTTGTGTCTTAATACTGAAGTCTGAGAATGTTAAACCACATCGACTCCTCTTACATGTCAATCCCTTTCATGTTCTGAGACTCAGCTCAAAAGACATTTCTTATATCCACCAACACTGGTGCTAAGGGCACATAATTTATTGATTTGCTGTCAGGCTTGGATCAACCTAGTCCTATCAAAAGGCTTGGTGCATACCAACACAGCCGTCTGATGGCAAGTAGAGCACAAATAGACCATCAAATGATGATGTGTGCTGTGGAAAACAGAGGGGTTCACCCCATGCCTCATGCAGCTGGCTCAACATAAGTAGAATCTCACAAATATGCTGTGCTCTGCTGAGTTGACTTGGCTTGCATCTTCAGACAATTGGCAGCCTAGTGATTGATGTCTGTGAAGACCTGATCCAACTGGGTTTGCCTATTGGATAATCAATAGGAAAAAAATAATCACAACACACTATACTGTTACAGATCTATTGTGTTTAATTCTTTGTAAAACATCTGCCAACACGATTTATTTTGTTTGCATTTGGTTAAACATTTCATGCAATTAAAATTCCACTTTACAAAACCTGAAAAACCCATTTGTGTCAAAATGTACTGTTCCATTTGCAGCTATTTGCAGACTGATCATGAATATAGTGTTTTAAAAAAGCTCCAGTATTTAGAAAAAAAATAAATAAATAAAAAAAAAACCAAAAACGCTCCAGACAGGTTAATTAGAAAAAGACTTTAGATTAGCCAGCTTTTAAAAAATAACCTGCAAAGACATTACACAGTTTGCAAATTACAACTTTTTGTTTCCAGTAATTATACTGAACCCATCATCATGGTAGTAATGTATGACGCTAAGCTAATATTTGGCTAACATTGTTTTACTTTACTTGGCAATCATTTGTGGGAATCTCACAATTGTTGTCAGAAATGGAGAGTGAAGATCAGCCAGTTGAAGGAAAAGATGGAAAAGTGTTTTGTGTGTGTTTGTTTTTTCTAATTATTAATCTTTCTTTTGATTTAAAGAAAAATAAAGGATGGAAAGAATATGAAACCATATATAGAATTGTAGAATAGAAGTAGAGGTTCCAAACTATTTTCTTTTACAAGAAAGGAAGAAAGAAAGAAAGAATTAAAAAGCCCTTAATATCTTGCATCTTAGAGGAAATCTTGACTGATTAGCTTTACATGTAGATATAATAGATAGATCTTCCTGCCAGATGCATATTGCATTTCCTTTAAGGGTGAAGCTCGTACTTTTCTGTTCTTCTAAATGTCAAAACTACCCCCCTTCCTTTCTGATTGATTATCACCCCAGCATCCCAGAAATCACTTCATCTTTTCTGAGTGGCAGCTGAAGGAATAATGGAGGAGAAGAAATCAATACAAGTACACTTGGCAGTCATTCCCTTCCCCTAACCTTTAATCCTTTCTTCCAAGAGGTCAGATCAAAGCCCCGTCATCAGCAGTTCCACCACTTTGGAATGAATTGTATTAATTCCACTAAATGATGCAGTGCATGTTTAGATAGTCTTTATACAGGATCTGTGCATATGGGCTTTTACTTTACTACAATCACAGCACCAGGGCCTCCAGTTAATTATCTTAATTTAATATAATAACATTATGTAGTGCCAAGAGATTTACTTAAATACTTGTAAGCTCAGTTATTAATGGGTAAAAATCACAAGAAACTTTATTTATGTCACTGATAATAATATCCTATCCTATTATTTATGTTGTGTTTACACAATTTATTAAGTGTGGGAAATCATTTGGTACATTCATAAGGATGTAAGCTCCACATTCAAATTTAGTCAGCAGGGTCTCATTTAAAATGTACATAGTGAGTAATTGCTACTGGCTGAAATGAGCTTGCCCTGCATCCCACAAAAACAGGTTACCGGTGGAGAGTGACCTTTTAAGGGTCACTGTTCAGTGTGATCAATCCATTTTTATAGAAGGAATGCATTATAAGGTGCCTTTGATTAATTACTAATATTGCCTATAGGAAACAGCAAACAGCTTTTGTGGCTGAATTTCGTTACTCTGAACTCCATCACCTTTTCTTCAACTAACAAGAATCACACAGACCTTATTACACTCTTCTTTCCTCGAGGGCTTCAGTGGGGTCATTGATGCGAAAAGAGCAAAAACAAGATGAGAATGGCAATGTTGATAATAAAACAGAAAATAGTATTGCTGTCATTTTTTTTCTTGTAAATATTTAGTTCAATTCATTTTATTTTTATAGTTTGCAAAAGTCAAAGCAAAAAGCCAGTTTTACTGCATTTAGAAACCCAACCATTTCAGTTGACTAAGCACTTGTCAAAAGAGAAAAGGAACTCAAGGAAAACACCTTGCTGTATTTTAAATTGTCCACCTTATAACCCAGTATGGAGTGAGCTAGCCATTTTGTTGTGCTTTTCAAAATTTTATTCAATTATGACCAAGGAACACTGCAAACCTGCCATGTGCATATATAAAAGTAGTGTACAGAAAATAGTACAACAAAAATGAAAATGAATATACAACTAAATAAATAAATAAATAGATATAAATAAATATTTAGATGTGCATAAAACTGTCATGAAATTATATGTCAGTATTGGATAAATGGATGCCAATTATGAATAAACAATGCTAGTTAGGTTTTCCACCTTGGTCTTAAATGTCTGTCTAAAAAGGAGGTACTATTAGTATTTAATGACAGTTGATTACACGGGTCTAAAGTTGCTATTGCTGTTTACATATTTCCTAGGAGATCAAAACATAATCCTCCATAAAACAAGGAAAACAAGGAAGAAAAAGCTTAAAGCAACACAAGCCATGCAAAAAAACAAAACAAAACAAAACAAAACAAAAAAAACCAAAACAAACAAAAAAAAAAAAAAACTCGGTAACAAAAGTGGGTTACCATCGGAGGTAAACCACTCTGGGCTACTGATCCTAAACCCCTTAACTATTTCTGCAACAACACATGGCAGCCCACTGCTCTAGTAAATCTAGAGATGGGTAAAATGCAGAGCCTCATTTCCCAATTTGGATTAATAAATTAAAAATTATTATTATTGGACAAATGCAAACCAAATCGTAGATGATTCAGTACAGTTGAACCATTAAGCAGATTTTTTTTGCAAATGTTTAAACTCAAATCCAATGACATTCAGGGAATAAAAAATAAACATAGGAAAATAAAAAGTTGACAAAACTAAAAAAATGCTTTATTGCAAATAACTGAAAAAGAAATAACAGAAATATATTTATTTAAAAAGATCCAGTAGGTATCACTAAAACAATAAACAATTCATGACCACTGGCAATAGCAAAATGTTAGTTGTATCTCATGCCTATTTCATGTTTTACCAATTAGACTTGGGTAAACTTAATGCAACCAACAAAACATCCATTAAAATGATTCACTTTAAAGGGTTTTTTCATTCCTTTGTGGTTGAAATATGAATATATGAATATGAGTGTGCTAATTTCAATATTTTGACCACTTCTGGTCCACATAACACTTGCCAGTGCCATAACTGAGTAGTAAGAGCCAAAAGTAGTGCAGATTAGGCCTAAACGTTCCTGCTATTGACATGTGTCTCATTGACAGGTCAGGTCACCTGTTTATCCACGGATCTGTTTTTGCAGCCCAAGGGGACTTTTACACACACTGTTTTAATTTTATGGCTACAACAGTGTATAAATGAATTATATCGGACTTTGAAATGCATGAACAGTACACTGATGTAGTAAAACATTTCCCATTATTAACCCAGAGACTAATCATTGATTATTGTGCTGGTAAAAAAATCAGCTTTTGGCATTTAGCCATGTGTGTGCATGCTGTTACACAATGGTATATGAACACATACAGTACTACAGTGTATTTAAGTAGAACATTCTGTAAAACATTACTTCAACATGGACTTGATTATTAATTTGTATAATTATTTTATAACTTGCCGACATTATAAGCCAAGTAAAGATGTCTTTTATATACAATTCCGTAAGATAGAAAATGGAACATAAAGGCAATGTGTCAAGGGTAAATGCATGCCTTTAAAACTTTGTAAATGACATTTATGCCTCTATGGAGGTTTACATCTAATGGATTGAAAAAATAGAGTCCCTGGGCGACAGCAGTGGGGGTACACACTGCCTCAGTCCATAACCTGCAAATAGCCACAACAATAGGGAACAGGGCAGTTGAAGGTTGCGTGTAATTACACCTACCCTCAGGCTTAATTAGGTCACCCTTACTGTATGTGATAGTGTGCATCTGTTTAGGTCCGTAAGCGAATGTATGTGTGAATTTTATCTCCCAACAGACTAGAGGGTCAAGTTCATGAATCACCTCTTTTCAAGGCTGAAAGGAGCTTTGGTAAAACATATCTATTGCATGTGTATTCATATGTACTCCTCCATATTGTGTTTTTGTTAATAGTATGTGTGCTTGTGTAGATTTATTATTCTTAATTTATTTTCTTGAAGGGTGTGTTTTTATCTTTTCTATAGATCTAGTGATTACACTACCTTAAAAGCTAAGCCAGAAGTGATTGATAATGGTGGTTAAAACCTTGCTGCATTAATGTTATGAGGCTCTTCATATTATTCCAAATAATGGTACAATAAGGTGTTGGTAAGACTGTAGTTTGACATTATAGAAGAAAGTTTACAAGTTAAACTTTAAAGAGATAATAAGCAGTTTCTGCAATATGGATTTATTAATCCAATCTGTTTTCAAAACTTTTTTACACATCCATCCATTTTCTATACATGCTTAATCAAATTCACAGGCTGGAGCCTCTCACAGCTGCTGCCAGCCAGGGTACACCCTAGACCGAGCAGTCCATCACAGCCCCGACACAGCGAGACAAACAACCATTCACACAACTTCTAGGGCAAATTTGGATACACCAATTAACCTAACATAATAATAATGGATTGGATTTATGTAGCATTTTACACTGAATCCATTATTCATTCACACACTGGTGGTGGTAAGCTACATGTGTAGCCGAGCTGCCCGGGGCCAGCCTGATATGAATGTGACTACCACTCCAACAGCCTCTCTGACCACCACCAAACATTCACATTCCCACAAACAACGGCAGGCAAACAAAGGGCAAAATGACTTGGATGAAACAGGGTCTGAACTTTCAACCCTTTGGTTATTGGATGAGCCACTCTACAGTCTAAACCTCTTCCTTCTGGCTGTGAAGACATAGTGCTAAACACCACACTACTGTGCAGCCCAACTTTGTAATCATTATAATGATTCTGATTATAGCTTTCATTATGAGTGTTTATCCAAAAACAAATGGATAAATTATTATTATTTTTTTTCTTTCAGGTTGGTTACCAATATGTTGAAATGCATTTGAGATTTTTCAAAATTCCAGTTTCAGAGAGGTTTAATGGGACTATAGTATGACTCAGACTCAGACACAAAACTTTCCCCTTTAAAGACATGGGTGGGATAGGGACAGGGTCAGAGGACAAATGATGCAGTTTACTTCTTTTATGTTGCTCTGTATGCGTTTGCTAACACCAGGATTTTAGTTTTCATACTCAATTTTTGAAAAGATCTCATTTATGAGGCCAGATCCACATTGAGCGTTCTTTTATCAGTTCATATTTATAAAGAGCTATAAGCTGTGTATGGCAGTGTTTTTTTTTCTTTCTTATTTTTATGGGCCCTTGTAATAAAGTAGTCCTTAACACCCTGTCAGAACTTTTCTCTCACAGAAAAACACTGTTTGGAGACATACCTTTAAACAGAACAACTGCTTGTTTAGGATCAAGAAAAAATTGTTGTTTGTGTTTTTGGTTATTTCTGTTTAGTTTATTTTTGCTTTTTGGTTAGGTTTTGGCAACCAAAACGTCCTGTTTGAGTTTATAAAGTGATCACTGAGTGTTTAATTTTCGTTGCTCTTTGGTTAGGTTTACTTGGTTAGAAAAGGGCAAAGCTGTCTCAGCTTTAACAACATAAAGAAAAACCACTCCCATTTGTGGCAAGGTTTTCCTTAGACATCAAGAGAAACACTACAGTTTTCCTATAATATAAACCAGATATTGCTCCCAACATGTTTTTATACCGGTGTAGTCATGTTTGAAGGCTAGACTTGATGGCTTTGTAATAGAATCAGATCCAGCTTCTTAAATTCAATTGCATTAACTATTTTCCCCATACTGTCATCAAAAGGAAAAGCTAAAACTGTTCATTTAATCATACTGAAATTATTCCAAGGTGACATTACTGTCTACATTCCACATGTTTTGCTGTTTTCCCACTGCTTTCATTTTTCATTGTCATTTTAACTGTCAACCTTTTGTCCTGTGCTCTCTATCTGAAGCTGTGCCCTTGTACTCTTTGCTTCTGTCTAAGAACACCATTATTACCATGCATGGCTGTTTGCTGAAAAAAAAGTGAGAGAAAAGCTAATGATGTTGGCTTGAGCTCAGAGCTAATTAAAATTCTATAAATATGGTGGAGGTAGGTGAGGTGATAGATGCAGTGTGTCAGAAGTCTGGTGAGCGGGGAGGTGTGTGGAGATGCCCAAACGATCAATACTAGCATAGTGAATGCATGACACTGCATATGCATTTAATGAACCAACAGGTTTATCTGTTAATTACACACCAGGACACATCTTCACATTCTTCAAACTGTGCTAAACCTCTCTGGCTGTCCAGATAATAGCCAGCCATTTCACACAACAAATCTGCAAATGGTGGGCGCCTTCTTCTATTTTTACCTGCTCACTTTATCTCCTTTCCTGCCTATGCTTACATTTATAACTCGTAATTCTCCTTGCAGCACACTCTACGCTACATTGGTTAATGTAATGCATTTCTTCTTTTTTCCTTTGACCAAATAGTTTAAAATAGCATCTTCTTTTACTCTGGAAGCATTAAATCTCAGAAAAATGTAGTTTTTTTTTTCAGTATTGAAGAATGATTGTGCAGGTTTGCAAAGGTAATACAGGTCAATTATCCACTCTGCCAATGTACGTCAAAAAATAAAACTCATGTTAAAGCTAAGGCAGCATTTCATTAAGCATTTTTATTTTAGGAAGCATCTTTACTCCTCACTGACACTGTTAAACGCTTTCATGTAAAACTCAAGTAAAACAATACCTCATCATGTCTCTTTTCCCATCTTAGGTGTGACAAGGAGGTATGAAATCCATCAGTGTTTATGTAGCACCCTGCTGCTTTCTCTACTCAGATCATTTTGCAGTTCCAGCTCATGAATTTGAAAATCCTGTAGCTGTGGCATAATCGTTTACAGAAAAATCATCTTATGCAACAGTAAATTACTTTAAGGGTAAAGCTTTGAATATTATCTTTCACAAGAAGTTTGCTTTGGGGTGAAAAGGATGCAGACAGTAAAATAATTAAAATACAAGTGGAGGTCAGCAGTAACGTTAACCTTTGCTCAAATTGAGCTTGGGTCCAACCTTTTTATATAATCTTTTCAGCAGTAGACTTACAAATGATGCCTTTATTGACAAAGCAGATCTGGACAGTCTCTTTTTTTTATCATTTTTATTTTGTGCTTGCAGTTTAAAGCATTTGTGGGTCCAACATGGTGTGATATTACAAGGGGAAAAAAATAACCAAATCACATGTTAATTATTTGCAGTTTAATGATATTTGGTATGAGTAGTGTGATAGAAATTATTGTGTGAGCTGGCCTAAACTTTACCAAAGCTGTCATAAGATGAAACATAATTGTAATGCTTAGGATATGATGATCATGTGGCTCTTTCATTATCATGTGGCCTTTTCACTCTAAAAACAAAACTTGCAGACGCTGGCCAGTTCTCTTTGTAGCTTCCCTTTTTTTCTGTCTACTAGCAGGGTGAAGTAAAGGGCAAAGATCATCTGCTGTCTCAAGATGAGTCTAGTTTCGTTTTATGAAGAACTCTCTCCAAATCTGCCCCTAGCAACAGCCATTAATAGATATACTCCATCAAGTCATGTATGAGGATTGTTGGAAAGGGCGTGATCAGAGATCTATATAACTTTGTGACACTTCCTTGTTTGGCAGAGAGATCTCTCTGCATGCTCGATTGCATGTATTTTTTATTTCTCTTTGCTGTAATAAACTTGTGAAAGACAGTTTGACTCAGCATCTTCTGATTCTCCCCACAAAGATTTTTCCAGCACAGTAGTTGAAGTAAGGGGTAGAGGGAAGAGCACAGTGACTTAAGTTACTATTGTTAGTGCAATTCTTTCAACATACTGTATTTGCTTCATCTCCCTGGCTTACGTTGTCAGAGGAGTAACCTGACAGCTGCCCGAATACTCTCATGTATCATCTGTAAGCGTGTAGTTCTTTCTTTCTTTCTTTCTTTCTTTCTTTCTTTCTTTCTTTCTTTCTTTCTTTCTTTCTTTCTTTCTTTCTTTCTTTCTTTCTTTCTTTCTTTCTTTCTTTCTTTCTTTCTTTCTTTCTTTCCATCAGTGAATAGATGGCAGAATCTCAATGAGACAGGATAAAGACATTTATCATTCATCATTGAATCTTAGTTTTCAGGTTAGAACTGGTCCCTCATAACACTGAAAGGGGACAAGGAGATAAAATGAATAAATGAATAAATGGATAAATCAATTAGCTTTTTTATTCCTTCAAGAAACATAATAGTTTTTCATAAATGTCAAGATTTGGACTAGTGTAGTCTGTGTTTAATCCTTCAGAGTATGTGTTTTAACAAAGTCAGCATATTTTAGGCTTAGTATCATCATATTATATCTTTAATTTAGTATCTTCAGCAGTCTTTTGAATTGGAAAAGTTTGTCTAGGCTTGCAAAATTCTATGTTAGCCCTTCCCCTTGTGTCTTTTCTACACATACACACACATTCACACACACACTTACACACGTATATGCACACACTGACACACAATGTGACCTTTTGACCTTTGGGTCAGCTTCTCGAATCTGCCTCTAAAGCTCTCACCAACTTTCTTCCCATAAGTGTAGTTCATGTTTATTTTTAACTCAGGTAGCCGTATCTTGTCTTTTCTTGCACTTTTTTTAGAAGTCATGTTTTTTAGATGTAGGAGGCAAACATTCCTCTTCTCACCTATTCGCTTGTTCTTCTCCTCCTCCAAAAGAGCACAAAAAAAGAAAAAAGAAAAAGAACAACTAAATTCAACAACTCTCTTTTTTAGTGTGGTGCTGGTACTGGTAGAAGTGCAAATATTCACAAGGTAAGCTGCAGAATACCAATGCTTTCTACCCTGTGTGGCATTTTGTTTTGTGTTTGTGACGGACATACGGTTATGTGCAGAATGGATTGTACATTATTAGTCAACACTTGCAATCACACACCTTTTTGTTAAGGTTCCCCATTCAGACATAACTGTGATAGCAACAGAAAAAGCCCCCGAGTAAATGATATTTGACATTTTGTATGAAGCAGTTCAACATATCAAATACCCATAACAATTTATATTAATGTAGTAAGCATGCAGTGGTAAGTGTGATAACAGTGAGTGTTTAATTAAACTTCAATAACAGTGTAGCTTTCCATTCTTCCACTGGAGAAAAATGTGATCTTTTACCTAACCCGAGGACACCATTACTGCACTGTTACTAGTTTGTCAGATAGGAAGGCACCACACAAAACTTTATAACGTGATGTTTTGCCATAAAAATTCATGTCAAGCTAACAAAAACACTGCACTGTTAAAGAAAACGGTGTTGGGTGGAAGCAGTAAGAAAAAATATCAGTATATGGTCAGACAGAGAGCAGAAGCTTTAGGAGAGGGTGACATCAAACATCTCTTTCGTTTGACTGAGGTAATGTGAAAAAAACTAGTTACTGAAAATAAAACAGCTGAGGAGGAAAGTACTGTTATTTTTTAAATTTGACATGTTTTGTCATATTATTCTGAGCAGCCAATCTCAAGGCCAATGAACTCACTGTTGCTGTTCATGTCTGTCTGTTAATGAGACTCCTGCAGGTCAGACTTGTGTTTTGTCAGAGTGATACTTATATGTTATTAGGTTCAACCTAGTCAGGTGGCTGTTACAAAATGTTACAGTAAAGCACCAGAGGGGGTAATACTCACATGACACTGACATTTTAAGATGCCACCAGACTAATGGAAAGAAGAGCATGTCTGAGAAGGGCTTAGGTAAGTGTGTTCACAGCATTACAATCAAGCTGCAATACCAAATTAAAGTGGTAAATTGCCTCAGAGTCAAAGTGTCCTCAACTTTCACTGTACTAATCAGGCTCAAATGCTGTAAATAACTTTGTGTATAGCACAAATATTAAACCCATGTGGCAGATGTTTCACACAGAAGCAGGGTCATATATCTACCCTATTTTTTTCCTGGTGGTAGAGAAATGTTTCTGCCATACAAAAGAACCTGGTCAGCAGATTGTTCTACATCATATGGCAAATTGCTTAAAATAGCAAGTCAGTTGGGTTTATAATGTGTATAACATGCAATCTTCAGTAAGTCACAGGCTTCCTTACTACTGAATCAGAGTCAGGGCTGCCCACCAGTCCTGACTCTGATTGGTGCCAGTGGAAGCTTACTGCACTCCATTATGTGTTAGTGTGGTCCAAATTAAAATCTAATTTAAGGTGGCACAAAGAAAAAAAAGTGTGTTTCATTTCTTTAATTTGCACAACTATTCCATTCCATTAGACATGTAATTTCTGTTCATCTAGCACTGGATGAAATTAGTGCCCCAAAGGAAAGCTCTTTTTATTGAAAGTAATTAGTCCTGGAGAACAGAGATGAGCAAGCATGCATGTAGGCATTTCTATACCTGTAATAAGATGAGGACAGAAAGGGAGAAAGAAAGTTGCAGAGGAGGTAGTGAAAGAAACTATGTTGTTGTTTAATGAGATTTTTAATCTGTTGATTGAGTGGATAACCTTTGAAATGCTGGTGAAGTAAAATTTCATGTTTATTGCCTCAGTCTTTTCCCAGATGTATGGCTCTACACATCTAGAATGCCTCTTCTGACATTATGATCAGATTATGCTTTAGATGTTGTACAGCATGTGTCCCCATAACAGCACACAGATAAAAGCATCACAGTTTGGAACCAAAAATGCAATATCCTCAGACTTAGCTGCATGTATAGGCTATTTTAGTTCTGCCAAGATGACCTGACTGCTGCCTTCCTACTTAAAAAGCTTGTTAAACTGACTCACCATGTGAATGACCACACTCATGCCCATTTACCAGTATTCAGAGGCTTTCCGGGCAGGGTGACCACAGTGGGTGGTAGTGAGCTTTTTTTCTTCTTTGTACTCAACCCACCAGCCTTGACTCTGATTGGAACAATTTTACTGAACTCTGTATGAGTGTTCATTGATTAAGCCTTATGACTCACAATCTGGACATGAAGAAAAAAGTTTAAGAAAAGATCAAAAAAAGCTTCAAGAAAAATAATGGTTTGGAAAAACGACATTACCAAAATTGTACAATAATACAGAGTACATTCATACAAAAAATGAGCAGAAGCGCTCCAGAATTTCAATCCATGATAACAGAAGGAGGCCATCACTGCAGATAAGGTGAAGCTATGCTTGAAGGAACAGAAATGTCACAGATCCAAACAAAGACACTGATCACAATCTCTAAGTGCACTTATTTTTCTTTGTGCTATATGAAGAAAACAAGGTTGCACCTTCAGAATATAAAATGTTTGTTTTGTTTAAAGAAACCACAGAAAGGATTAATAATGCCAATGTTTCTTAGCAGAGATTGGGACTTGAGTCTGGGACTCAGACTCAAGTCGCACTTAAGTCACATTTTCAGTGATGTGAGACTTGACTTGGACTTGCACTCAAAAGACTTGAGGCTCAACTCGGACTTGTGATTTGAGACTTGTGAACAATCTTACTTTTTCATGATCTCCTCTTTGTCGGATCTCCTGCCTGCTATCATTTCTCCAGATGTAACACTGACGCAACATCACACAGATTGTATGCGCAGTTAATCAAAACATTGACACTGTTACTACAGCACTGCTATAACTTTTGGGTATTAAAAAGTACAAAGGAACCAGTATGAATATCCAGGATGCCACACCACATACACCTTCATCCACCTTAAAACACACCAGGAGAGGTTAGTCACTGCAATATGAATGCTAATGTTAGCATGTATGTTAGCAACAAGCTTAGAGCAACAGCAGCATAAACATTAGCTTCTTACTACCATCGTATGAAAACATTAACTCCATGAGATTGGCTCCGCTGACTGTGTTCAGAAGAAGAACAAGACATTTACTGAACAGTTTCCATAAACTGCTGACTTTGCCATGATCACACTAAACTGGGATCAGCCCCACTGTAAACAATGTAGATTTACTGGGTCTGTTTTTTTTTTTTTTTTTTAGAAAAGCACAGTATATAGCGCTGTTGCTGATTCAGGAATTAAAGGAATATTTATTGGGTCTGCAAGTGCTGACTCTAAATTATTTAAAATACCAATTTTTTTTAATTCAATTTTTAAAAGTTTAAAATTAATATTTTCTGCACACGTCTTGCAGAGTTATTTCACACCCTTTAAAAAAATATATATAAAGATTTGTCTGATGCACCAGTGCAGGTATCCCTGATTGTGGACCTGTGGATGTCCTGCAGATTTTACATGTTTACCTGCTGCAATACACTTGAGTGATATAATTATTTGGTCATTAAGAGGTCATTAAGGTGTGTTGCAGCAGGAAAGTATCTAAAACCTCCAGGACAGTTTGTGGTCCTGCACTAAAGTGCAACATATTGCCCCTCCCTTTCTACATTGAGGAAAAAATACTATGAATTCCAGCATTTGTGTTTTAAATTTCTCAGTAGGTCCAGATGGATTTTGGTTCACATTAAAAACTCTTGGATAAGTTATGTTAAGAACATATTTACAAAGCAGAATATGTTTCCATGTTCATGTACAGGTTTTCCATATTCATTAGGACAAATAAATTGAAATCAAGGAAAATATCACAGCAAATGTTCAGGAAACATGGACGAGCACATTGATTTATTCTAAATCAATATGTCAGAAAGTTTGAAAGTTGCTGAGATTTAAATGAAACACATCAGAAGTCCTTTGTCTCAAGGAGCTGAGATTACCCTCACTGCATTACCACTTGCTTTTTTTATTTTCAGTCTGAATACTGCAACCCCATCCCCATGTGATACTTTATTCACCATTTTTTTTGTATTTAGTTTTTACTATTTGGTTAGGTTTCAGCAACAAACAACTTATGTTTGGGCACCAAAATTATGAGGTAAAAATCAGATGTAAAATACTTCAAAGCATTTTGTGCAACTGTAACTACAGAGGTGGATGTATTTCCCCATCTGGTAAAGAAAAACCAATTGGAATGTGCCTTAAGCCTTTAGTTCAATGTAAATTACATCACATTTAATAAGCAAAAAAGTCCACATTCAGAGGTTGGAAGACTTGGTTGGATGAACACAGAAAAGTAGGCTGTACAGAAATGATACAGAAATATATTAATTTAATAGCTGTGACAGATACCATGAAAGAAAAAGAAAGAAGAAAAAGGTTTTCTTTGTTAAGCTGTAGCATGAAAATATCCTATAGAAAATTTGATTTATTTTCTCCAAGGAAAGAAAAAACTAAAATATAATTGGTTGTGTTACAAAAATAAATAATGATTAAGTTGTGAGATACTTTTAATGCCATTCCCGGTGCAGAGAAAACAATCAAGGTGTTCTGTTACTATGAGGATGAGTCTACCAAATAGTCCCCTGTATGTGTATAACCTCAGATGTAGCCTAACTTTAACCAAATCCTGACCAAATTTCTGCCCATATTAAGATTCAGGACATAAACTCTAGTCTATGAGGATTTTGCAGTTCATAGAAATCAGTTTTAGAACTTCAAACAAGTTCCTCACACATTCTTTTTGTTACAAAAGGAAAATTATTTTCTCATACTCAGAAACTGTCAAATGTGTTACATTTTGTTTGGCACAGTGA